>NC_134613.1:3354125-3655262 GCF_046129695.1 Lonchura striata
GTCAACGAGGCCCGAGGGCGGGCGGCTTCGTGCCGGCCCCGGGCGCCTCGGCACCGAGCCCCCGCGGCCCCCCAGGCTCCTTCCGAGCACCGAAGACCTCTGCGGGCCCTGAAGGAACCGGCCCCAAAGCGGCCGCCCGCTTGCCGGCGGTGCTGCCGGCGGCGGGCCGGGCCGGGCCGAGTCGCACCGGGGCCGGCGGCTGCGAGCTGATTTCCGCCGCACGGACGGGCTTCTCTTCCCCGCTGGCCCCGCTGACATTCTCTTCTGCGGGGCAGGGCTGTGTCGGCTCCCGGACGGGCGGCGGGGGGCACTGGGGACGCCGTTTCGACACTTCTGCACCTCAGGAGACCCGAGCACAGGGCACGGGCTGCCCGTCGGCTCGCCTACGAGTGCTCTGCATAATAAAGGAAACTGAACAAAATCTGCCAAGAAAATTTCTTTTTCGGCTAAGTTTCTCATACCAGGCAAATAGAAGAGCCATTCTTTCAAGAAAGGAGAAAATGGGGGGGAATAAAACCCTAAAGACAAACTGAATAAAACCCCAAACCAAAAAAAATCAAAACAAAACACAAAACCCAAAGGAAAAAAACCCCAAAAATCCAAAACAAAACCAGAAAACCCAAAACAAAAGCCCTACACCTCACCTGCCTTCCAAAAAACCACCCCAAAAAAAGAAATACAACCCAGAAAAATACAAAAATATGTGTTGGTCTTGAAAGTGGGCGGTTTATGGGCTGGGATGGGGCTGCTAGAGCTGTCCGGCTCTGGGCTGTAAGGAGGCTGTGAGCTTCCCCTGGCTCCAGGGCCGCCGGTGCTGGGTCGGCACCCTTGCGGCAAGCGTTGTCAGGGGGCAGCAGGTCTACTCTTGCTCCAGGCAAGCCTGGGGCAATCAGGTCTACCCGTCTCCGGAGCCATCAGGTCTACTAGGATCTGGGGACTCCCGGCTCTTGGCGGTGCCCGTGCCACGGGCAGTGACGGGTGACATCAGGTCATCCCCAACTCCGCGCCGGCCCAGGGTTATCAGGTCTACCCAGCTCCAGGGTCACCTGCTTCGTGGCAGGACCTTCATGGCCAGGGTCAACAGGTCTACCCCGATGCTGAGTGACCGTAAGGTGTTGTGGCCAGGACAACAGGTCTACCCTGGCTCCGGGGCTGCTGGGTTCATTGCAGTGCCCTGGATGTGAGCGGTGGCGGGGGACAAAAGGTCTACCCTGGCTCCGGGCCGGCCCGGGGCCATCAGGACTACCCCTCTCCACGGCCGCCGTGCTCGTGGTTGCGCTCAAGCTGCGGGTGGGATTGACAGCTAGCAGAACAGAATGGTTGGAAAAAGATCTGCCACCACCAGACACCAGACCACACCCAACAGGGTCACCCACCTCCTCTTGTCTATGGACGGTAATTAGGGGACCCGAAGACTTAAAACTAATTTAAAAAAACTTGCTAGAAGCTGATATACAGTAAGGTAGTAATAACCATTTCTGAGTTAAAGTACCACAGTAAAAGTTTAAACACTTTGTAATTCTTTAATAAGTGTCCTTTAGCCAAGGAAGTCAACTGAAGAAAGTTTTAGTTAGAATATTATTAAGTCTCACTTAGTTGCTAGGAATTAAGAGAATTACCCAAAGAAGCTAACCCTCAAAAGCCAGAGACTGTAAGTTGATGCGGGCTTAAGCCCGATCAAAGAAATAGTGGAGGGATTTATTATGAACAGCCTTGCTGAGACATTTCGGTTTGGGCTAAGTACTGACATTGAAATATTAATTAGCGAATTGCTCCTGGGAATCACCTACACCCCCACCCACACTACCATTCTAGGACTGGGATGCAAAATAGAGAGACCAGTGGAATCACGGGAGGGGGTTTTGGGGATGAAAACACCCCTAAGTGGAAGGCTGGGCACAGTGGAGGGGGCTGGATGGGTGCGCTGGTTGGGGAAAAGAGAACCACATCCCTGGCAGGGATTCGGCAGGAAGAGACCAGTGTCATGAGCCCTGGACTCAGAGCATACTCAGAGCTCCTCGGACATGAGACCAGTGCCGCCCTTCTGGATTTGCTTGTGCAGAGTGGTGTTCCCAGAGCAGAGCAAGTAAGCAGATGTGGCCAGGCTTCAATTGCCCCATGAGTCACATGGCTTTCCAAGCCACTAGTGCTGGCCCCTGTGAGCCTTTGAGGCCATCGCAGTGCGGCGGGAAGGGAAGCACTTCTCTGGGGACCCTGGGAACGCTGATCCCTCTGGCAGCTTTCCAAGTCTCCCTGTGCCTTCTCCAGGTGCCCGGCATGGTGAGATACATCCACCAGTGGCTCATGGCCAATGATTCTGCTGAGCACAGGCTGGACAACGCCCTGCTGTATCTCACAGAAGCGCAGCCAAATGAGGCAGTAATGACACTCCTGCGTGTGGCCCCATCCTGTGACAGGTATGGGGCCCATCTGCCCAGAGGGCTCAGGGCTCACCCCAACCCATCGCCCTGTACAGCCTGGGCCAGGTTTCTGACCAACAGAGAGTCCCAGGGCCCTCTGGCTGCTCCCTTTCCAGGCCCTGGCATGTCAGCCCCAAGCCTGCTGCCATGCTCCCTCGTTGTCCCACAGGGGCCTGTCCCCACAGGGCTGGGCTGCCTGGCTGCTGCTGGAGAGGGGCAGTGGGCAAAGGCAGAGCCGGCAGTCAACCCGGGCCTCTAGAGATGCCCAGACCACGGTGCTGTGTCTGAGATGCCCTGAGACAGAGCTCTAACCCTGCAGAGCTGCCATGGCCATGTGGAAGACCATCATGTGCACACCCTGGACTGCAGAGCTGGCACAGCAGATACTCCTGGATGTGCTGGGGAGCTGGCCAGAGCACAGCACGAGCACCTGCGATGGGAACAGAATGGGTGTCTTTGCCCTGGCTGTGAGTTTCTGCCAGTGGACTTTGCTGGCCCCAAGGCCACCTGTCCAGCAGCTCTCCATCCTCCTTCCCCCACTGCATCTCCCTGCCTCAGGCACTGGCCTGAAAGCTGGCCTAGGGACAGCTGCAGGGCCACCAGGCCCGCTGCTCCCCCTGTGTCTCTCTGGGCCTCTCCCTGCCACGCTCGGGCCCTGTCACACGGACACCTTGGCACTGAACGCTGCCTCGGGGGGCTTTGTCCTTTGCAGGCAACTGTGGTGATATGGAAGATCCTCCAGGAGCGCTGTGTCCCAGATATAGTGGATGAGCATTTCCCGCAGTTATTTGTGCATCTGCTCTTCCAAGTGTTCTTCAGCACCAAAGAGATGCCAGAGGAGGTGGATACCTTCTGGAAGGGATGCCAGGAAGAACACGGCCTTGCCAGCAGCCCCAACAGGTGCTCTATCCCAATCCTTCTGTCCCTGCCACATGGCCAGGGCAGGAGCCAGTGCTCCCAGTATGACCCGGGCTTTGCTCTGCACTCAGGTTTGCAGTGAGGACCCTGAAGTCCCTGCTGTGCCAAATGGACTATGAGGATGTGGTGTTATCAATGGAGCGCAAGCGTGGCTGGGACACGCTGCTCTGTGCTGACACCCACATTTATGCCGTGGGTCTGCTGGCCAGGTGAGACCCCCTTCTCCCCATTGCTCCCGGCATTTGTGCTCTGTGTCTGGGATATCCCACTCAGTCCCCATGGCCATGGGCCAGAGGGACGAGGGACAGCCAAGCAGACTGGGAAAGGCTGGGAGAGGAGGGTGCCCAGCAGCAGCCACATCTCAAAGGGCCCAGGTCCCCCTGCAGGGTGGGGAGTAAAGACAAGAACTGCATCAGTCTGTCCTGGGAGGGGCTTCCTCCCCCGGCTCAGGGTCTTAGTGTCGTAGGAGCGGGCCCCCGGCCAGTAATTATCACTGACTCCATGTATTTCAGAGGTCCGATCAATAATAATTATTATTAAGAAACCCATTGTTCTTATAGATAGTTATGATATAGGTTGATTTAATGTGTTTTCTAGTCTAAACACTATACCATTAGTTACTTAAGAAAGCACATTTTGGTAGACAAATCTCCGTAACATATTCCAAATGTTCACAATGCCAGGTGCAGCATGTTAAGATAAGAACGTTTTTTCATTCTTTCCTCTGATCTTCTCAGACTTTCTCAGGCGATGCCTGGGAAAGTTGCTTGTTTCTCTCAGAGGCCAGAGAGCTGCTGCCACATCTTAGTGCCATTTTCCGCCTTCCAGGGAGATGCGCAACAAATCCATCGACTTGTGTAAAAGCATCTTAGACTGTCTCCTTCAGTTGCTCCGCAAAGAGATGCCATACTGGCACTTCCCTGCCCTGGCATTCCTTGTGGAGGTGAGTCTGAAGGCCGGCACTGCCTCCCAGCTCTCTGCCCTCTCGTAGCCGCAGCTGCCTGGGATGGTGCCCACGCCCTGCGCTGCTGCCTGGTCCCCGCCCTGTGCGGTTCTGGGCTCCTGCCGGCCGGGTCCCCTGTCACTGCCCTGTGCCTTTCAGGTCCTGCATTGCCTGGACTTGAGTGCATGCAGTGACAGCATCATGGATCTCTTGTCGAGGCACTTGCTGAGTGAACACACAGAGATGCGCCGCCAGGTTCTGAGAGCCCTCCTCTTGGTCGGGGATAATCCCTCGCTGGTAAGGAGGGGGCAGCAGCTGAAGCCGTGCAGGCAGCGTGGTGCTGGGGAACGCAGTTGCTGGTCTTCAGGCACTGGGTCAGCCGCTCCCAGCTCTCCTGCCTCCCACTTCAGCTGCCCGAGGGCTGCGGGACAGGCCTTTGGCCTCTGGGCCCTGTGGCAGCAGGGTGGCCTTTCACACACTTTTGTTCCGCACAGGCCAAAAGAATGCGGAGCCTGACCGAAAGCCTCGGGGAGCTCCTGCAGGAAAATGATAGTGATGTGGTCAGGATGAGCATTGTTCTACTTAGTGATTTGTTCTTGGATAATGACACCCCAATACCCAGCCCCATCACCCTGCAGCTGGCTAAGGTGCTCCTGCCACTCTTTGAACACGTAAGGCTCTGTGCCCTCAGCCACGGCCACTGGCTGCTGCCCAGACACTTGGTGCCCTGTGGAGATGCAGGCCTGCGCCAAGGTGGGCCAGAATCAGCTGATGCCAAGGTCTTGTTTCCTTCCTGTTACACAGGATGACTGGCATGTGCAGTGGATCTCCATGTTTGTCTTTCGAACGTTACTGTCTGCTGTAGTAGAAGAAGAGAAAAAGCTCCTGATGACACAAGTGTGTCACAGCCTGCTCCCACTCTTCTTCCACTGCCATGATGAGAATCAGAGTGTGGCAGAGGTGAGGACTCACGGGCTGCTGCTGTCGCCCTGGGAGGGGGCTCGGCTGCCTCCTGCCCTGGCGCCTGGCAGGCTGCATCCTCCTCCTGGCCCTGGCACAGGGATGCTGATCCTGGGCTGTGGGGCCATTTCCGTGTCTCTACTGCTCTCCAGGCTTCTTGGGAAACCCTGCTTTGTGTGGCCAAATTCTTAAACAGGAGAGATCTTGAAAAACCTGTAAAGAAGTAGAAACTGTGGAGGTTCATTGAGATCCTGGTAAGGAGGGCCGGGAAGCCGCAGCCCCAGCCTGGAGCAGCCCCTGAGCGCGGTGCTCGGTGTGTGGGCTGGCAGCTGTGCCCCTGCCCGCTGCTGCAGCCCGAGGCCGCGCGGGCTCTGCTCCAGGCTCCTGCGGCCCCAGCCGGGTGCCCATGGAGCCCTGGCCCGGGGGGCTGCGGGGCCAACCCTTCCCTCCTGTCGCTCTCTCCAGCTGGCAGAGGACAGCAGCAGCGTGGCCGAGCACCTGCGCCGGGCCCTGCCCTACCTGCAGAGCCCACAGGAGCCCCTGCGAGAGGCGGCCGTCAGGTTCATGGGTGAGCCACGAGCTGGGCCAGGAGGGCGTGTGGGCACAGGGCGGGCGGCGCCGCTGGCAGGGAGCTGTGCCGCTGGGCCTGACAGGCTCTGTGTTCCCAGGGACGGCCGGGCGGTACCTGAGGGGGAGGAAGGAAGAGCTCCATCTCATCTGTGAGGGTGAGTGAGGGCAGCGGGCTGCACGCGAGGGCTGGCGGGGGAGCTGCGAGCCCTGCCCCGGCTGTGGAGGGCTCTGCTCCCTGTGCAGACCAGGGGCGGCGTGGACAGAGCACACAGAGCTTTCAGGGCACCTGGGGGATTCGTGGCCAGCAGCTTTGGGCTGATCCAGCTGGTCCCTGCTCCCTGCTGGCCATGGCCAGAGCCGGCAGGGATGGCCCTGGCACAGGGATCTCCTCGGGTCCCCTCAGATGCGGGAACTGACCATGGCGCTGTTCCTCTCTCTTTCAGCCCTAGAAGACACGGCCAATGACATCAGTGTCGCCGTTGCGAGCCTGGCAGTTCAAACATTGTCTGTCCTCCAGGGAATAGAGAGAGCTCGATATTCCCGCTTCCACAGCCTGCATGATCGGCTCTGCAGGGCATGGAGGAGACGGCCTCGTCTGTCGGGGCTCGGCTGGCTGCGCTGCTGCAGCTCTGCAGAGAGCTGATCCCAGAGGCTCTGTCTGCTGGGGCCACTCGAGCCAGCAGGAATGTTTCATTTATTCAAGATAGCTCTTTCCATTTTTTTGTTTTTCTTTAGCATAGAAATATAGGATGTGTTGTAATAGACAGACTCCCAGGATCTTTCTTTTGCTGCCCAGGCTCTGCAGGGCCTAGGGGAAGAGGGAGAAAAGGGTTCCTGGGCTCAGCAAGCTGCCCAGGCATGCAGGGTTGCAGGGAAAATGGCCAGAAGCCCCTTGGCCTTTGGTGGTTCTGCTGAAGCCTTTGTGCTGCCCACAGAGCAGATGGGCAGGGGCTGGAGCTGTGGGGATCTCTGTGAGAGCGGTGCCTGGAGATGGCCACAAGCCCTGTCCCAGGCAGGAAGCGCCATCCGTGTCCTCCTGCCCGTGTGTTGCTGCCTGGAATGCTGAGGGCTCCCAGGTGCCTCTTGATGGGGCAGGTTGGCCAGGCTGGGGGAGACCCTGAGGGGACGGGGCCACGAAGGGATGAGGGGCTGCGGAAGCCCTGACAGGACAAGGCAGTGGGAAGGCACGGGGGGGACGTGTGAGGGAGTGGGTAACGTTGGCTCGGGGAGGAAAATGGGTTGGAGCCAAAGAGACCACTCACCCCAATGTTCATGTGGCAAACAGCACGTTTATTCTCAAGATCTTCCTTCTAAAGGGCCTTTGAAAAATGCAGTCTGGATGATTTCACTGGTCTAATCTCTGTGCCCCTTCAGATTCTGGCCTAGGGAATGCCTGCAGCCTTGGGAGAGATGTGATGAGCCAGGCCCCTGTTAGTCAAACCAGGGCTGGTACATTCACCCAGTACAAGCCAGCCTGCACGGTGACACACGGCAACAGAGTGCGAGGCACAGCTCCGGGTGCTCCCCGTGAACCTCAGCTCTGGGACCACTGTCTGCCCCAAGCTTCAGGGGCTGCAGTGGGAGCCCGGCTGGGCTCTGCCCTGGGGCCATCCTGCAGGGACAGCTGCAAACAGGGAGCATTCCCTGCCACAAAGAGCCAAGGCAGGGCTGCAGGGCAGCTGCTCCAGCCCCGAATGCACTGCTGAGTGCTGGGCTCTGGGGCTGGGGCTCCCCGCACAGGGGACTGCACTGGTGTGCCAGAGGAGACAGAGAAGCTGCAGCTTCAGCCTAACTGAGGTGGTGCATGGGCTGGGAAGAGTGGGGAGGCTCAAGGGGATTCACAGAGCTCATCCTGCTGCAAGGACGAGGAAAATGGAGTGGGAACACAGCAGTGAGGAGAGCTGAGGGCTGGAGAGCAGCTCTCAATGACACTAAAATCCCACCAGGCCTCTGAGACATTGCTGCTCCTCAGCCAGTGACAGGATGAGTCCATAAGCCTGGGGCTTGGCCTTCCTCATGGTGAGGGGCACCAAGGAAGGCAACAGTGTGATGGAGACTGGAATGGGCTGGGAACTCTCTGGGGGAAAAGAGGGAGCAGTTGGGAAGTAAAAGGCAGGTCGGGGAGAGAACAGTTCAGAGAAGGGCTGAGCTACAGCTTGAGCAAGCTGCAAAAAGTAATTTGGGGTCATCTGAGATTGCTTTCATTTCAGGAGATATTGAACAAGTTTATTTCTTGGGTGGTGCCATGTTTTTCCTTGGAGGTGTACACCCTGCAAACTTGAGCTGTGTTGCTGAAATGCTCAAGCAAGTCTGTGCTGCAGGGCACCCCATTTCTTCTTTGGCTGATTGCAGCCCGGTGCTGAGCTCCAGCAGGGCCCTGGCAGAGCCCAGAGCAGCCTCAGCACCCGCAGAGCCCGGATGCAAGGAGAGAAACCAGAAAGCCCCGTCAGCTGAAGGCTCCTGTCCCCTTGTCCCAGCCGCCCGCGGTGCCCAGGCCATGCTGGCCGTGCCAGAGCTGTGCCCAGAGCTGCCCATCACTGCTGCCTTTGGGAGCAGAGCAGGAGGGCAGGACATGTGCCCAGCCTGCAGCCAGCCACGGCACCTCCAGCCCTCAGCAGCTGTCCAGAGCAGGACGCTCCTGTGCTCGCTGCCATCTTCCCAAAGCTCTGATCCCACCATCCCCAGCAAACAGGACCCACCTCACGCCATCCCCCGCTGGAAGAAAAGCTGCTCCCAAACGATGCCCTCAGCCTTCTCCAAGGGCACAGCCCATCCACGCCGCAGCTGCTCCCAAGCACTTCCTGATCCAGACTGGACCCCACCTGAAATGCTTCCTCGAGAAAAACAAACATCAAATTATTTAAAGTAGATTACAGACAAAAAGGGGAACAAGAAAAAAGGTCAAAAATCTTATTTCTGTCAGGGTCTTAAGGAAGGCCCAACCCCTGCATGCCTGGGAAAAACTCACCCACAGGTGAGGGAAGCCCAGGCTTTCTCCTTTCCCCCTGCACTGCCCCCCATGGTGATCCCAAAGTGAACAAGGGCAGTGGAGCAGCCCAAGCCCTTCCTTGCCTGCAAAGCAAAGCAGCCCCTGCACAGGGTCTGGAGTCCCACCTCTGCTCTCACCATGGGAGTTTGTTTGTGTGGGGCTGGCTGCCTCTGCCCAGGCCCAGCCCTGGGCACGGTGGGTGCTGGGGGCTGTTGGCAGGGCCAGGAGCCCACTCCCACTTCTTACCCACCCCAGCCCATCCCTCCAGCCCTGCCAAAAGCATCCTGGCAGCCGACTGAAGGATCAGCTGCATCCGCTCCAGCAAAGGGGGAACCCTTGGTTCCCGTCCCGACTGTGCAATGCCCAAATCTGGAGTATCCCCTGTGTGTGCACTCATCAGCAAATTCCCTGTGGAACCTGACTTTGAAGGAGATGTCAGAATCAAAGTCCATCATCTTCAGCCTGCCGGTGGTCAGGTGGTGCAAGAGGTTGTCATCCTTGACATCATCCTTGCTGCCCGCACCAGCAGCAGGGTCCGACCCTGTTAAGCTTCCGAGATCAGACGAGACCGGGCGCTCTCAGGGCGGTATGCCATAGGCACCTGGCAGCCCCTCAGCAGCGCCCTTCAACCCACCACAGAACCCTTCGGGCTGAAGCCCAGAACCCCAGAGGGGCTTGACAAGACCAACAGGGCCACCCCTGCCCACAAGGGGATCTAGAGACAGACCCAAACCCAGTACACACCCACAAGCCACAAAAAGCACACAAGGCACGCCTGACCCTTCCCTTTTGCCCCTCGCCATGGCTGCCCAAGCAAAACCACGCACCGCTGGACCTCTGGCCAGCAGGCAGCAAAGAAGCCTACATCACCCAATATTCCCAGGCCATCTCCCATCCAAGTACTAACTGGGCCCGACCCTGCTTAGATTCCCAAATCAGACGACATCAGGTGCTCTCAGAGTGGTATAGCTGTGGGCACCTGGCAGCCCCTCAGCAGCGCTCTCGAGCACGCGCCATCCCAGTGCAGACACTCCCACAACCACACGGGGAGTCCAAATGGCCAACCGGGCCACCCCTGCCCACAAGGGAATCGCGAGACAGACCCGAGCCCACAAAACACACACAAGGCACAAAAAACACACAAGGCCCACCTGCCCCTTCCCTCCTGCCCCTCGCCACCACTGCCCAAGGAAAACCATGCACCCCTCTCAGGAGGAAAATGTAGCCTACAGCACCCGGTATTCCCAGGTGGTCTCCCATCCAAGTCCTAACTGGGCCCGACCCTGCTTAGCTTCCAAGATCAGACGAGACCGGGTGCTCTCAGAAATTCCCCCCGCAAAAAAATGCAGGAATCCCTCCCCAAAAAACCCTAGAAAGTCCCCCCTAAAAAAATTCAGAAATTCCTCACTAAAAATCCAGAAATTTGTCTCCAAACCCACAGAAATTTCCCACCAAAAATCCAGATATTTCCTTCCTAAGAAGTCCAGTATTGCCTCCTCCTCAAATCCTGGTATTTTCCCCCAAAACCACAGAAATTTCCCCTAAAACCCCAGACATATCCCCCAAAATCCTGATATTGTCCAAAAAATCCAGCCCCAAGCCCCCTTCACCCTCTGACCCCCAAGCCCCAAAATCCCGCAGTGCCCCAAATCCTGGCCGGAATGCCGGGATTGCCCCAGATCTCCCTGGCTGAGGAGCACGGGGAGCATCAGCTCCTGGGGCTGCTCAGGGAGCTGGGGCAGGAGCAGGATGTGCTTCGGGGCTTTCCCACAGCTGGGGGAAATGGGAGACAAAGCCCAAAAGCTGCCCCAAAGCTGCCCCAGCCAGGCCCAAAATCTGCCCAAAGTCACTCTGGATACACAACACAAAATCTGCCCAAAATCCTGAGAAAAAATATCAAAATCCCACCAAAATCCTGAGAAAAAACACAAAATATCCCACCAAAATAATAGTAATAATAATAATAATAATAATAATAATAATAATAATAGTAATAATAACCACCTCACAAAAATCCCCTAAAAATCCCCCACAAAAATATCACCAAAATCCCATAAAAATCCCCCCCAAAACGCCCAAAACCCAACTAAAATCTTCCTAAAAAATCCCCCAAAACTCCCCAAAATCCAATAGAAATCGACTCAAAATCCTCACAAAAAATCCCACCAAAAATACCATAAAATTCCCACAAAAATTCCACTGTAGATTCCTTGAAAATGCCAGAAAAACCACACAAAATCCCAGGTAAATCTCCACAAAAATTCCACCCACAAGCCCACAAAACTCACCCAAAAAAATCCACAAAAAATCACCCCAAGGCTCACAGAAATCCCTCAAAATCCCCATAAAAATCGCCCCCAAAATCCCCTTAAATGCCACACAAAAATCCCACAAAAAGTCCCACTAAATCCCCATGAAAATCCCACAGAATCCACAGAGAAAAATTTGTACAAAAATGCAGCCAAAAATCCCCCAATCACACAAAATCCACACAAAAAATCCCACCAAATCACCCAAAATATCCGACCGAAATTTCCCTAAACCCCCGCAAAATCCACACCAAATACACTCAAAAAATCCGCGCCGAAATCCCACCAAACCCCTCTCAAATTCCCCAAAAAATGCCCCCAAGTCCTATCACATCCCACCCGAAGTGCGAGGAAATCCACCCCAAAAATCCCCACGAAAACTTCCCTCAAAATCCCAGCCAAACCTCCCAGGAGCAGCCCAAGAATCCCGCAGAGATCGCTGCGAGTGCCCGAATCGCCCGGGACAATCGCCGAGCCATCCCCGCCCGGCCCCGCGCTCCGGCCCCGCTCTCTGTGGGGCCGGGGCCTCTCCCCCCTTGGCTCTGCGCTGGTCCCGTTCGCGCTCCGCTCCCGCTCCCGCCCCACCAGCGCTCCCTGCCCTGGGCCGCGCTGGCCGAGCCCGGCCGGGCGCGCTGGATCCGCTGGGACGGCGCATCCCGGCCCCGGCCCCGGCCCCGCGGGGCTCCCGGGGCAGCTCCGGCCGGGATGCGGCACTGCCGCGGGGCTTTGGGCTTTCCCGGCGCTGCCCGGCGGCTCCCGGGGATCTGCGGCTTCCCGAGGGACTCGGGGAGCTTCCAGAGGGGACCTGGGCTGGCTCCGGGGGGATTTGGGATCACTCCGGGGGGAGCTGGGGACGGCTCGGGGGGTTTGGGGTTGTTCCCGAGGATTTTGGGGGCATCTGGAAGAGGCTCCAGAGGGGATCTGGGGCTTTCTGAGGGGTCTGGGGGAATTCTGAGGGGATCTGGGAGAGTTTCAAGAGGGATTTTGGGGTCTTCCAAGGGATTTTCAGAAGTTCGGAGGGATTTGGGGATGCTCCAGAATGGATCTGGGGCAGTTCCAGAAGCAATCAGGGACGTTTTTGAGGGTTTTGGCAAGTCCTAGAAGGAATTCGGGGAATTTCAGCAGGATTTTGGGGTAATTCAGAGGAATTGGGGAGGTTCCAGCAGGGATTTGGGGTCATTCCCAGGTGATTGGGGGGTGGATTTCTGGTGAGATTTCCGTTTCTTCCCCAGATTCCAGGCTTTTTCCCAAGATTTCCTGTTTTTTCAAGAGTCTGTGGATTTTTCCCTGAATTTGGGTCTCACTGTGGGGTAGAAGGGGAAGGTTTGGGAGATTCAGGGTGAATTCTTGGGGGCTCCTGGACGGATTTTGGGTGGGTTCCCAATTGAATTTTGTGCTTTTGTCCCAGAATTACAGGATTTTTCCCAAAATTTGGGTATTTGCCTGAAGATTCTGCTATTACCACTGGTTTGTCCCGGAAGGGGAAGCTTTGGCGGGTGGGGGGCGGGGGGGGGGGGGGCATTAGGGTGGATTTTAGGGATAACTGAGGCTGGATTTGGGTTTTTTCCCAAGGATTTTGGAGTTTTTCCCAGAATTTCAGGATTGTTCCCAAAATCCCAGGACTTCTACTCTTACCATGGGCATTTGGTAGAAGGGGAAACTTTGGGGCGGTTCCTGGTTGGATTTTGGGGATATTTGAGGCTGCATTTTGAGTTTTTCCCCCAGGAATTCAGGATTTCTCCCAGAATTTCAGGATTTTTTCACAAAATGTCAGGAGTTTCCCAAGGATTTGGGTCTCACCATGGACTTGTCATAGAAGGGGAAGCTTTGGGGGGTTCCTGGTTGGATTTAGGGGTGTTTCCAACTCAATTTCAGGGATTCTTGATGGGATTTTGGGGGGAATCCTGGTTGGGTTTGTTTTTTTTCCTCAGGATTTTGGGTTTTTTCCATGAGAATTCCAGGATTTCACCCAGCATTTCTGTCTTACCATGGGCTTGTCATAGAAAGGGAAGCTTTGGGGTGCTCAGGGTGAATGAATTTGGTGGGATTCCAAGTTGGACTTTGGGGGTATCTGAGGCCAGAGTTTGGCGGTTTTTCCCCAGCATTGCAGTTCTTTCCCCAGTGCCAGAACTCCCCCAGTCGCTGTCTCCCCACGGGTTGGCCGCAGGAGGGGAAGCCCTGCAGGGAGCGCAGGGCGTTGGTGGCGCTGCTCATCTCCCTGAAGGTGAGGAAGGCCTGGCCCCGCAGGCCGAGACTGCGCCGCACCAAAATGTCCAAAATCTGCCCAAACGGCGAGGAAACGGCGCAGAGGGACTTCTCCAGCTCGGGGACACCCAGGGGACAGCCTGAGCCCCTGGGGACAGGCACGGACACTCTCAGAGCCCCCAGGACCCCCCAGCCATCCCCGTCCTCCTTGGTGTCCCGGTTCAGGTGGTTGATGGAGATGCTGGGCTGGGGCCGGGGGTCCTGCACCGCCAGGGCCGGGACCCCTCTGTGGGGACAGGGGGGCTTCAGGGGGCGTCTGGGGGGCTGCGACCCCTTCACCCCCTGGCACCCCTTTAGGTGTCCCCAGAGCCCCAAATCCACCCCAGACCCACCTAAAGCCCCCAAATTACCCTCAGATCCCCCCACT
Source organism: Lonchura striata (assembly GCF_046129695.1). Lineage (NCBI taxonomy): Eukaryota > Metazoa > Chordata > Aves > Passeriformes > Estrildidae > Lonchura > Lonchura striata. The sequence goes on from NC_134613.1 coordinate 3,367,867, forward strand.
TTACCCCAAAATTGACCCCAGAGCCACCTCAGAACCCCCAGATCCCCCCAGTTCCTCTCACAACTCCGCCAAAGTCCCCTCGGACCCCCGCAATTACCCTCAGATCCCCCTAAACCCAACGGAGAACGCTCCAGAAGCTCTCAAGCTCCCCCCAAAGCTCCCTAAAGCCCCCTCATTCCCCCAAACCCAGCAGACACACGCCTATTTCCTGTCAGTTCCCCAGAAATCCCCAATTTCTCCCCGAGCCGCCCCAAACCCCCCGTTCAGTTTCCCCGGCCCCACCTCAGCCCCTCCTCAGCCGCGCTCCCCTGACAATTTCCCGCCTGCACCGCGCGCGCGGGCTCCTCCAGCCAATAGCGGCGCGCCCCGTGCCGAACCAACCAATCAGCGCGCGGCTGCAGCCAATCAGAGGGAGCCGGGAGCGGCGCCCCTCCCCCGGCGGCCCCGCCCCCCGGGCTCGGGCGGGCCCTGCGGGCGGCGCTGCCAGAGCGGGGGAGGCGCTGGGAGAGGCGGGAGCCGCGGGAGCCGCGGGGGCCGCAACGCTGGGGAGGGGGCTCCGCACAGGGGCCGGGGGCTGGGAGGGGCTGGGGGGGCTGGGGAGGGGTCCTGGGGGCATCGGGGGCCTTTGGGGAGGGAGCCGGGGGGAGTTTAGGGAGGGCTCTGGGGGGTCCTGGATGGCTCATGGAGGAGTCCTCGGGGGAGTCTGGGCGTCCTGGAGGGCTCTTGGGTGGGGGATCCTGAGGGGTCCTGGAGGTGTCAGGGAGAGTCTGGGGAGGGGTCTTGGAGCATTGTGGGGGGACCTGGGGGGTGGGGATGGGTCCTGAGAGGGGCCTGGAGGGGGGGTCTTGGGAGGGTCTGGGCGGAGTTGGGGGAGCGGTTTGGGGGGTCCTGGTGGCGTCCTAGGAGGTTTTGGAGGTTTTGGGGAGGGGCTTTGGGGGATCTGGAAGGGTCCCAGAGAGGGTCTGGGGGGGGTTGGGGGTTTTTGGGAGAGGTCCTGGAGGGATCTGGGGAGAGGCTGGGGGGTCCCAGGTTGTGTTTGGGGAGAGGTCTGGAGGGTCCTGGAAGGGTCCTGGGTGGGGTCTTGGGAAGGGTCTGGGGGGGTCTCAGGGGACATCCTAGGCTGGGCCCAATTGGGGTCTGGGGGCTCTCAGGGGGTCCTGGACCAAACTTGAAGGGGCTCTGGGGAGATTTGGGGTTCCTGGAGGAGGTCCTATGGAGATTTGGGGGTCCCAGGCAGTCTGAGGCCCACCCTGAATGGGGTCTGGGGGATTCGGGGGGAGAGGGCACTACAGGGGTTCCCTCTGCCCCCATTTTTGGGAGGGTCTTCCATGGTACCCCCTCCCCCAAAAATTTCCAAGGGCCCCTGAAGTGGCCCCTTTTCCATTGGCCAGTGCCCCCTGACCCAGGACAGCCCCCAGTGAATCTGGGGGGATTTTTGTGGTGTTTTTGGACTTTGGGGGTTTTTCTTGGGAGTTAAGGGGGAATTCTTGGAGTTTTCGGGGAGAATTATTGGGTTTTGAGGGGGTTTTGTGGATGTAGGGAATTTTGGATTTTGAGGGACTTTATTGTCGTTTTGGAAGGGGTTATTTTTAAAGGGTTTATTGAAATTATTGGGGGGTTTTTTGTTTTTAATTTTAGTGGGTTCCACTGGGATTTTGTGGGATTCTCTGGGGTTCTGGAGGCTCTTCTTGTGATTTTTAGGGGATTTTGGGGCTTTTTAGTGGAATTTTGGGGGGCTTCATGTAGTAAAGAGGGCTCATGCCTTTATTAATATTCAGCTCTTTATTCAAAAGATCAGCAGAGCAAGGGAGCTCAATACAGAGCTCACCCCCGCTGTTGTAGCTTTTTCCCAGTAGCCAAAGGGCGAGAAGGCTGCAGAGTCACTCCCTGGAGTCTCCGTGGCACACTGGTAGCCGGAGGTGAAGAGGTGTGCAGTCTGTGTCTGAAGTCCTGGTAGCCGAAGGGTGAGGGCATGTGCAGAGCCTGCTGCCAAAGTGCAGCAGCAGCTGTCCCCTGTCCTTCCCTTCTGGGAACACCAGGAAGAGTTGTTCCTTTGTTCCTGCTTCCCACAGCCCAGTCCAGTCTGGTCCCCTGCAGGCTATGGTGACAGGTCAGACACAGACCAGGGATGTGGTTCCCTTTTCCCCAAGCAGCGCACCCATCCAGCCCCCTCCACTGTGCCCAGCCTTCCACTTAGGGGTGTTTTCATCCCCAAAACCCCCTCCCGTGATTCCACTGGTCTCTCTATTTTGCATCCCAGTCCTAGAATGGTAGTGTGGGTGGGGGTGTAGGTGATTCCCAGGAGCAATTCGCTAATTAATATTTCAATGTCAGTACTTAGCCTAAGCCGAAGTGTCTCAGCAAGGCTGTTTTGTTCATAATAAATGCCTCCACTATTTCTTTGATTGGGCTTAAGCCCGCATCAACTTACAGTCTCTGGCTTTTGAGGGTTACCTTCTTTGAGTAATTCTCTTAATTCCTAGAAGCAACGGAAGACTGAATAATATTCTAAAAATTTCTTCAGTTGACTTGCTTGGCTAAAGGACACTTATTAAAGAATTACAAAGTGTTTAAACTTTTACTGTGGTACTTTAACTCAGAAATGGTTATCACTACCTTACTGTATATCAGCTTCTAGCAAGTTTTTTTTAAAGTTAATTTTAAGTCTTCTGGTCCCCTAATTACCGTCCATATACAAGAGGAGTTGGGTGACCCTGTTGGGTGTGGTCTGGTGTCTGGGGGTGGCACTGATCCTTTTACTCTGGTGATATTGATTCAGCCTTTTTCTTGAATAGCTGGAAAGGTCCTTCAAATCTGAGGGTTAGTGGAGTGGTGGTGCTCTAGGATTTTATTAACACCCAATCCTCAGGACTGATGTGGGCATTGGTATCCAGAGGGGAGGTTTGGGGGAGATACCCCTTCTTTCTGAGGCCTTCTAGGGATTTTCTTATGGTTTTTAAATATTTTTGAGTTGCTGCCTCCCCTTCTAAATAATCTGCAGTACTGAAAGGGGTGATTAGAAGAGGGAGTCTAAACATTATTTCATAAGGAGAAGCCCCTATGTCGGACCGAGGTCTTGTTCTGATGCACAAGAGAGTAAGAGGTAAATATTTGAGCTAATTCATTTTTGTCTCTTTAATTAATTTGGTTGTTACATTTTTAAGAGTTCTATTCATCCTGTCTGCCCTTCTCAAGTTTTGAAGATGCCATGGGGTGTGCAATCTCTACCTTATCCCCAGGGCTTTTGTTACTTGATGCAAAGTTCAAGCGACAAAATGTGGACCTCAGTGCGAGTCAATGTTACTGACTAGCCCCTATCGAGGTATGATATTTTCTAAGATTATTTTTGCAACTTCTTTTGATTGGGAAAGCCTCTGCCCAGTGAGTGAGATGATCTACAATCACTAGTAAATGTTTGTACCTCTGCACAGAGGGCATTTTACTGAAATCTACTTGTATGTTTTGGAAAGGTCTTAAAGCAAGTTTTCCTCCCCCATGTGCTGTTTTTCTCATTACCTATTGGTCAGTTTTCAGGCAAATCGCACATCCACTTGTGACTGCCTTTGCCAGGTCATACACTCCAATACATAAATTTTCCCATAAAAAGTGGTCGCACAAACCTTGGATTCCCCAGTGGGTCAATTCATGACTTGAACTATTATCTTTTTATCTCGTGGGATGGTCCTTACCCTTAATTGGATTTGCAAGTTGTGATAACCCTGGGTTTGGTTTGGGGTCTCGTGTGGCAGTAAAGTCTCTCTTCCAACCAGTGCTTCCAAAGAAAAACTCCAGAGTCTCTTGTTGTTCAGTCTCAAGACAATTTATTGCTAGTTATCTAACAGATTATGTTCTCGGGCTGCGGCTGTTTGATCAGCGGCCCGGGCAGAGAGGCACACACTCCTGACACCCTGACTGTCCGGTGTCTTCTTCTTCTCCCTCCCCACCCAGGGCTGCTGCTATCTTTTATAAGATATATTACGTATAACATGTTTACAATTATTCCCCAATACCTACTACCTATATTCCCAAGTGCTTTTCTACTCTAAACCAATCTGTGAGTGCCAACATCACCAAGAACATGGATGTAAGGAAGAAGAAGGAGGAAGAACAGGAACAGCCCACTTTCCTCCATCTTAGAACTTCTGACCCCCATGTACAAAGTAAAACCCCCCTGTACATGTGCTAAAACCCCCTGTACCAAAAAAAAAAAATTCCCTCTACTTTGTAACTACTTTTACTATAGTATCTAACGCTTTGTGACTGATTTTTCCACCTTAAAAGTTGGTAATTCATTCCATGGCTCAAACTCAAAATCACAGCTGATTCCAGCTGCCTGCTGGGGTCTAGAGTTCCTCTGACCAAGGCCTGGAACCTCTAAAAATGTCTGAGAGACATTTTGAGTTCCCACATCTCCCCTCCCTGTTTGAACCAAAAACACCTGCTTTGCCACTTTGTTCAAGGCCCTTAGAATACACATGAAAATGCATGGCATAACAAGCAGAAGAACTACAAGCCCTATAAGAATGTAAAATATTATTTTAAAAATTTCTTTCCACACTGGTGAGAGATCAAAAAGGTTAAAGAAATCATCCCACCAGGATCCTGTTACTTTTTTCAACTTGGTGATACTACTTTCTAACTGTTTTATTTTTTCATGAATGGATTTTGAATGATCTGACAAGTTCATGCAGCACATCCCCTCAAATTCTTCACATCTGTGCCCATGTGACAGCAACAAATAATCAATTGCTGCCCGGTTTTGAAGCACTGCCTGTCTTGCACTGCTGATATCTGTTAACATGTCACTCAGTGCAGACGAAATGGCACGACTGTGTTTGCTCAACCAGCAAGCTATGTGGTCCAATTGTGTCAAGGCCACCCCTGATGCTGTTTGGGGCGAGAAAATTGCAACTGCAATTCTCCGAGCCTTGTCCCAGGTATAAACATCATCATCACAATTCGGACTCTATTGATCAAAGGATCTTTTTTTCTTTGCATGTCTGCTCCTTTAAAGTTTTCAAATCAGGTGTTATCAATGAGAGCTCCCCAATGCTGCATGGACTGCCCTTGACTTTTGCAGGGATAGCAGGACAAACTCTGTCCCCGCAAATCAGAAACACTCCCTTCGGTAAAGTGGCTGGGTGTTGAAGGGATGATTTGCTCGTCACCTTGGTGTAATTGCACCAGGATGATGCATTTTTATAAAAAGGCTGATTTGGAGTGACATCTATTGTATGATTATCTGTCTTTGCCACTCCCACTGGATTAAATTTGATGCAGTATTTCATTTTTGTTGACCCAAAAATGTCTAACTCTGGGGGTTCCAGGTGAGGCACAGGGAGGTACTGCGTCCAAACATGCCATCCTTCCATAGGATCTGAAAAAGTTTTCAAAACCTTTGGAGGGATATTTTTTGGAATTGGCCACTCCTTCACTGGCACACCTACCAAACATGTTGAAAATGGTTTCCCTGGCTTTGAATGAGTCAGACAAATACTGTCCAGACCCGCTGCCTTTGCCAAAGTTTCCCACACATTTTCCCTTGGTTGTTTCATGGGAAAGTCTGTCTCATTGCCCAAAGCAACAGCCAAAAGAGACACATGAACACTGCCTGTCTAAACTCCATGTCCATGTCTCCAACCTCTGTGAAAAACCCTGCAATACAGCAACACTCAAATAACACTTAATTTACCTGAAAAAAAACCCAAGTCTCTGGGTAATCAATCGTTGTCTGACAAGACGTCTGCAGTGTTGTTGTCTGCCTCCGTCTGCGTGCTCTCTTCTTTGCTCCTCGGGTCTGTGTCCACCTGCGTCTCCACCCGAAAAGGTTTCACGTACCTCGCCGACACCCACTTCGGTCCTCACTGTGTGGAAACACAAGAGAAACCCTTGCCCCAAGTTATTAATGTAAATGGACCTTCAATTTGTCCTGATTCAGGATTTCTGATCAAAACCAAAGGATTTTCCCTTAACTTTGCTTGTGCACTGTTTGTAAAATGCCTAACAATTGGTGGTGTGGGCTCTGAGAATGAACCATTTAAAAAATTCAACACATACAGAGCTTTGTTCAGCCGCATATAAGGTGTTGTGCCTGCCTCTCCCCTTTTCTGTTTATCCAAAAAGGGATTTCAGGGTGTGATGTGTTCTTTCAATGATTGCTTGACCTGAGGGAGAATAAGGAATACCAAAAGTGTGTTTCACTCCCCATTTTTTCAGAAATTTGTCAAGCACCTTGCCTGTATAAGTTGGACCATTATCTGTTTTTATTTCTTGTGGCACCCTGAGTGATGCAAATGCTTGTAGAAAGTGTCTGCAGGCATGTTCTGCGGTCTCCCCTGTATGTAATGATGCAAAAATCGCCCCTGAAAATGTGTCTACTGAAACATGGATATTTTTGAGCCTCCCAAAGGATGGGTATTTTGTGACATCAGCTTGCCAGAGCTGAAGACTCTGCAATCCCCTTGGATTGACAGTTCCTGTAGATGCAGGAGGCTGCACAAGCTGACAGTCTGGACAAGCACTGATGATCTCCTTTGCCTGACTTTTAGAGAGGCGAAAGGATTCCATCAATGGCTGTGCATTTTGATGGAAAAAAGCATGGCTCAATTTTGCCTGCTCAAAAATATCTGGCAATGTCTGAGATATGGTCATTTTGAGCCTGTCTGCGTGAGCATTTCCTTCTGCTAAGAACCCTGGCAGTGATGAATGTGCCTAGATATGTATAACAAAATATTCGTGTTCTCTACCTTCTAGAATTGTCCTCATGCATGATAAATATGAAATTTCATTGTCAGTGTGTTTCAAAAGTGATTCCTCTAACTGTTTGACCACATTCACAACATATGCTGAATCTGTGATCAGATTGAGAGGTTCCTGAAACAATTGAAAAACCCTGACCACTGCTGCCAATTCCACAATTTGTGGTGAACCCTGTACCATTTTAATGTCTGATTCCCACTCCCCTGTTTTTGGGTTTTGCCATGTAACTACTGATTTGTGAGTTTTTCCCGAACCGTCAGTGAACACTGTCACCCCTTCCACTGGTTCCTGGCTTATTTTTGGTTTTTCCCTGAAACTTACTTTCACATTCAGCATCCTGTGAGCTGGAAAATGAATTGTACAAACTCCCGGATATCCTAACAAAGCAATTGCAAAATCCTGTGATTTCTGCATCGCCCATTCAAAATACACTATTTTCAAAGGACCATGAATAACTGAGAAATCTCTGCCTGACATTGTCAGCAACCTGGTTCTCGCCTTGATAATAATCTGTGCTACCATTTCTAGATCTGTGAGAATTGTTTTTGAGGGCCTCTAAGCTAAAAAAACTCACTCTATCAACAAAAGAGGGTCCACTTGAGACAAATCCCACTGAAAAATCAACCCATATAACTGTGCTGTTTCACCCAACACCGCTAAATGAAAAGGCAATGATTCTACAGAGCGATGTGCTTGTCTCTGCTGAATCATGTCTGTGATCTTTTCAAGGTTTCTTTTTGCTTCAGGCGTCAGAGTTCTGGGAGATTTGATGTTGTTGTCCCCTCTCAAAAGATCAAGCAATGACGAGATGTCATCATTGGTGATTCCCATGATCGGTCTCATCCAGTTGATCTCCCCAAAAGCTGTTGCAAGTCCTGGAGATTGGTGACCTTTGTGTTGATTTCCAGTTTCTGTGGCCTTATCGTTTGCTTTGTGATCTTCCATCCCAAGTATTTCCAAGGTGCAATTTCCTGTATTTTTGGTGTACTAATTTCCAGTCCTGATTTTTGCACCTGTGCAATCACACAATCACGAACCTCTTGCACCTCCTGTTTTGTTGGTGCTGCAAAGAGCAAATTGTCCATATAATGGATAATTTTTGTTTTTGGATGTTTTTCTCGTGCTGGATGCAAAGCTTGGGCCACGTACCATTGGCAAATACTTGGAGAATTTTTGAGCCCCTGAGGAAGAACCGTCCAGTGGTGTCTTTGCAGAGGTTCTTCTCTGTTGATACTTGGGACAGAAAATGCAAAGCATGGAGCATCATCTGGATGAAGTGGAATGCTGAAAAAACAGTCCTTGAGATCAATGATCACAAGCGACCAGTCCCTTGGGATCATCGAGAGAGATGGAAGCCCAAGCTGCAGTGGCCCCATGTCCTGATGACCTCGTTGATTTTCCTGAGATCATGAAGCAGTCTCCAAGACCCTGAAGTTTTCTTGCGAATGACGAACACTGGGGAGTTCCATGGGCTGTCTGTTGGTTTGATGTGTCCCTTCTGCAGCTGTTCCTGGACCAACTTTTTCAACGCACTCAATTTTCTCCACTCCAGGGGCCACTGATCCACCCAAACAGGATCATTTGTTTTCCAGGTCAATTTCAGAGTGGCGAGTGCCACAGTGACCCCTGTTAAAAATCCAACTCTAATTTCAGTCCCCATTGTGCCAAAAGGTCCCTTCCCCACACTGTGATGGGCTTTTGCACGATGAAAGGACGGATAACTGCTGTCTTTTTTCCCGGGCCTGTGACAACAATTGCATTCTCACTCTGCATGCACAGGGAACTCCCCCCTATGCCTGTGAGAGAACCCAAAGCTGCAACCAAGTCCCATTCCTGAGGCCAAAAAATGTATGAAATAACTGTAACATCCGCTCCTATGTCGAGCATCCCTGTAATAGCAATTGTCTTTTCGTTACAAGTCAACTGACAAGTAACGATGGGCCGATCCCGGCTCAAATGTTTCACCCAAGATGCATGCACCTCTGCTTGATCACCAGGAAAAGAGTCCCGTTTGTTGAACACCGGCATGGCTTGCCTTTCTGGATGAGATGGCAAAGCCATAGCTCGAGCAATCGGTGTGTTTTGTGGAATTGTAGAGGTGGTTACAAGGCTTTTGCCGTGACCATCAACTCCTCATTATGGTTTGCTGAAATCAAAGATGGATAAACAACAAGTCCAAGGATAGTACTTCTGTCCCTGGCCATTCTTAAAAAGTCCTGCCTTTTCCAAGAAGTCCCTGTGACACCTGTAGGTATCACTGCATGGCTATTGTCCAAAAGACACGTCAATTTGGAGGTTGCCAAGACACATTGGAATCCGGGTGGTACCAAGTCTGGGTCGCTGGGGATTTTGGAGATTGCTCTGCTGAGGGGGTCTGTTTATTTCTCCCCGAGGATTGTTCCTGTTGGTTCTGTGTCACCGCCAGGATTTTTGCCTGAGCGCACTGGCGTTGATTTGCGCTCTTTTTCCTGTTTCCCGGAATCGGAAGACGTTTCCCATCCACATCTGTTTGTGAGTGACACTCACTTGCAAGATGTTTCCCTCTCCTGCATCGAGGGCAAAGGTCTGGTGGCTTGTTGGTCTTTGCAAGTTGTGGGCAGTTCCTTTTAATATGTCCTTGTGTCCCACACCCAAAGCACTGTCTCTCTGCACTGGAGTTGCCCTTTGCATAATTTGCAAGAACTTCCCTAACACGTTTTTCAATTCGATCCCCCAAGTGTTCCTCCATGATGGAAGCAACATGTTGTGGTGTCCCCACCTTGCTGCACGCCTCGATCATGTCTGCCAAGGTGGCCTGGTACGGCATCATGCTGATGATCCGTCTGCACTCCGGCTTGGCATTGGAGAACGCGAGGCTTTTGACCAGGTGTGGTTTCGCTCCCTCCTTGCTCACCTGCCGCTCCACTGCCTGAGAAAGACGATCCACGAATGAAGAAAACGGCTCTGAAGGACCCTGTTTGATCTCCGTGTAGATGTTGTCCTGGACCCCCGTTGGAGCAATCTGAAGAATTGCCCTCCGTGCTGCCTCTTTGATGTTGCTGAGCACGTGATGCGGGAGCCTCACCGCCTGTTGAGTTAGACCGTCCTCAGGAGGATCACCAGCAAGCTGCACCATGGTGAGGTTTGCATTTGGCCCGCCCTGGTATCTGGCTCTCAGCTCCTCCACGGATCTCCTCCACGCCTTCTGCCACATGAGAGCTTGGGTGTCTGTAAGAACTGATGTTGCAAGATATTTAAGATCATATGGTGTTAAGTCATACATGCCAAAAATACTTTTTAACATCTGCTTGAAATATGGTGATGACAACCCATTGTCCCAAATGGCCTTAGCTAAATCTTTGATTGCTCCACAATTCAGGTGTTCCCATCTCGGGTTTTGGCCCTGAGCGTCATAGTTCACTGGCATCATTATGTTTCCCGAGCCCTGTAATAAACCTTTCTCTTTCTCCAACTCTGCTCGAATGTCCTGCCAGTCCACTTTTGCACTCTGCAAAGCTGTAAATTCAGTGGGTACTTGCCTGTAGAGTGGAGTCATCTGTTGTGGCTGCACCTCTGGTGCAGCAGCACTCACCGATACCAACGGCGTCTGCAGCATCTGCGAAGATGAAGGCTGAGAGTCTCTGGAGAAAAGTGAAGCATCTGCTGTGGAGGAGAACACACGACTGCCCTGCATTATTTGGAAAATTTTTGGAAGATGAACCAACAGTTCTGGCTGTGACTCCAAGGCTGTGCTTAAATATTGTAAAAGAAATTCAACAACCCCCTTTGATATTAAAATTGACTGTCCCTGCCCCGAAATTTTGTCAGACCTTGATTTTGGAATTGTCCAAGCTGGGACACTCTCCGAAGCAGTGATGCATATCGTTTCATCCCGTTGCTGCACCTCAGCAGAAGTGTCCTGAGTCCCGCACTGTTCCGGTGTCAGTGGAGGTTCCTGCTGCCGTGCAGATGTGACCTTTTTCACCCTGGAGTTTTTCTTATAAGAAACTGGAAAAAAGTCCTGCAATGTCACGGTCCCACCACTGGGTGGCGCAGTGCCTTGACCGGACAAGTTCTGTGCCGCCTGTTGCAATGTTGTGGTTCCGCCGCTAGATGGCGCTGCCGCCTGACCAGCTGAGGTGGGAACCGCACTCTGCTCTTCAATCTGCACTTCCGATAAACATTTGAGCATTTCTTCTGACAATTGATTTACATTTGCAAATCCCGCAATATTCCTGATAAACCTTTGGGCATTTCTCCTAACAACTGATTCACGTTTGCGATCCCTGCAATCGGAGAAACTGACTCTTGTTGCAATAATTGTTCTAATTTGGCCATGTCTGAAACTGACAGGGATTAGCCCTGGGCTTGGGCTGTCTGTTGCCATAGGAACGATGACGGAACCGTGCCCTGAGGAATTTTTACATCCTGGCCATGTCCCGTCCGTGCCTGCATCATCACGGGGGAGTGAACGCTTCTGCTCCAACCCCGGCTATGCTTCGGCCTCGCTCTGCCCCGCAACGCCTCTGATTCAGAGCCACTGTCGTACCCCCGAGACTGACATAACCACTCTCCTGTTCCCATTCCGGCTTTGGCATCTCCCCAGGAAATGAAGGGTTGAGCCTGGAGCAGACAGTGTCTGTGATGAGCTCCAGAGGAGCTGAGCCCAGGGGCTGCTGGCCAAGGCCCAGGCCCAGTGAGCATTTCTCAGCTGGCAGGGCGGCCTGAGAAGGGGAGAGGGGAATGCACCAGACCAGGAACCATGGAACCAAGGGACCATTGTTACACTGTGGGGCCATGTGAGAAGAAGTGACCATTGGGACACTGTGGGGCCTTGTGAGACCAAGGGACCATTGGGACACTGTGGGACCATGTGAGATCAAGAGACCATTGGGACACTGTGAGTCCTCATGGATTCATGGACACCACTGTGACATTGCTGGGCCTCATGGAAGCAAGGGAACACTAGTGACACCGTGTGCCTCAGTGGAATGTAGGCATCATTGTGACACTGTGAGGCCCCATCCAACCAAGGCTCCATTGGGACACTGCGAGACCCCACGGAAACAAAGCTCCAGGGTGACACAGAGAGGCTGCCTGTAATCAGTGCTCCATTGTGACCCTGTGGAGCCAAAGGAGATCGTTGTGACACTGCAAAGCCCCATGGTCCATTGGTCCAAAGGTCCATTGTGACATTGCAGGACTCATGGAACAGAGGAGTTGTTGGAAGGTGCCGCAGGAGACAAGCCTCATGCTATGATGATCATCAAGTCTCAGTTTATTGTGACAGATTACACAGTTTATATATGTTTGTTAATTAGCTCATACATATTGCAAAAGCTGAGCTCATGATTGGTTGCTATGTGACTTGTACTATTATCTTAAAAGTATCTTTGTGAATGATACCTGCCTGTCCAGCTGGCCTTGCAGTTAGAACAGCTTAGTACTTCTTTGTTCTTCTCTATCTATTTCTACATACCAAGCAGTTTCAATATCCTGCTTTCTGCACACCACCTACTCTTCAGGGTCATGCGAACTTTGCAGCAGTCACGTAGCCCTCCCTATTTGGATTAATTTTACAGTATCATATCCCTTGTCATTCAACCATTCTTCTGTCAGGCTCTCTTCAAGGAGTCACATGACACTGTGGGGCCTGTGGAACCATGGAGAACATTGTGACACTGCAAGGCCTCAAGGAATCATTAGGACTGTTATATGTGTGTAGGATAATTCGTGCAAATAAAATTGTCGTCTATTTTATAGTTATGTGCTGTTAAATTATACTCTTATAAGAAGGTTTTAAATCGCACAAGCCAGCAACAGCGATTGCAACACCATGTCAAAGCCACCTGGACAAGAGAGGGAGGATTTTATTTATAAGCGAACGAAAGTGGCCAGCCCGGAGAGGGATCATGCATCAAGGTTGTCCGAGAAACACCCGGACGATAAATACACGATAAATATCCGAGACCGAGATAGTCAGAGCCATCAGGGAGGTACATCTCAAATCCGAATTCCGGGACTGCAAACACAGGTGTTCATCACTCTCCGGACCTGTATTGTTCAACTTGCCACAGAGAAAAGAACTCCACATGAATACATGCACTCCAAAAAGGAAGAAAAGGGACTCTGGCTCAGGCAAGGAAAATCGTATAAAAATGGGTCAGACAGGACGGTCGGTGTGAAGCATAGAGGACCCTCTGCTGCAGCTGTCAAACCTGTGTCTCACCCGGTGGCAATCCCGGGCTCCACGCGGACTTTTTTTTATAGTGGCTTTTTTTCATTTTTCTCAAAGTTTATATTTGGTACACTTAATAACTTTTATTAAATTAATAACTAATAACTTGGAGCCTTGCATTTCTAACATGTTTATCACATTCGGTTTCTCATGATAAGCCTATCTACTTCTGCTAATTCTGAGATGGGGAAAATGAACTGTCATGATTCCCGCTTGCACTAGAGGATTGTGACACAGGCTGACTTTGTGATGCCAGAGTCTTCTGTGCCATCACAGCGCAACTGTATGACATCCCAGAGTGATAGAGCAGCACTGGCTCTGTGACATCACAAGGGGGATTTGTGAGATCCCAGGGTGGGCTGTGACATCCCAGGAGGCAGTGTGACATCTCAGGGGCTCTGTGACCTTACTGGGGAGGTCACTTCAAGCCAGCTCCCACTCACAGTTCCTCCCAGAGAAGTCCAAAGCTGCTCGTGCACAGTGGCATCCCGTGTCCCTCTGGGTCCCCCTGCCCCTGGTGCTGCAGCCTCCCCCTGAGGATGTTCGAGGAGATCAAGCCCAGAGCCTGACACGGGGACAGGGGCTCAGGGCCGTCACAGTTGGAACAGGGAGACAGGGACCCCCTAGCAGCATCCCTGTGCCCCCAGGGCCAGAGCTTGGCCAGGGCTCCTTCACCCTCTTATGAAGGAGGGCTTGAGAGCACTTTAAAAATCCCCAGCAGGGGAGTAGCATAAAACAGCTTTAATATTAAGTGACAGCACCACAGAGTTCCTTGGCAAGAGTCACTCTGCTCCTGACTGGACACTTCAGGCACACCAAGGAAACAAAGCAACAACAAAACCAAAGAAAATCCAGGCAATCAAACCAAAAAGGAGTCAAGAACTGTCCCGGTGTCTGTGTGTCTCTGTGTGTTTGTGTGTGTGTGTGTGTGACGAAAGGACAGTGAGGGCAAGGATAAAAGGAATACAGCCTAAAAGCTAAACAGAGCTGTGGAATAACACTTAACAATATTCAACTTTGCTTATAACTTCTATTAAGCTTCACAAATTAGCAAAAGAACAACTCTTAGCAGCATCTAACTTTGGTTACAGCTTGTGACTTTGTCGCTATAAGACACGTGAAAGCACGACGCGAGCCACCTGCTATTTGCAAGGTAAAGCTAAGAGTTTATTCTCTGACTCCAACTTTTATACTTTCCCAAAGGTGACATTGGATTGGAGAGTGAATTAGCCACCTGTCCAAAGACATTGGACAAACCACTAGTACATCAAGTTTGTCCAGCCCCATAAAAGATTGTAAACAATATGTTGTTGACAGAGATTGTGTGGGAAGGTTCTCCAACAGAATGTAAACTCAGAAGGCTTTAGAAAATCTTAAGAATCAGGGTGACATGACTTAACCTTACTTCCAGGCCTGACTGGCTCAGCTATCCAAGGCAATCAAAGCCCTCAGAGAGCAGCATTTCTGCCACCTTTCCCTGAGCACAGGCACTCCTGTGTGCACACAGACACAAAGAGTCACTACAAGGCACCTGTGAGAAATTCCCCTGGGCAAAGGGAAATGTTCCCTTTGGAGGCTTTGGCATCTCCCCAGGGGATGAAGGGTTGAGCCTGGAGCAGACAGTGTCTGTGATGAGCTCCAGAGGAGCTGAGCCCAGGGGCTGCTGGCCAAGGCCCTGGCCCAGTGAGCATTTCTCAGCTGGCAGGGCGGCCTGAGAAGGGGAGAGGGGAATGCACCAGACCAGGAACCCTGGAACCAAGGGACCATTGTTACACTGTGGGGCCATGTGAGAAGAAGTGACCATTGGGACACTGTGGGGCCTTGTGAGACCAAGGGACCATTGGGACACTGTTGGACCATGTGAGATCAAGAGACCATTGGGACACTGTGAGTCCTCATGGATTCATGGACACCACTGTGACATTGCTGGGCCTCATGGAAGCAAGGGAACCCTAGTGACGCCGTGTGCCTCAGTGGAATGTAGGCATCATTGTGACACTGTGAGGCCCCATCCAACCAAGGCTCCATTGGGACACTGCGAGACCCCACGGAAACAAAGCTCCAGGGTAACACAGAGAGGCTGCCTGTAATCAGTGCTCCATTGTGACCCTGTGGAGCCAAAGGAGAGCGTTGTGACACTGCAAAGCCCCATGGTCCATTGGTCCAAAGGTCCATTGTGACATTGCAGGACTCATGGAACAGAGGAGTCACATGACACTGTGGGGCCTGTGGAACCATGGAGAACATTGTGACACTGCAAGGCCTCAAGGAATCATTAGGACTGTTATATGTCTATAGGATAATTCGTGCAAATAAAATTGTCATCTATTTTATAGTTATGTGCTGTTAAATTATACTCTTATAAGAAGGTTTTAAATCGCACAAGCCAGCAACAGCGATTGCAACACCATGTCAAAGCCACCTGGACAAGAGAGGGAGGACTTTATTTACAAGCAAATGAAAGTGGCCAGCCCGGAGAGGGATCATGCATCAAGGTTGTCCGAGAAACACCCGGACGATAAATACACGATAAATATCCGAGACCGAGATAGTCAGAACCATCAGGGAGGTACATCTCAAATCCGAATTCCGGGACTGCAAACACAGGTGTTCATCACTCTCCGGACCTGTATTGTTCAACTTGCCACAGAGAAAAGAACTCCACATGAATACATGCACTTTGAAAAGGAAGAAAAGGGACTCTGGCTCAGGCAAGGAAAATCGTATAAAAATGGGTCAGACAGGACGGTCGGTGTGAAGCATAGAGGACCCTCTGCTGCAGCTGTCAAACCTGTGTCTCACCCGGTGGCAATCCCGGGCTCCACACGGACTTTTTTTTATAGTGGCTTTTTTTCATTTTCCTCAAAATTTATATTTGGTACACTTAATAACTTTTATTAAATTAATAACTAATAACTTGGAGCCTTGCATTTCTAACATGTTTATCACATTCGGTTTCTCATGATAAGCCTATCTACTTCTGCTAATTCTGAGATGGGGAAAATGAACTGTCATGATTCCCGCTTGCACTAGAGGATTGTGACACGGGCTGACTTTGTGATGCCAGAGACTTCTGTGCCATCACAGCGCAACTGTATGACATCCCAGAGTGATAGAGCAGCACTGGCTCTGTGACATCACAAGGGGGATTTGTGAGATCCCAGGGTGGGCTGTGACATCCCAGGAGGCAGTGTGACATCTCAGGGGCTCTGTGACCTTACTGGGGAGGTCACTTCAAGCCAGCTCCCACTCACAGTTCCTCCCAGAGAAGTCCAAAGCTGCTCGTGCACAGTGGCATCCCGTGTCCCTCTGGGTCCCCCTGCCCCTGGCGCTGCAGCCTCCCCCTGAGGATGTTCGAGGAGATCAAGCCCAGAGCCTGACACGGGGACAGGGGCTCAGGGCCGTCACAGTTGGAACAGGGAGACAGGGAACTCCTAGCAGCATCCCTGTGCCCCCAGGGCCAGAGCTTGGCCAGGGCTCCTTCACCCTCTTATCAAGGAGGGCTTGAGAGCACTTTAAAAATCCTAGCAGGGGAGTAGCATAGAATAGCATAAAACAGCTTTAATATTAAGTGACAGCACCACAGAGTTCCTTGGCAAGAGTCACTCTGCTCCTGACTGGACACTTCAGGCACACCAGGGAAACAAAGCAACAACAAAAGCAAAGAAAATCCAGGCAATCAAACCAAAAAGGAGTCAAGAACTGTCCCGGTGTCTGTGTGTCTCTGTGTGTTTGTGTGTGTGTGTGTGTGTGTGTGTGTGTGTGTGTGTGTGTGTGTGTGTGTGTGACGAAAGGACAGTGAGGGCAAGGATAAAAGGAATACAGCCTAAAAGCTAAACAGAGCTGTGGAATAACACTTAACAATATTCAACTTCGCTTATAACGTCTATTAAGCTTCACAAATTAGCAAAAGAACAACTCTTAGCAGCATTTAACTTTGCTTACAGCTTGTGACTTTGTCGCTATAAGACATGTGAAAGCACGACGCGAGCCACCTGCTATTTGCAAGGTAAAGATAAAAGTTTATTCTCTGACTCCAACTTTTATACTTTCCCAAAGGTGACATTGGATTGGAGAGTGAATGGGCCACCTGTCCAAAGAGATTGGACAAACCACTAGTACAACAAGTTTGTCCAGCCCCATAAATGATTGTAAACAATATGTTGTTGACAGAGATTGTGTGGGAAGGTTCTCCAACAGAATGTAAACTCAGAAGGCTTTAGAAAATCTTAAGAATCAGGGTGACATGACTTAACCTTACTTCCAGGCCTGACTGGCTCAGCTATCCAAGGCAATCAAAGCCCTCAGAGAGCAGCATTTCTGCCACCTTTCCCTGAGCACAGGCACTCCTGTGTGCACACAGACACAAAGAGTCACTACAAGGCACCTGTGCGAAATTCCCCTGAGCAAAGGGAAATGTTCCCTGTGGAGGCTTTGGCATCTCCCCAGGAAATGAAGGGTTAAGCCTGGAGCAGACAGTGTCTGTGATGAGCTCCAGAGGAGCTGAGCCCAGGGGCTGCTGGCCAAGGCCCAGGCCCAGTGAGCATTTCTCAGCTGGCAGGGCGGCCTGAGAAGGGGAAAGGGGAATGCACCAGACCAGGAACCATGGAACCAAGGGACCATTGTTACACTGTGGGGCCATGTGAGAAGAAGTGACCATTGGGACACTGTGGGGCCTTGTGATACCAAGGGACCATTGGGACACTGTTGGACCATGTGAGATCAAGGGACCATTGGGACACTGTGAGTCCTCATGGATTCATGGACACCACTGTGACATTGCTGGGCCTCATGGAAGCAAGGGGACCCTAGTGACGCCGTGTGCCTCAATGGAATGTAGGCGTCATTGTGACACTGTGAGGCCCCATCCAACCAAGGCTCCATTGGGACACTGCGAGACCCCACGGAAACAAAGCTCCAGGGTAACACAGAGAGGCTGCCTGTAATCAGTGCTCCATTGTGACCCTGTGGAGCCAAAGGAGAGCGTTGTGACACTGCAAAGCCCCATGGTCCATTGGTCCAAAGGTCCATTGTGACATTGCAGGACTCATGGAACAGAGGAGTCACATGACACTGTGGGGCCTGTGGAACCATGGAGAACATTGTGACACTGCAAGGCCTCAAGGAATCATTAGGACTGTTATATGTCTATAGGATAATTCGTGCAAATAAAATTGTCGTCTCTTTTATAGTTATGTGCTGTTAAATTATACTCTTATAGGAAGTTTTTAAATCGCACAAGCCAGCAACAGCGATTGCAACACCATGTCAAAGCCACCTGGACGAGAGAGGGAGGACTTTATTTACAAGCGAACGAAAGTGGCCAGCCCGGAGAGGGATCATGCATCAAGGTTGTCCGAGAAACACCCGGACGATAAATACACGATAAATATCCGAGACCGAGATAGTCAGAGCCATCAGGGAGGTACATCTCAAATCCAAATTCCGGGACTGCAAACACAGGTGTTCATCACTCTCTGGACATGTATTGTACAACTTGCCACAGAGAAAAGAACTCCACATGAATACATGCACTCCAAAAAGGAAGAAAAGGGACTCTGGCTCAGGCAAGGAAAATCGTATAAAAATGGGTCAGACAGGACGGTCGGTGTGAAGCATAGAGGACCCTCTGCTGCAGCTGTCAAACCTGTGTCTCACCCGGTGGCAATCCCGGGCTCCACGCTGACTTTTTTTTATAGTGGCTTTTTTTCATTTTCCTCAAAGTTTATATTTGGTACACTTAATAACTTTTATTAAATTAATAACTAATAACTTGGAGCCTTTCATTTCTAACATGTTTATCACATTCGGTTTCTCATGATAAGCCTATCTACTTCTGCTAATTCTGAGATGGGGAAAATGAACTGTCATGATTCCCGCTTGCACTAGAGGATTGTGACACGGGCTGACTTTGTGATGCCAGAGTCTTCTGTGCCATCACAGCGCAACTGTATGACATCCCAGAGTGATAGAGCAGCACTGGCTCTGTGACATCACAAGCGGGATTTGTGAGATCCCAGGGTGGGCTGTGACATCCCAGGAGGCAGTGTGACATCTCAGGGGCTCTGTGACCTTACTGGGGAGGTCACTTCAAGCCAGCTCCCACTCACAGTTCCTCCCAGAGAAGTCCAAAGCTGCTCGTGCCCGGTGGCATCCCGTGTCCCTCTGGGTCCCCCTGCCCCTGGCGCTGCAGCCTCCCCCTGAGGATGTTCGAGGAGATCAAGCCCAGAGCCTGACACGGGGACAGGGGCTCAGGGCCGTCAAAGTTGGAACAGGGAGACAGGGACCCCCTAGCAGCATCCCTGTGCCCCCAGGGCCAGAGCTTGGCCAGGGCTCCTTCACCCTCTTATCAAGGAGGGCTTGAGAGCACTTTAAAAATCCTAGCAGGGGAGTAGCATAAAACAGCTTTAATATTAAGTGACAGCACCACAGAGTTCCTTGGCAAGAGTCACTCTGCTCCTGACTGGACACTTCAGGCACACCAAGGAAACAAAGCAACAACAAAACCAAAGAAAATCCAGGCAATCAAACCAAAAAGGAGTCAAGAACTGTCTTGGTGTCTGTGTGTCTCTGTGTGTTTGTGTGTGTGTGTGTGTGTGTGTGTTTGTGTGTGTGTCTGTGTGTGTGTGTGTCTGTGTGTGACGAAAGGACAGCGAGGGCAAGGATAAAAGGAATACAGCTTAAAAGCTAAACAGAGCTGTGGAATAACATTTAACAATATTCAACTTTGCTTATAACTTCTATTAAGCTTCACAAATTAGCAAAAGAACAACTCTTAGCAGCATTTAACTTTGCTTACAGCTTGTGACTTTGTCGCTATAAGACACGTGAAAGCACGACGCGAGCCACCTGCTATTTTCAAGGTAAAGATAAAAGTTTATTCTCTGACTCCAACTTTTATACTTTCCCAAAGGTGACATTGGATTGGAGAGTGAATGAGCCACCTGTCCAAAGACATTGGACAAACCACTAGTACATCAAGTTTGTCCAGCCCCATAAAAGATTGTAAACAATATGTTGTTGACAGAGATTGTGTGGGAAGGTTCTCCAACAGAATGTAAACTCAGAAGGCTTTAGAAAATCTTAAGAATCAGGGTGACATGACTTAACCTTACTTCCAGGCCTGACTGGCTCAGCTATCCAAGGCAATCAAAGCCCTCAGAGAGCAGCATTTCTGCCACCTTTCCCTGAGCACAGGCACTCCTGTGTGCACACAGACACAAAGAGTCACTACAAGGCACCTGTGAGAAATTCCCCTGGGCAAAGGGAAATGTTCCCTGTGGAGGCTTTGGCATCTCCCCAGGAAATGAAGGGTTGAGCCTGGAGCAGACAGTGTCTGTGATGAGCTCCAGAGGAGCTGAGCCCAGGGGCTGCTGGCCAAGGCCCTGGCCCAGTGAGCATTTCTCAGCTGGCAGGGCGGCCTGAGAAGGGGAGAGGGGAATGCACCAGACCAGGAACCCTGGAACCAAGGGACCATTGTTACACTGTGGGGCCATGTGAGAAGAAGTGACCATTGGGACACTGTGGGGCCTTGTGAGACCAAGGGACCATTGGGACACTGTGGGACCATGTGAGATCAAGAGACCATTGGGACACTGTGAGTCCTCATGGATTCATGGACACCACTGTG
The DNA here is from genome assembly GCF_046129695.1 of Lonchura striata. Taxonomy (NCBI): domain Eukaryota; kingdom Metazoa; phylum Chordata; class Aves; order Passeriformes; family Estrildidae; genus Lonchura; species Lonchura striata. The sequence continues at coordinate 3,388,473 of NC_134613.1, forward strand.
ACATTGCTGGGCCTCATGGAAGCAAGGGGACCCTAGTGATGCCGTGTGCCTCAGTGAAATGTAGGCATCATTGTGACACTGTGAGGCCCCATCCAGCCAAGGCTCCATTGGGACACTGCGAGACCCCACGGAAACAAAGCTCCAGGGTAACACAGAGAGGCTGCCTGTAATCAGTGCTCCATTGTGACCCTGTGGAGCCAAAGGAGAGCGTTGTGACACTGCAAAGCCCCATGGTCCATTGGTCCAAAGGTCCATTGTGACATTGCAGGACTCATGGAACAGAGGAGTCACATGACACTGTGGGGCCTGTGGAACCATGGAGAACATTGTGACACTGCAAGGCCTCAAGGAATCATTAGGACTGTTATATGTCTATAGGATAATTCGTGCAAATAAAATTGTCATCTATTTTATAGTTATGTGCTGTTAAATTATACTCTTATAAGAAGGTTTTAAATCTCACAAGCCAGCAACAGTGATTGCAACACCATGTCAAAGCCACCTGGACAAGAGAGGGAGGACTTTATTTACAAGCAAATGAAAGTGGCCAGACTGGAGAGGGATCATGCATCAAGGTTGTCCGAGAAACACCCGGACAATAAATACATGATAAATATCCGAGACCGAGATAGTCAGAGCCATCAGGGAGGTACATCTCAAATCCGAATTCCGGGACTGCAAACACAGGTGTTCATCACTCACCGGACCTGTATTGTTCAACTTGCCACAGAGAAAAGAACTCCACATGAATACATGCACTTTGAAAAGGAAGAAAAGGGACTCTGGCTCAGGCAAGGAAAATCGTATAAAAATGGGTCAGACAGGACGGTCGGTGTGAAGCATAGAGGACCCTCTGCTGCAGCTGTCAAACCTGTGTCTCACCCGGTGGCAATCCCGGGCTCCACACGGACTTTTTTTTATAGTGGCTTTTTTTCATTTTCCTCAAAGTTTATATTTGGTACACTCAATAACTTTTATTAAATTAATAACTAATAACTTGGAGCCTTGCATTTCTAACATGTTTATCACATTCGGTTTCTCATGATAAGCCTATCTACTTCTGCTAATTCTGAGATGGGGAAAATGAACTGTCATGATTCCTGCTTGCACTAGAGGATTGTGACACGGGCTGACTTTGTGATGCCAGAGACTTCTGTGCCATCACAGCGCAACTGTATGGCATCCCAGAGTGATAGAGCAGCACTGGCTCTGTGACATCACAAGCGGGATTTGTGAGATCCCAGGGTGGGCTGTGACATCCCAGGAGGCAGTGTGACATCTCAGGGGCTCTGTGACCTTACTGGGGAGGTCACTTCAAGCCAGCTCCCACTCACAGTTCCTCCCAGAGAAGTCCAAAGCTGCTCGTGCCCGGTGGCATCCCGTGTCCCTCTGGGTCCCCCTGCCCCTGGCGCTGCAGCCTCCCCCTGAGGATGTTCGAGGAGATCAAGCCCAGAGCCTGACACGGGGACAGGGGCTCAGGGCCGTCAAAGTTGGAACAGGGAGACAGGGACCCCCTAGCAGCATCCCTGTACCCCCAGGGCCAGAGCTTGGCCAGGGCTCCTTCACCCTCTTATCAAGGAGGGCTTGAGAGCACTTTAAAAATCCTAGCAGGGGAGTAGCATAAAACAGCTTTAATATTAAGTGACAGCACCACAGAGTTCCTTGGCAAGAGTCACTCTGCTCCTGACTGGACACTTCAGGCACACCAGGGAAACAAAGCAACAACAAAAGCAAAGAAAATCCAGGCAATCAAACCAAAAAGGAGTCAAGAACTGTCCCGGTGTCTGTGTGCCTCTGTGTGTTTGTGTGTGTGTGTGTGTGTGTGTGTGTGTGTGTGTGTGTGTGTGTGTGTGACGAAAGGACAGTGAGGGCAAGGATAAAAGGAATACAGCCTAAAAGCTAAACAGAGCTGTGGAATAACACTTAACAATATTCAACTTCGCTTATAACTTCTATTAAGCTTCACAAATTAGCAAAAGAACAACTCTTAGCATCATTTAACTTTGCTTACAGCTTGTGACTTTGTCGCTATAAGACACGTGAAAGCACGACGCGAGCCACCTGCTATTTTCAAGGTAAAGCTAAAAGTTTATTCTCTGACTCCAACTTTTATACTTTCCCAAAGGTGACATTGGATTGGAGAGTGAATGGGCCACCTGTCCAAAGACATTGGACAAACCACTAGTACAACAAGTTTGTCCAGCCCCATAAAAGATTGTAAACAATATGTTGTTGACAGAGATTGTGTGGGAAGGTTCTCCAACAGAATGTAAACTCAGAAGGCTTTAGAAAATCTTAAGAATCAGGGTGACATGACTTAACCTTACTTCCAGGCCTGACTGGCTCAGCTATCCAAGGCAATCAAAGCCCTCAGAGAGCAGCATTTCTGCCACATTTCCCTGAGCACAGGCACTCCTGTGTGCACACAGACACAAAGAGTCACTACAAGGCACCTGTGAGAAATTCCCCTGAGGAAAGGGAAATGTTCCCTGTGGAGGCTTTGGCATCTCCCCAGGAAATGAAGGGTTAAGCCTGGAGCAGACAGTGTCTGTGATGAGCTCCAGAGGAGCTGAGCCCAGGGGCTGCTGGCCAAGGCCCTGGCCCAGTGAGCATTTCTCAGCTGGCAGGGCGGCCTGAGAAGGGGAGAGGGGAATGCACCAGACCAGGAACCATGGAACCAAGGGACCATTGTTACACTGTGGGGCCATGTGAGAAGAAGTGACCATTGGGACACTGTGGGGCCTTGTGAGACCAAGGGACCATTGGGACACTGTTGGACCATGTGAGATCAAGGGACCATTGGGACACTGTGAGTCCTCATGGATTCATGGACACCACTGTGACATTGCTGGGCCACATGGAAGCAAGGGGACCCTAGTGACGCCGTGTGCCTCAGTGGAATGTAGGCATCATTGTGACACTGTGAGGCCCCATCCAGCCAAGGCTCCATTGGGACACTGCGAGACCCCACGGAAACAAAGCTCCAGGGTGACACAGAGAGGCTGCCTGTAATCAGTGCTCCATTGGGACCCTGTGGAGCCAAAGGAGAGCGTTGTGACACTGCAAAGCCCCATGGTCCATTGGTCCAAAGGTCCATTGTGACATTGCAGGACTCATGGAACAGAGGAGTCATATGACACTGTGGGGCCTGTGGAACCATGGAGAACATTGTGACACTGCAAGGCCTCAAGGAATCATTAGGACTGTTATATGTCTATAGGATAATTCGTGCAAATAAAATTGTCATCTATTTTATAGTTATGTGCTGTTAAATTATACTCTTATAAGAAGTTTTTAAATCGCACAAGCCAGCAACAGCGATTGCAACACCATGTCAAAGCCACCTGGACGAGAGAGGGAGGACTTTATTTACAAGCGAACGAAAGTGGCCAGCACGGAGAGGGATCATGCATCAAGGTTGTCCGAGAAACACCCGGACGATAAATACACGATAAATATCCGAGACCGAGATAGTCAGAGCCATCAGGGAGGTACATCTCAGATCCAAATTCCGGGACTGCAAACACAGGTGTTCATCACTCTCCGGACATGTATTGTGCAACTTGCCACAGAGAAAAGAACTCCACATGAATACATGCACTCCAAAAAGGAAGAAAAGGGACTCTGGCTCAGGCAAGGAAAATCGTATAAAAATGGGTCAGACAGGACGGTCGGTGTGAAGCATAGAGGACCCTCTGCTGCAGCTGTCAAACCTGTGTCTCACCCGGTGGCAATCCCGGGCTCCACACGGACTTTTTTTTATAGTGGCTTTTTTTCATTTTTCTCAAAGTTTATATTTGGTACACTTAATAACTTTTATTAAATTAATAACTAATAACTTGGAGCCTTTCATTTCTAACATGTTTATCACATTCGGTTTCTCATGATAAGCCTATCTACTTCTGCTAATTCTGAGATGGGGAAAATGAACTGTCATGATTCCCGCTTGCACTAGAGGATTGTGACACGGGCTGACTTTGTGATGCCAGAGTCTTCTGTGCCATCACAGCGCAACTGTATGACATCCCAGAGTGATAGAGCAGCACTGGCTCTGTGACATCACAAGGGGGATTTGTGAGATCCCAGGGTGGGCTGTGACATCCCAGGAGGCAGTGTGACATCTCAGGGGCTCTGTGACCTTACTGGGGAGGTCACTTCAAGCAGGCTCCCACTCACAGTTCCTCCCAGAGAAGTCCAAAGCTGCTCGTGCACAGTGGCATCCCGTGTCCCTCTGGGTCCCCCTGCCCCTGGTGCTGCAGCCTCCCCCTGAGGATGTTCTAGGAGATCAAGCCCAGAGCCTGACACGGGGACAGGGGCTCAGGGCCGTCACAGTTGGAACAGGGAGACAGGGACCCCCTAGCAGCATCCCTGTGCCCCCAGGGCCAGAGCTTGGCCAGGGCTCCTTCACCCTCTTATGAAGGAGGGCTTGAGAGCACTTTAAAAATCCCCAGCAGGGGAGTAGCATAAAACAGCTTTAATATTAAGTGACAGCACCACAGAGTTCCTTGGCAAGAGTCACTCTGCTCCTGACTGGACACTTCAGGCACACCAAGGAAACAAAGCAACAACAAAACCAAACAAAATCCAGGCAATCAAACCAAAAAGGAGTCAAGAACTGTCCCGGTGTCTGTGTGTCTCTGTGTGTGTGTGTGTGTGTGTGTCTGTGTGTGTGTGTGTGTGTCTGTGTGTGACGAAAGGACAGCGAGGGCAAGGATAAAAGGAATACAGCTTAAAAGCTAAACAGAGCTGTGGAATAACATTTAACAATATTCAACTTTGCTTATAACTTCTATTAAGCTTCACAAATTAGCAAAAGAACAACTCTTAGCAGCATTTAACTTTGGTTACAGCTTGTGACTTTGTCGCTATAAGACACGTGAAAGCACGACGCGAGCCACCTGCTATTTTCAAGGTAAAGCTAAAAGTTTATTCTCTGACTCCAACTTTTATACTTTCCCAAAGGTGACATTGGATTGGAGAGTGAATGAGCCACCTGTCCAAAGACATTGGACAAACCACTAGTACATCAAGTTTGTCCAGCCCCATAAAAGATTGTAAACAATATGTTGTTGACAGAGATTGTGTGGGAAGGTTCTCCAACAGAATGTAAACTCAGAAGGCTTTAGAAAATCTTAAGAATCAGGGTGACATGACTTAACCTTACTTCCAGGCCTGACTGGCTCAGCTATCCAAGGCAATCAAAGCCCTCAGAGAGCAGCATTTCTGCCACATTTCCCTGAGCACAGGCACTCCTGTGTGCACACAGACACAAAGAGTCACTACAAGGCACCTGTGAGAAATTCCCCTGGGCAAAGGGAAATGTTCCCTTTGGAGGCTTTGGCATCTCCCCAGGGGATGAAGGGTTGAGCCTGGAGCAGACAGTGTCTGTGATGAGCTCCAGAGGAGCTGAGCCCAGGGGCTGCTGGCCAAGGCCCTGGCCCAGTGAGCATTTCTCAGCTGGCAGGGCGGCCTGAGAAGGGGAGAGGGGAATGCACCAGACCAGGAACCCTGGAACCAAGGGACCATTGTTACACTGTGGGGCCATGTGAGAAGAAGTGACCATTGGGACACTGTGGGGCCTTGTGAGACCAAGGGACCATTGGGACACTGTGGGACCATGTGAGATCAAGAGACCATTGGGATACTGTGAGTCCTCATGGATTCATGGACACCACTGTGACATTGCTGGGCCTCATGGAAGCAAGGGGACCCTAGTGACGCCATGTGCCTCAGTGGAATGTAGGCATCATTGTGACACTGTGAGGCCCCATCCAACCAAGGCTCCATTGGGACACTGCGAGACCCCACGGAAACAAAGCTCCAGGGTGACACAGAGAGGCTGCCTGTAATCAGTGCTCCATTGTGACCCTGTGGAGCCAAAGGAGAGCGTTGTGACACTGCAAAGCCCCATGGTCCATTGGTCCAAAGGTCCATTGTGACATTGCAGGACTCATGGAACAGAGGAGTCACATGACACTGTGGGGCCTGTGGAACCATGGAGAACATTGTGACACTGCAAGGCCTCAAGGAATCATTAGGACTGTTATATGTCTATAGGATAATTCGTGCAAATAAAATTGTCATCTATTTTATAGTTATGTGCTGTTAAATTATACTCTTATAAGAAGTTTTTAAATCGCACAAGCCAGCAACAGCGATTGCAACACCATGTCAAAGCCACCTGGACGAGAGAGGGAGGACTTTATTTACAAGCGAACGAAAGTGGCCAGCCCGGAGAGGGATCATGCATCAAGGTTGTCCGAGAAACACCCGGACGATAAATACACGATAAATATCCGAGACCGAGATAGTCAGAGCCATCAGGGAGGTACATCTCAGATCCAAATTCCGGGACTGCAAACACAGGTGTTCATCACTCTCCGGACCTGTATTGTTCAACTTGCCACAGAGAAAAGAACTCCACATGAATACATGCACTTTGAAAAGGAAGAAAAGGGACTCTGGCTCAGGCAAGGAAAATCGTATAAAAATGGGTCAGACAGGACGGTCGGTGTGAAGCATAGAGGACCCTCTGCTGCAGCTGTCAAACCTGTGTCTCACCCGGTGGCAATCCCGGGCTCCACACGGACTTTTTTTTATAGTGGCTTTTTTTCATTTTTCTCAAAGTTTATATTTGGTACACTTAATAACTTTTATTAAATTAATAACTAATAACTTGGAGCCTTTCATTTCTAACATGTTTATCACATTCGGTTTCTCATGATAAGCCTATCTACTTCTGCTAATTCTGAGATGGGGAAAATGAACTGTCATGATTCCCGCTTGCACTAGAGGATTGTGACACGGGCTGACTTTGTGATGCCAGAGTCTTCTGTGCCATCACAGCGCAACTGTATGACATCCCAGAGTGATAGAGCAGCACTGGCTCTGTGACATCACAAGGGGGATTTGTGAGATCCCAGGGTGGGCTGTGACATCCCAGGAGGCAGTGTGACATCTCAGGGGCTCTGTGACCTTACTGGGGAGGTCACTTCAAGCCAGCTCCCACTCACAGTTCCTCCCAGAGAAGTCCAAAGCTGCTCGTGCACAGTGGCATCCCGTGTCCCTCTGGGTCCCCCTGCCCCTGGTGCTGCAGCCTCCCCCTGAGGATGTTCTAGGAGATCAAGCCCAGAGCCTGACACGGGGACAGGGGCTCAGGGCCGTCACAGTTGGAACAGGGAGACAGGGACCCCCTAGCAGCATCCCTGTGCCCCCAGGGCCAGAGCTTGGCCAGGGCTCCTTCACCCTCTTATCAAGGAGGGCTTGAGAGCTCTTTAAAAATCCCCAGCAGGGGAGTAGCATAAAACAGCTTTAATATTAAGTGACAGCACCACAGAGTTCCTTGGCAAGAGTCACTCTGCTCCTGACTGGACACTTCAGGCACACCAAGGAAACAAAGCAACAACAAAACCAAACAAAATCCAGGCAATCAAACCAAAAAGGAGTCAAGAACTGTCCCGGTGTCTGTGTGTCTCTGTGTGTTTGTGTGTGTGTGTGTGTGTGTGTGTGTCTGTGTGTGACGAAAGGACAGCGAGGGCAAGGATAAAAGGAATACAGCTTAAAAGCTAAACAGAGCTGTGGAATAACATTTAACAATATTCAACTTCGCTTATAACTTCTATTAAGCTTCACAAATTAGCAAAAGAACAACTCTTAGCAGCATTTAACTTTGGTTACAGCTTGTGACTTTGTCGCTATAAGACACGTGAAAGCACGACGCGAGCCACCTGCTATTTTCAAGGTAAAGCTAAAAGTTTATTCTCTGACTCCAACTTTTATACTTTCCCAAAGGTGACATTGGATTGGAGAGTGAATGAGCCACCTGTCCAAAGACATTGGACAAACCACTAGTACAACAAGTTTGTCCAGCCCCATAAAAGATTGTAAACAATATGTTGTTGACAGAGATTGTGTGGGAAGGTTCTCCAACAGAATGTAAACTCAGAAGGCTTTAGAAAATCTTAAGAATCAGGGTGACATGACTTAACCTTACTTCCAGGCCTGACTGGCTCAGCTATCCAAGGCAATCAAAGCCCTCAGAGAGCAGCATTTCTGCCACATTTCCCTGAGCACAGGCACTCCTGTGTGCACACAGACACAAAGAGTCACTACAAGGCACCTGTGAGAAATTCCACTGAGCAAAGGGAAATGTTCCCTGTGGAGGCTTTGGCATCTCCCCAGGAAATGAAGGGTTGAGCCTGGAGCAGACAGTGTCTGTGATGAGCTCCAGAGGAGCTGAGCCCAGGGGCTGCTGGCCAAGGCCCTGGCCCAGTGAGCATTTCTCAGCTGGCAGGGCGGCCTGAGAAGGGGAGAGGGGAATGCACCAGACCAGGAACCCTGGAACCAAGGGACCATTGTTACACTGTGGGGCCATGTGAGAAGAAGTGACCATGGTGACCATTGTAAGGCCTTGTGAGACCAAGGGACCATTGGGACACTGTTGGACCATGTGAGATCAAGGGACCATTGGGACACTGTGAGTCCTCATGGATTCATGGACACCGCTGTGACATTGCTGGGCCTCATGGAAGCAAGGGAACCCTAGTGACGCCGTGTGCCTCAGTGGAATGTAGGCATCATTGTGACACTGTGAGGCCCCATCCAGCCAAGGCTCCATTGGGACACTGCGAGACCCCACGGAAACAAAGCTCCAGGGTAACACAGAGAGGCTGCCTGTAATCAGTGCTCCATTGGGACACTGTGGAGCCAAAGGAGATCGTTGTGACACTGCAAAGCCCCATGGTCCATTGGTCCAAAGGTCCATTGTGACATTGCAGGACTCATGGAACAGAGGAGTCACATGACACTGTGGGGCCTGTGGAACCATGGAGAACATTGTGACACTGCAAGGCCTCAAGGAATCATTAGGACTGTTATATGTCTATAGGATAATTCGTGCAAATAAAATTGTCATCTATTTTATAGTTATGTGCTGTTAAATTATACTCTTATAAGAAGTTTTTAAATCGCACAAGCCAGCAACAGCGATTGCAACACCATGTCAAAGCCACCTGGACGAGAGAGGGAGGACTTTATTTACAAGCGAACGAAAGTGGCCAGCCCGGAGAGGGATCATGCATCAAGGTTGTCCGAGAAACACCCGGACGATAAATACACGATAAATATCCGAGACCGAGATAGTCAGAGCCATCAGGGAGGTACATCTCAAATCCGAATTCCGGGACTGCAAACACAGAGCGAAGGGCGAGTGGGCTCTGACCGTTGGCCGCAGGTGAAGTGTCTGCTGTGCTGCGTTCCAGGTCCTGGACCTTCCACCTGGAACACTCTGGGAGCTGTGATGTCACAGAAGTTTCAGGGCCACTCCACATGGGGAGATGGGGACCATGGAATGATCAAATCCTTGAATGGTTTGGCTTGCAAGGGCCCCTAAGGGTTATCTGGTTTCAACCTGAGCAACCTGCCACCACACCAGGTTGCTCTGGAGCCTGTCCAGCCTGGCCTTGGATGTTCCTGGGGATGGGGCATGCACAGCCGCTCTGCACTGGTCCCTGTGTCAGGGACAGGCACCCTCGCAGTAAAGAACTTCTTCCCATCATCAAATCTCTTCCAACTCTTGCAGTTTGATCCCATTCCCCCTTGTCCTGTCACTGCAGTTTGTTCCTGACAAAGTATGCTCTACCACTTCCCGGTATTTCAGGCTGTTCCTGCAGAGTTACACGTGCAGCTGAACTTGCAGACAGGAGAGAGAAAAGCCAAGCTCCCAGACAGAGAAAATGGGGAAAGTGAAAGCAGGGAAGAGAAAAGAGGGAAAAGATAGATATGGCAGAATTTGGGTTGGGTGGGCTGTGCGATTGATGCCTTTTATCAGCGGCCAGTGTTCGCTGGTGCAGTCAATTACTGCCTCTTGCTTAGACTGGGTTGCTGGGTTAGGAGCTCAGCAGTGCTGACAGCAGAGCCCTGTCCTTTGTGATCCCTTTGGGATGGCAGTGGGAGTGCCCTGAGTGCACATTCAGTGGCACCTTCATGGCTTCTCATGCCTGGACGCCGAAAGGAAATTGGCGCGGTGGCTTCTCTGAATGGCATTTAGTGCTTTGAAATATCTGCAGCAAGAGGTGTGAAGTTGCTTTCTGAGCCTCTCTCTTGGCATCAGCTGTGAGGGCTGAGGGCTGGCCTGAGCCCGGTGCTGTGTCCCGCTGGGAGCAGCCCCACAGCCTCAGCTGCACACCGGGCACTGCCAGAGGTCCTGGAGATCACCCCAGCCCTGCAGCCACCTCTGTAAAGGTGCTTTAAATGTCAGCGGGTGCTGACTTTGCCCTGGAACCCTTGGTTTAGTTCCTGTGGGGAATTTTTCGCCAGGATTGCGTGGGATTAGCCACAGCCCCCTGTGCTGGGGATGCCTGGGCAGTGTGGGGCTCTGAGGGCAGCTGGCCGGGCAGGGGCTGAGCTCGGGGCCCTGTTGGGCTCCTGGCCCCCAGCAGCAGCAGCCACAGGGCCCAAAGCCCCCCGGCCCTGCCCAGCACAGCCTGCCCTGCCCCTGCAGCTGGCCCCCGAGTAGGGGACAGGGGCCAGTGGCCGCTGGCAGCAGCAGCAGTGGGGGCAGGCTGAGGATGCCCTGGCTTGGCTTTTGTCTCTGGAGCAATCCGGGCCCAGGGCAGTGCAAAGCAGGCTGGGGAGCAAAGCCCGGAGCCTTTGGAGGCTGCAAGCCTTAAACACCAGCCCCTGCAGCCCCCCAGATCCAGGTGCCACAGTTCCCAAGGCTGCCATGGCCTTCAGAGCACGAAGGTGGATTTTGCATCCCTGTGGCCTGATGCCGGCTCTCGGGCCAGGAGTCCCCGTGGCTGCAGCAGCGAGGGTGGCTGAAGGGTTCCTGCCTGCCTGGGGGCATTGCTGCAGGGGCCAGTGCTGTCAGAGCCCCCTCTCTGCTGGGGACAGCTCTGCTCCTGGGGGCCCTGCCCTGTCCCTGCCCAGGAATCCCAGCAGTGCCCAGTGCCAGGAGTGGTGTCAGTGGGAGCCCCTGTGCACAGGGACCCCAGCCCCGGGGTGGCCGTGCCAGCCCCCCCAGGCACCTCCAGCCCTGGGAACCCAGAACAACTGGAAACCACAACTGTGCAAACGCTGCCTGTGCCCAAAGGAATTGCAAAGAGAAGTGAGCTTTTGAAAATTAACAGGATCTCTTCTCCAAAGATCGGCAAAACCTTGGATTTACAAACATGTTTTATTGTAACAATCCTTATAACAGCAACAATCTTCAAAACATATTTACATGGGATCCTATAGCCTAACAAACTTCTAAACGTATATACAGAAAAGCTCTATTCATGAGAACATATTTACAGAGGGGTCACATCTGTGGCCGTCATCTCCACCAGTCGTGGAGGAAATGGAGCAGCAGCAGTGCTGGACTCTGGTGCCAGCACTGGGCCCAGCTGGGCTGGGAGCTGGGCCCAGGGGCTGGCAGGGCTGGCAGGGCTGGCACGGCCCCAGGCAAGCGCAGGGCAGGCCAGGGGTGCTGCTTGTGCCAGCACAATCCAGGGCCCCCTGTGGGCACCGTGTCCCCGAGCGGGGCCATCCAGCCCAGCCCCAGCCCGGCGAAGGGGACACACTCTGCCTGTGGGCAGGGCATGGGAGGCATGGGCTTGTCCTGCTCCTGGGGCTCCATCTTCAGCCAAGGACCATGGGCTCCTCCTCATCCTTTTCATCGACTTCCATCTCCTCAATGTTGTCCTCCTCATCTACTTCCATGTCCTCAGCCGTCTCATCTGTGTCCACCTCCATCATTTCTTCCCTGTCCAGCACTGTGTCCACTTCCATGTCCTCCACGGTGTCGATGGCAGTCTGCAAGAGGCGGCACAATCTCTTGGTGGGCTTCCTGTCCCACACCATCCATTCCCACATGGCTGCAGCCTGCCCAAGCAGGGTGCCCGTCCCTGGCCTGGCAGTGTACCTGCACTGGGGCAGCAGTGCACATCCTGCTGGGATTGGCTTTAGAGTAAGGGGCAGGAAAAGCCCAGGCAGCAGCCAGAGCTCAGCACTGACGGGCAGAGCGAAGGGCGAGTGGGCTCTGACCGTTGGCCGCAGGTGAAGTGTCTGCTGTGCTGCGTTCCAGGTCCTGGACCTTCCACCTGGAACACTCTGGGAGCTGTGATGTCACAGAAGTTTCAGGGCCACTCCACATGGGGAGATGGGGACCATGGAATGATCAAATCTTTGAATGGTTTGGCTTGCAAGGGCCCCTAAGGATTATCTGGTTTCAACCTGAGCAACCTGCCACCACACCAGGTTGCTCTGGAGCCTGTCCAGCCTGGCCTTGGATGTTCCTGGGGATGGGGCATGCACAGCCGCTCTGCACTGGTCCCTGTGTCAGGGACAGGCACCCTCGCAGTAAAGAACTTCTTCCCATCATCAAATCTCTTCCAACTCTTGCAGTTTGATCCCATTCCCCCTTGTCCTGTCTCTGCGGTTCTTGACAAAGAATCCTCTCTCATTCCCTGGTATTTCAGGCTGTTTCTGTAGGGTGACATGTGTGGCTGTATCTGCAGAGAGGAGAGAGAAAAGCCAAGCTCCCAGACAGAGAAAATGGGGAAAGTGAAAGCAGGGAAGAGAAAAGAGGGAAAAGATAGATATGGCAGAATTTGGGTTGGGTGGGCTGTGGGATTGATGCCTTTTATGAGTGGCCAGTGTCCCTGGTGCAGTCAATTACTGCCTCTTGCTGAGACTGGGTTGCTTGGTTAGGAGCTCAGCAGCGCTGACAGCAGAGCCCTGTCCTTTGTGATCCCTTTGGGATGGCAGTGGGAGTGCCCTGAGTGCACATTCAGTGGCACCTTCATGGCTTCTCATGCCTGGACGCCGAAAGGAAATTGGCACGGTGGCTTCTCTGAATGGCATTTAATGCTTTGAAATATCTGCAGCAAGAGGTGTGAAGTTGCTTTCTGAGATTCTCTCTTGGCATCAGCTGTGAGGGCTGAGGGCTGGCCTGAGCCCGGTGCTGTGTCCCGCTGGGAGCAACCCCACAGCCTCAGCTGCGCACCGGGCACTGCCAGAGGTCCTGGAGATCACCCCTGCCCTGCAGCCACCTCTGTAAAGGGGCTTTAAATGTCAGCGGGTGCTGACTTTGCCCTGGAACCCTTGGTTTAGTTCCTGTGGGGAATTTCTCGCCAGGATTGCGTGGGATTAGCCACAGCCCCCTGTGCTGGGGATGCCTGGGCAGTGTGGGGCTCTGGGGGCAGCTGGCCGGGCAGGGGCTGAGCTCGGGGCCCTGTTGGGCTCCTGGCCCCCAGCAGCAGCAGCCACAGGGCCCAAAGCCCCCCGGCCCTGCCCAGCACAGCCTGCCCTGCCCCTGCAGCTGGCCCCCGAGTAGGGGACAGGGGCCAGTGGCCGCTGGCAGCAGCAGCAGTGGGGGCAGGCTGAGGATGCCCTGGCTTGGCTTTTGTCTCTGGAGCAATCCGGGCCCAGGGCAGTGCAAAGCAGGCTGGGGAGCAAAGCCCGGAGCCTTTGGAGGCTGCAAGCCTTAAACACCAGCCCCTGCAGTCCCCCAGATCCAGGTGCCACAGTTCCCAAGGCTGCCATGGCCTTCAGAGCACAAAGGTGGATTTTGCATCCCTGTGGCCCGATGCCGGCTCTCGGGCCAGGAGTCCCCGTGGCTGCAGCAGCGAGGGTGGCTGAAGGGTTCCTGCCTGCCTGGGGGCATTGCTGCAGGGGCCAGTGCTGTCAGAGCCCCCTCTCTGCTGGGGACAGCTCTGCTCCTGGGGGCCCTGCCCTGTCCCTGCCCAGGAATCCCAGCAGTGCCCAGTGCCAGGAGTGGTGTCAGTGGGAGCCCCTGTGCACAGGGACCCCAGCCCCGGGGTGGCCGTGCCAGCCCCCCCAGGCACCTCCAGCCACGGGAACCCAGAACAACTGGAAACCACAACTGTGCAAACGCTGCCTGTGCCCAAAGGAATTGCAAAGAGAAGTGAGCTTTTGAAAATTAACAGGATCTCTTCTCCAAAGATCGGCAAAACCTTGGATTTACAAACATGTTTTATTGCAACAATCCTTATAACAGCAACAATCTTCAAAACATATTTACATGGGATCCTATAGCCTAACAAACTTCAAAACATATTTACAGAAAAGCTCTATTCCAGAGAACATATTTACAAAGGGGTCACAACTGTGGCCATCATCTCCACCAGTCGTGGAGGAAATGGAGCAGCAGCAGTGCTGGACTATGGTGCCCAGCTGGGCTGGGAGCTGGGCCCAGGGGCTGGCAGGGCTGGCAGAGCTGGCACGGCCCCAGGCAAGCGCAGGGCAGGCCAGGGGTGCTGCTTGTGCCAGCACAATCCAGGGCCCCCTGTGGGCACCGTGTCCCCGAGCGGGGCCATCCAGCCCAGCCCCAGCCCGGCGAAGGGGACACACTCTGCCTGTGGGCAGGGCATGGGAGGCATGGGCTTGTCCTGCTCCTGGGGCTCCATCTTCAGCCAAGGACCATGGGCTCCTCCTCATCCTTTTCATCGACTTCCATCTCCTCAATGTTGTCCTCCTCATCTACTTCCATGTCCTCAGCCGTGTCTTCTGTGTCCACCTCCATCATTTCTTCCCTGTCCAGCACCGTGTCCACTTCCATGTCCTCCACGCTGTCGCTTGCAGTCTGCAAGAGGCAGCACAATCTCTTGGTGGGCTTCCTGTCCCACACCATCCATTCCCACATGGCTGCAGCCTGCCCAAGCAGGCTGCCCGTCCCTGGCCTGGCAGTGTACCTGAACTGGGGCAGCAGTGCACATCCTGCTGGGATTGTCTTTAGGGCAGGCGGCAGGAAAAGCCCAGGAAGCAGCCAGAGCTCAGCACTGACGGGCAGAGCGAAGGGCGAGTGGGCTCTGACCGTTGGCCGCAGGTGAAGTGTCTGCTGTGCTGCGTTCCAGGTCCTGGACCTTCCACCTGGAACACTCTGGGAGCTGTGATGTCACAGAAGTTTCAGGGCCACTCCACATGGGGAGATGGGGACCATGGAATGATCAAATCTTTGAATGGTTTGGCTTGCAAGGGCCCCTAAGGATTATCTGGTTTCAACCTGAAGCAACCTGCCACCACTCCAGGTTGCTCTGGAGCCTGTCCAGCCTGGCCTTGGATGTTCCTGGGGATGGGGCATGCACAGCCGCTCTGCACTGGTCCCTGTGTCAGGGACAGGCACCCTCGCAGTAAAGAACTTCTTCCCATCATCAAATCTCTTCCAACTCTTGCAGTTTGATCCCATTCCCCCTTGTCCTGTCTCTGCGGTTCTTGACAAAGAATCCTCTCTCATTCCCTGGTATTTCAGGCTGTTTCTGTAGGGTGACACGTGTGGCTGTATCTGCAGAGAGGAGAGAGAAAAGCCAAGCTCCCAGACAGAGAAAATGGGGAAAGTGAAAGCAGGGAAGAGAAAAGAGGGAAAAGATAGATATGGCAGAATTTGGGTTGGGTGGGCTGTGGGATTGATGCCTTTTATGAGTGGCCAGTGTCCCTGGGGCAGTCAATTACTGCCTCTTGCTGAGACTGGGTTGCTTGGTTAGGAGCTCAGCAGCGCTGACAGCAGAGCCCTGTCCTTTGTGATCCCTTTGGGATGGCAGTGGGAGTGCCCTGAGTGCACATTCAGTGGCACCTTCATGGCTTCTCATGCCTGGACGCCGAAAGGAAATTGGCACGGTGGCTTCTCTGAATGGCATTTAATGCTTTGAAATATCTGCAGCAAGAGGTGTGAAGTTGCTTTCTGAGATTCTCTCTTGGCATCAGCTGTGAGGGCTGAGGGCTGGCCTGAGCCCGGTGCTGTGTCCCGCTGGGAGCAACCCCACAGCCTCAGCTGCGCACCGGGCACTGCCAGAGGTCCTGGAGATCACCCCAGCCCTGCAGCCACCTCTGTAAAGGGGCTTTAAATGTCAGCGGGTGCTGACTTTGCCCTGGAACCCTTGGTTTAGTTCCTGTGGGGAATTTCTCGCCAGGATTGCGTGGGATTAGCCACAGCCCCCTGTGCTGGGGATGCCTGGGCAGTGTGGGGCTCTGAGGGCAGCTGGCCGGGCAGGGGCTCAGCTCGGGGCCCTGTTGGGCTCCTGGCCCCCAGCAGCAGCAGCCACAGAGCCCAAAGCCCCCCGGCCCTGCCCAGCACAGCCTGCCCTGCCCCTGCAGCTGGCCCCCGAGTAGGGGACAGGGGCCAGTGGCCGCTGGCAGCAGCAGCAGTGGGGGCAGGCTGAGGATGCCCTGGCTTGGCTTTTGTCTCTGGAGCAATCCGGGCCCAGGGCAGTGCAAAGCAGGCTGGGGAGCAAAGCTCGGAGCCTTTGGAGGCTGCAAGCCTTAAACACCAGCCCCTGCAGTCCCCCAGATCCAGGTGCCACAGTTCCCAAGGCTGCCATAGCCTTCAGAGCACGAAGGTGGATTTTGCATCCCTGTGGCCCGATGCCGGCTCTCGGGCCAGGAGTCCCTGTGGCTGCAGCCGCGAGGGTGGCTGAAGGGTTCCTGCCTGCCTGGGGGCATTGCTGCAGGGGCCAGTGCTGTCAGAGCCCCCTCTCTGCTGGGGACAGCTCTGCTCCTGGGGGCCCTGCCCTGTCCCTGCCCAGGAATCCCAGCAGTGCCCAGTGCCAGGAGTGGTGTCAGTGGGAGCCCCTGTGCACAGGGACCCCAGCCCCGGGGTGGCCGTGCCAGCCCCCCCAGGCACCTCCAGCCCCGGGAACCCAGAACAACTGGAAACCACAACTGTGCAAACGCTGCCTGTGCCCAAAGGAATTGCAAAGAGAAGTGAGCTTTTGAAAATTAACAGGATCTCTTCTCCAAAGATCGGCAAAACCTTGGATTTACAAACATGTTTTATTGCAACAATCCTTATAACAGCAACAATCTTCAAAACATATTTACATGGGATCCTATAGCCTAACAAACTTCAAAACATATTTACAGAAAAGCTCTATTCCAGAGAACATATTTACAAAGGGGTCACAACTGTGGCCATCATCTCCACCAGTCGTGGAGGAAATGGAGCAGCAGCAGTGCTGGACTCTGGGGCCCAGCTGGGCTGGGAGCTGGGTCCAGGGGCTGGCAGGGCTGGCAGGGCTGGCACGGCCCCAGGCAAGCGCAGGGCAGGCCAGGGGTGCTGCTTGTGCCAGCACAATCCAGGGCCCCCTGTGGGCACCGTGTCCCCGAGCGGGGCCATCCAGCCCAGCCCCAGCCCGGCGAAGGGGACACACTCTGCCTGTGGGCAGGGCATGGGAGGCATTTGTTTGTCCTGCTCCTGGGGCTCCATCTTCAGCCAAGGACCATGGGCTCCTCCTCATCCTTTTCATCGACTTCCATCTCCTCAATGTTGTCCTCCTCATCTACTTCCATGTCCTCAGCCGTCTCATCTGTGTCCACCTCCATCATTTCCTCCCTGTCCAGCACCGTGTCTACTTCCATGTCCTCCACGCTGTCGCTTGCAGTCTGCAAGAGGCAGCACAATCTCTTGGTGGGCTTCCTGTCCCACACCATCCATTCCCACATGGCTGCAGCCTGCCCAAGCAGGCTGCCCGTCCCTGGCCTGGCAGTGTACCTGAACTGGGGCAGCAGTGCACATCCTGCTGGGTTTGGCGTCAGCGCAGGCGGCAGGAAAAGCCCAGGCAGCAGCCAGAGCTCAGCACTGATGGGCAGAGCGAAGGGCGAGTGGGCTCTGACCGTTGGCCGCAGGTGAAGTGTCTGCTGTGCTGCGTTCCAGGTCCTGGACCTTCCACCTGGAACACTCTGGGAGCTGTGATGTCACAGAAGTTTCAGGGCCACTCCACATGGGGAGATGGGGACCATGGAATGATCAAATCCTTGAATGGTTTGGCTTGCAAGGGCCCCTAAGGGTTATCTGGTTTCAACCTGAGCAACCTGCCACCACACCAGGTTGCTCTGGAGCCTGTCCAGCCTGGCCTTGGATGTTCCTGGGGATGGGGCATGCACAGCCGCTCTGCACTGGTCCCTGTGTCAGGGACAGGCACCCTCGCAGTAAAGAACTTCTTCCCATCATCAAATCTCTTCCAACTCTTGCAGTTTGATCCCATTCCCCCTTGTCCTGTCACTGCAGTTTGTTCCTGACAAAGTATGCTCTACCACTTCCCGGTATTTCAGGCTGTTCCTGCAGAGTTACACGTGCAGCTGAACTTGCAGACAGGAGAGAGAAAAGCCAAGCTCCCAGACAGAGAAAATGGGGAAAGTGAAAGCAGGGAAGAGAAAAGAGGGAAAAGATAGATATGGCAGTATTTGGGATGGGTGGGCTGTGCGATTGATGCCTTTTATGAGTGGCCAGTGTTCGCTGGTGCAGTCAATTACTGCCTCTTGCTTAGACTGGGTTGCTGGGTTAGGAGCTCAGCAGCGCTGACAGCAGAGCCCTGTCCTTTGTGATCCCTTTGGGATGGCAGTGGGAGTGCCCTGAGTGCACATTCAGTGGCACCTTCATGGCTTCTCATGCCTGGACGCCGAAAGGAAATTGGCACGGTGGCTTCTCTGAATGGCATTTAGTGCTTTGAAATATCTGCAGCAAGAGGTGTGAAGTTGCTTTCTGAGCCTCTCTCTTGGCATCAGCTGTGAGGGCTGAGGGCTGGCCTGAGCCCGGTGCTGTGTCCCGCTGGGAGCAACCCCACAGCCTCAGCTGCAGACCAGGCACTGCCAAAGGTCCTGGAGATCACCCCAGCCCTGCAGCCACCTCTGTAAAGGGGCTTTAAATGTCAGCGGGTGCTGACTTTGCCCTGGAACCCTTGGTTTAGTTCCTGTGGGGAATTTCTCGCCAGGATTGCGTGGGATTAGCCACAGCCCCCTGTGCTGGGGATGCCTGGGCAGTGTGGGGCTCTGAGGGCAGCTGGCCGGGCAGGGGCTGAGCTCGGGGCCCTGTTGGGCTCCTGGCCCCCAGCAGCAGCAGCCACAGGGCCCAAAGCCCCCCGGCCCTGCCCAGCACAGCCTGCCCTGCCCCTGCAGCTGGCCCCCGAGTAGGGGACAGGGGCCAGTGGCCGCTGGCAGCAGCAGCAGTGGGGGCAGGCTGAGGATGCCCTGGCTTGGCTTTTGTCTCTGGAGCAATCCGGGCCCAGGGCAGTGCAAAGCAGGCTGGGGAGCAAAGCCCGGAGCCTTTGGAGGCTGCAAGCCTTAAACACCAGCCCCTGCAGTCCCCCAGATCCAGGTGCCACAGTTGCCAAGGCTGCCATGGCCTTCAGAGCACGAAGGTGGATTTTGCATCCCTGTGGCCCGATGCCGGCTCTCGGGCCAGGAGTCCCCGTGGCTGCAGCAGCGAGGGTGGCTGAAGGGTTCCTGCCTGCCTGGGGGCATTGCTGCAGGGGCCAGTGCTGTCAGAGCCCCCTCTCTGCTGGGGACAGCTCTGCTCCTGGGGGCCCTGCCCTGTCCCTGCCCAGGAAGCCCAGCAGTGCCCAGTGCCAGGAGTGGTGTCAGTGGGAGCCCCTGTGCACAGGGACCCCAGCCCCGGGGTGGCCGTGCCAGCCCCCCCAGGCACCTCCAGCCCCGGGAACCCAGAACAACTGGAAACCACAACTGTGCAAACGCTGCCTGTGCCCAAAGGAATTGCAAAGAGAAGTGAGCTTTTGAAAATTAACAGGATCTCTTCTCCAAAGATCGGCAAAACCTTGGATTTACAAACATGTTTTATTGTAACAATCCTTATAACAGCAACAATCTTCAAAACATATTTACATGGGATCCTATAGCCTAACAAACTTCTAAACGTATATACAGAAAAGCTCTATTCATGAGAACATATTTACAAAGGGGTCACAACTGTGGCCATCATCTCCACCAGTCGTGGAGGAAATGGAGCAGCAGCAGTGCTGGACTCTGGTGCCAGCACTGGGCCCAGCTGGGCTGGGAGCTGGGCCCAGGGGCTGGCAGGGCTGGCAGGGCTGGCACGGCCCCAGGCAAGCGCAGGGCAGGCCAGGGGTGCTGCTTGTGCCAGCACAATCCAGGGCCCCCTGTGGGCACCGTGTCCCTGAGCGGGGCCATCCAGCCCAGCCCCAGCCCGGCGAAGGGGACACACTCTGCCTGTGGGCAGGGCATGGGAGGCATGGGCTTGTCCTGCTCCTGGGGCTCCATCTTCAGCCAAGGACCATGGGCTCCTCCTCATCCTTTTCATCAACTTCCATTTCCTCGATGGTGTCCTCCTCATCTACTTCCATGTCCTCAGCCGTCTCATCTGTGTCCACCTCCATCATTTCTTCCCTGTCCAGCACTGTGTCCACTTCCATGTCCTCCACGGTGTCGATGGCAGTCTGCAAGAGGCGGCACAATCTCTTGGTGGGCTTCCTGTCCCACACCATCCATTCCCACATGGCTGCAGCCTGCCCAAGCAGGCTGCCCGTCCCTGGCCTGGCAGTGTACCTGAACTGGGGCAGCAGTGCACATCCTGCTGGGATTGGCTTTAGAGTAAGGGGCAGGAAAAGCCCAGGCAGCAGCCAGAGCTCAGCACTGATGGGCAGAGCGAAGGGCGAGTGGGCTCTGACCGTTGGCCGCAGGTGAAGTGTCTGCTGTGCTGCGTTCCAGGTCCTGGACCTTCCACCTGGAACACTCTGGGAGCTGTGATGTCACAGAAGTTTCAGGGCCACTCCACATGGGGAGATGGGGACCATGGAATGATCAAATCTTTGAATGGTTTGGCTTGCAAGGGCCCCTAAGGATTATCTGGTTTCAACCTGAGCAACCTGCCACCACACCAGGTTGCTCTGGAGCCTGTCCAGCCTGGCCTTGGATGTTCCTGGGGATGGGGCATGCACAGCCTCTCTGCACTGGTCCCTGTGTCAGGGACAGGCACCCTCGCAGTAAAGAACTTCTTCCCATCATCAAATCTCTTCCAACTCTTGCAGTTTGATCCCATTCCCCCTTGTCCTGTCTCTGCGGTTCTTGACAAAGAATCCTCTCTCATTCCCTGGTATTTCAGGCTGTTTCTGTAGGGTGACATGTGTGGCTGTATCTGCAGAGAGGAGAGAGAAAAGCCAAGCTCCCAGACAGAGAAAATGGGGAAAGTGAAAGCAGGGAAGAGAAAAGAGGGAAAAGATAGATATGGCAGAATTTGGGTTGGGTGGGCTGTGGGATTGATGCCTTTTATGAGTGGCCAGTGTCCCTGGGGCAGTCAATTACTGCCTCTTGCTGAGACTGGGTTGCTTGGTTAGGAGCTCAGCAGCGCTGACAGCAGAGCCCTGTCCTTTGTGATCCCTTTGGGATGGCAGTGGAAGTGCCCTGAGTGCACATTCAGTGGCACCTTCATGGCTTCTCATGCCTGGACGCCGAAAGGAAATTGGCACGGTGGCTTCTCTGAATGGCATTTAATGCTTTGAAATATCTGCAGCAAGAGGTGTGAAGTTGCTTTCTGAGATTCTCTCTTGGCATCAGCTGTGAGGGCTGAGGGCTGGCCTGAGCCCGGTGCTGTGTCCCGCTGGGAGCAACCCCACAGCCTCAGCTGCGCACCGGGCACTGCCAGAGGTCCTGGAGATCCCCCCTGCCCTGCAGCCACCTCTGTAAAGGGGCTTTAAATGTCAGCGGGTGCTGACTTTGCCCTGGAACCCTTGGTTTAGTTCCTGTGGGGAATTTTTCGCCAGGTATGCGTGGGTTTAGCCACAGCCCCCTGTGCTGGGGATGCCTGGGCAGTGTGGGGCTCTGAGGGCAGCTGGCCGGGCAGGGGCTGAGCTCGGGGCCCTGTTGGGCTCCTGGCCCCCAGCAGCAGCAGCCACAGGGCCCAAAGCCCCCCGGCCCTGCCCAGCACAGCCTGCCCTGCCCCTGCAGCTGGCCCCCGAGTAGGGGACAGGGGCCAGTGGCCGCTGGCAGCAGCAGCAGTGGGGGCAGGCTGAGGATGCCCTGGCTTGGCTTTTGTCTCTGGAGCAATCCGGGCCCAGGGCAGTGCAAAGCAGGCTGGGGAGCAAAGCCCGGAGCCTTTGGAGGCTGCAAGCCTTAAACACCAGCCCCTGCAGTCCCCCAGATCCAGGTGCCACAGTTCCCAAGGCTGCCATGGCCTTCAGAGCACAAAGGTGGATTTTGCATCCCTGTGGCCTGATGCCGGCTCTCGGGCCAGGAGTCCCCGTGGCTGCAGCAGCGAGGGTGGCTGAAGGGTTCCTGCCTGCCTGGGGGCATTGCTGCAGGGGCCAGTGCTGTCAGAGCCCCCTCTCTGCTGGGGACAGCTCTGCTCCTGGGGGCCCTGCCCTGTCCCTGCCCAGGAAGCCCAGCAGTGCCCAGTGCCAGGAGTGGTGTCAGTGGGAGCCCCTGTGCACAGGGACCCCAGCCCCGGGGTGGCCGTGCCAGCCCCCCCAGGCACCTCCAGCCCCGGGAACCCAGAACAACTGGAAACCACAACTGTGCAAACGCTGCCTGTGCCCAAAGGAATTGCAAAGAGAAGTGAGCTTTTGAAAATTAACAGGATCTCTTCTCCAAAGATCGGCAAAACTTTGGATTTACAAACATGTTTTATTGCAACAATCCTTATAACAGCAACAATCTTCAAAACATATTTACATGGGATCCTATAGCCTAACAAACTTCAAAACATATTTACAGAAAAGCCCTATTCCAGAGAACATATTTACAAAGGGGTCACAACTGTGGCCATCATCTCCACCAGTCGTGGAGGAAATGGAGCAGCAGCAGTGCTGGACTATGGTGCCCAGCTGGGCTGGGAGCTGGGCCCAGTGGCTGGCAGGGCTGGCAGGGCTGGCACGGCCCCAGGCAAGCGCAGGGCAGGCCAGGGGTGCTGCTTGTGCCAGCACAATCCAGGGCCCCCTGTGGGCACCGTGTCCCCGAGCGGGGCCATCCAGCCCAGCCCCAGCCCGGCGAAGGGGACACACTCTGCCTGTGGGCAGGGCATGGGAGGCATTTGTTTGTCCTGCTCCTGGGGCTCCATCTTCAGCCAAGGACCATGGGCTCCTCCTCATCCTTTTCATCGACTTCCATCTCCTCAATGTTGTCCTCCTCATCTACTTCCATGTCCTCAGCCGTGTCTTCTGTGTCCACCTCCATCATTTCTTCCCTGTCCAGCACCGTGTCCACTTCCATGTCCTCCACGCTGTCGCTTGCAGTCTGCAAGAGGCGGCACAATCTCTTGGTGGGCTTCCTGTCCCACACCATCCATTCCCACATGGCTGCAGCCTGCCCAAGCAGGCTGCCCGTCCCTGGCCTGGCAGTGTACCTGAACTGGGGCAGCAGTGCACATCCTGCTGGGATTGTCTTTAGGGCAGGCGGCAGGAAAAGCCCAGGCAGCAGCCAGAGCTCAGCACTGACGGGCAGAGCGAAGGGCGAGTGGGCTCTGACCGTTGGCTGCAGGTGAAGTGTCTGCTGTGCTGCGTTCCAGGTCCTGGACCTTCCACCTGGAACACTCTGGGAGCTGTGATGTCACAGAAGTTTCAGGGCCACTCCACATGGGGAGATGGGGACCATGGAATGATCAAATCTTTGAATGGTTTGGCTTGCAAGGGCCCATAAGGATTATCTGGTTTCAACCTGAGCAACCTGCCACCACACCAGGTTGCTCTGGAGCCTGTCCAGCCTGGCCTTGGATGTTCCTGGGGATGGGGCATGCACAGCCGCTCTGCACTGGTCCCTGTGTCAGGGACAGGCACCCTCGCAGTAAAGAACTTCTTCCCATCATCAAATCTCTTCCAACTCTTGCAGTTTGATCCCATTCCCCCTTGTCCTGTCACTGCACTTTGTTCCTGACAAAGTATGCTCTACCACTTCCCGGTATTTCAGGCTGTTCCTGCAGAGTTACACGTGCAGCTGAACTTGCAGACAGGAGAGAGAAAAGCCAAGCTCCCAGACAGAGAAAATGGGGAAAGTGAAAGCAGGGAAGAGAAAAGAGGGAAAAGATAGATATGGCAGTATTTGGGATGGGTGGGCTGTGCGATTGATGCCTTTTATGAGTGGCCAGTGTTCGCTGGTGCAGTCAATTACTGCCTCTTGCTTAGACTGGGTTGCTGGGTTAGGAGCTCAGCAGCGCTGACAGCAGAGCCCTGTCCTTTGTGATCCCTTTGGGATGGCAGTGGGAGTGCCCTGAGTGCACATTCAGTGGCACCTTCATGGCTTCTCATGCCTGGACGCCGAAAGGAAATTGGCACGGTGGCTTCTCTGAATGGCATTTAGTGCTTTGAAATATCTGCAGCAAGAGGTGTGAAGTTGCTTTCTGAGCCTCTCCCTTGGCATCAGCTGTGAGGGCTGAGGACTGGCCTGAGCCCGGTGCTGTGTCCCGCTGGGAGCAACCCCACAGCCTCAGCTGCGCACCGGGCACTGCCAGAGGTCCTGGAGATCCCCCCTGCCCTGCAGCCACCTCTGTAAAGGGGCTTTAAATGTCAGCGGGTGCTGACTTTGCCCTGGAACCCTTGGTTTAGTTCCTGTGGGGAATTTCTCGCCAGGATTGCGTGGGATTAGCCACAGCCCCCTGTGCTGGGGATGCCTGGGCAGTGTGGGGCTCTGAGGGCAGCTGGCCGGGCAAGGGCTGAGCTCGGGGCCCTGTTGGGCTCCTGGCCCCCAGCAGCAGCAGCCACAGGGCCCAAAGCCCCCCGGCCCTGCCCAGCACAGCCTGCCCTGCCCCTGCAGCTGGCCCCCGAGTAGGGGACAGGGGCCAGTGGCCGCTGGCAGCAGCAGCAGTGGGGGCAGGCTGAGGATGCCCTGGCTTGGCTTTTGTCTCTGGAGCAATCCGGGCCCAGGGCAGTGCAAAGCAGGCTGGGGAGCAAAGCCCGGAGCCTTTGGAGGCTGCAAGCCTTAAACACCAGCCCCTGCAGTCCCCCAGATCCAGGTGCCACAGTTCCCAAGGCTGCCATGGCCTTCAGAGCACAAAGGTGGATTTTGCATCCCTGTGGCCCGATGCCGGCTCTCGGGCCAGGAGTCCCCGTGGCTGCAGCAGCGAGGGTGGCTGAAGGGTTCCTGCCTGCCTGGGGGCATTGCTGCAGGGGCCAGTGCTGTCAGAGCCCCCTCTCTGCTGGGGACAGCTCTGCTCCTGGGGGCCCTGCCCTGTCCCTGCCCAGGAATCCCAGCAGTGCCCAGTGCCAGGAGTGGTGTCAGTGGGAGCCCCTGTGCACAGGGACCCCAGCCCCGGGGTGGCCGTGCCAGCCCCCCCAGGCACCTCCAGCCCCGGGAACCCAGAACAACTGGAAACCACAACTGTGCAAACGCTGCCTGTGCCCAAAGGAATTGCAAAGAGAAGTGAGCTTTTGAAAATTAACAGGATCTCTTCTCCAAAGATCGGCAAAACCTTGGATTTACAAACATGTTTTATTGTAACAATCCTTATAACAGCAACAATCTTCAAAACATATTTACATGGGATCCTATAGCCTAACAAACTTCTAAACGTATATACAGAAAAGCTCTATTCATGAGAACATATTTACAAAGGGGTCACAACTGTGGCCATCATCTCCACCAGTCGTGGAGGAAATGGAGCAGCAGCAGTGCTGGACTCTGGTGCCAGCACTGGGCCCAGCTGGGCTGGGAGCTGGGCCCAGGGGCTGGCAGGGCTGGCAGGGCTGGCACGGCCCCAGGCAAGCGCAGGGCAGGCCAGGGGTGCTGCTTGTGCCAGCACAATCCAGGGCCCCCTGTGGGCACCGTGTCCCCGAGCGGGGCCATCCAGCCCAGCCCCAGCCCGGCGAAGGGGACACACTCTGCCTGTGGGCAGGGCATGGGAGGCATGGGCTTGTCCTGCTCCTGGGGCTCCATCTTCAGCCAAGGACCATGGGCTCCTCCTCATCCTTTTCATCAACTTCCATTTCCTCGATGGTGTCCTCCTCATCTACTTCCATGTCCTCAGCCGTCTCATCTGTGTCCACCTCCATCATTTCTTCCCTGTCCAGCACTGTGTCCACTTCCATGTCCTCCACGGTGTCGATGGCAGTCTGCAAGAGGCGGCACAATCTCTTGGTGGGCTTCCTGTCCCACACCATCCATTCCCACATGGCTGCAGCCTGCCCAAGCAGGCTGCCCGTCCCTGGCCTGGCAGTGTACCTGAACTGGGGCAGCAGTGCACATCCTGCTGGGATTGGCTTTAGAGTAAGGGGCAGGAAAAGCCCAGGCAGCAGCCAGAGCTCAGCACTGATGGGCAGAGCGAAGGGCGAGTGGGCTCTGACCGTTGGCCGCAGGTGAAGTGTCTGCTGTGCTGCGTTCCAGGTCCTGGACCTTCCACCTGGAACACTCTGGGAGCTGTGATGTCACAGAAGTTTCAGGGCCACTCCACATGGGGAGATGGGGACCATGGAATGATCAAATCTTTGAATGGTTTGGCTTGCAAGGGCCCCTAAGGATTATCTGGTTTCAACCTGAGCAACCTGCCACCACACCAGGTTGCTCTGGAGCCTGTCCAGCCTGGCCTTGGATGTTCCTGGGGATGGGGCATGCACAGCCTCTCTGCACTGGTCCCTGTGTCAGGGACAGGCACCCTCGCAGTAAAGAACTTCTTCCCATCATCAAATCTCTTCCAACTCTTGCAGTTTGATCCCATTCCCCCTTGTCCTGTCTCTGCGGTTCTTGACAAAGAATCCTCTCTCATTCCCTGGTATTTCAGGCTGTTTCTGTAGGGTGACATGTGTGGCTGTATCTGCAGAGAGGAGAGAGAAAAGCCAAGCTCCCAGACAGAGAAAATGGGGAAAGTGAAAGCAGGGAAGAGAAAAGAGGGAAAAGATAGATATGGCAGAATTTGGGTTGGGTGGGCTGTGGGATTGATGCCTTTTATGAGTGGCCAGTGTCCCTGGTGCAGTCAATTACTGCCTCTTGCTGAGACTGGGTTGCTTGGTTAGGAGCTCAGCAGCGCTGACAGCAGAGCCCTGTCCTTTGTGATCCCTTTGGGATGGCAGTGGAAGTGCCCTGAGTGCACATTCAGTGGCACCTTCATGGCTTCTCATGCCTGGACGCCGAAAGGAAATTGGCACGGTGGCTTCTCTGAATGGCATTTAATGCTTTGAAATATCTGCAGCAAGAGGTGTGAAGTTGCTTTCTGAGATTCTCTCTTGGCATCAGCTGTGAGGGCTGAGGGCTGGCCTGAGCCCGGTGCTGTGTCCCGCTGGGAGCAACCCCACAGCCTCAGCTGCGCACCGGGCACTGCCAGAGGTCCTGGAGATCACCCCAGCCCTGCAGCCACCTCTGTAAAGGGGCTTTAAATGTCAGCGGGTGCTGACTTTGCCCTGGAACCCTTGGTTTAGTTCCTGTGGGGAATTTTTCGCCAGGTATGCGTGGGTTTAGCCACAGCCCCCTGTGCTGGGGATGCCTGGGCAGTGTGGGGCTCTGAGGGCAGCTGGCCGGGCAGGGGCTGAGCTCGGGGCCCTGTTGGGCTCCTGGCCCCCAGCAGCAGCAGCCACAGGGCCCAAAGCCCCCCGGCCCTGCCCAGCACAGCCTGCCCTGCCCCTGCAGTAGGCCCCCGAGTAGGGGACAGGGGCCAGTGGCCGCTGGCAGCAGCAGCAGTGGGGGCAGGCTGAGGATGCCCTGGCTTGGCTTTTGTCTCTGGAGCAATCCGGGCCCAGGGCAGTGCAAAGCAGGCTGGGGAGCAAAGCCCGGAGCCTTTGGAGGCTGCAAGCCTTAAACACCAGCCCCTGCAGTCCCCCAGATCCAGGTGCCACAGTTGCCAAGGCTGCCATGGCCTTCAGAGCACGAAGGTGGATTTTGCATCCCTGTGGCCCGATGCCGGCTCTCGGGCCAGGAGTCCCTGTGGCTGCAGCAGCGAGGGTGGCTGAAGGGTTCCTGCCTGCCTGGGGGCATTGCTGCAGGGGCCAGTGCTGTCAGAGCCCCCTCTCTGCTGGGGACAGCTCTGCTCCTGGGGGCCCTGCCCTGTCCCTGCCCAGGAAGCCCAGCAGTGCCCAGTGCCAGGAGTGGTGTCAGTGGGAGCCCCTGTGCACAGGGACCCCAGCCCCGGGGTGGCCGTGCCAGCCCCCCCAGGCACCTCCAGCCCCGGGAACCCAGAACAACTGGAAACCACAACTGTGCAAACGCTGCCTGTGCCCAAAGGAATTGCAAAGAGAAGTGAGCTTTTGAAAATTAACAGGATTGTTAGAGGAAAATGCCGCGGGAGACAAGACTCATGATATCATGATCATCAAGTCTCAGTTTATTGTAACAGATTACATAGTTTATATATGTTCGTTAATTAGCTCATACATATTGCAAAAGCCAAGCTCATGATTGGTTGCTATGTGACTTGTACTATTATCTTAAAAGTATCGTTATGATCGATACATGCCTGTCCGGCTGGCCTTGCAGTTAGAACAGCTTAGTACCCCCTTTGTTCTTCTCTATCTACTTCTACATACTAAGCAATTTCAATATCCTGCTTTCTGCACATCATCTATTCTTCAGGGCCATGCGAACTTTGCAGCAGTCACGTAGCCCTCCCTATTTGGATTAACTTTACAGTATCATGTCCCTTGTCGTTCAACCATTCCTCTGTCAGGCTCTCTTCATCTCCCCCGTTTTCCTTTTGGACAAGAAGGTGTGCATTCAGCATTTTCTGCAAAAGCTGCTGCATCAAGCCTTGCAAGCAAGTAAACACACAGGGCAAGACAAGCAAAAGTATCACAATTATGCTTAGAACTATTATGCCATATTTGATGATGTCCCTCAACCATGGTCCAATCCCCAATCCTTTCAGCCAGCCTTCCAAGCCCAATCCGTCCTCCACCTTCAACTGTTGAGTTAGCTCGGTCAATTTTCGTATTTGCTTATGGATGGATGTAGAGTGGTCAGATAAGTTCATACAGCACATTCCTTCAAATTCCTCACAACCATGACCTTGGGCTAGTAATAGGAAATCTATAGCCGCCCTATTCTGCAGTGTGGCATGTCTTACTGAGTCTACATCCAAAAGCATGTCACTTAAGGCCTTCGATGTAGCATTTGTCTGTTTAGCTAGCCAGCACCCCAGCTTGTTGAGTTGAGCTAATGCTCCTGCTGAGGCAACACCAGGCGCTAGGAAAGAGGCAGCAATAATCGCCTCAGGGGACCAAAATCTAACATTATCTTGACAGTTACTGGCAAAGTTATGTACACTGCGTCGCAATCTGCTGCCATGATAACGCCGAGCCATGTCTAATATCATTGATGTGTTGGGTGTCAGCAATGACAATCTTCCTAACGAACAAGGGCCTCCCTTTATTCTGGAAGGTATGCCAGCCCAAGCTCTGTCACCACAAATAAAGAATATTCCTCGGGGCAAAGAAAGCGGATTATTTGTTGACTTTGAAACCTTTTTGGCCGTGTACTGACACCAGATACTACTGTTTCTGTAAATTGGCAAAGTGGAATTAACGACAATTGCAGACTCATTGATTCCCTGTTGCTTGCTTGTCCAGTTAAAGTACAAACAGCAATCCATGCCAACTGCCCCCAGTAGCTCTAGCTCCTGGGGTTCTGCCGGGGCGATCGGTAAGTAGGGCACCCACCTGTCCCAATTATCTACAGTAGTATTCAAATTTAAATTATCGCAAGTTGGAACACGTGTAGGACATGGCCATGTATCCAATGGTAGACCGACTAGGCAGGTGGAGAACGGATTGCCTGGGGAAGATAAAGCAAGACAGATGGACTCTTGCCCTGTTAGATTTGCCATTGTGACCCATACATTTGTTTTAGGTTGAGGTGGGACGTATGCCTGCACACTTAGCAGCACGGCTGCGATGACGAAACCTCCTACACTGCGTGTCCCATTCGTCTGGGTCAACTTGCCACTGAATGGGGATGCCAATACCATTCTGACAACAGGAATCTATAATCCCTGTCCTTTTAACACCTAGAATTTTCTCTACTAAGTGCTGTACCTTCCAAGCTAGCCTTCTTAATTCCAGGTCTTCTCTATTTTCTATTAATCTCAGGCTCTCCCTGATAGGCTGACCTGTTAATCGTGTTAAAGCGCGCTGTGGTGAGTCAAAGCTCCACTGGCGCTGACAGGTAAGACACCGGAATGCAGAGGTAAGGTGGTGCTGATGAATCCACCAACGATGAGAGCACCCTCCACAATATATTTTTACCCAAGATTGGTGGTCATAACTATTGCAAGTCAAGCAAGCAAGCGGACAACAGCGGTCAAAGTCTCTAGCTAACTGAGGCAAGAGGCAGTCTTCAACTTCTCTCTCCGAGTCAAACAGGAATTTAATCTGAAACTCTTCTTCTAATTCATACAGGATCCTGGAGATCGTCCTCTGTAGGCGCTGCCTCCTTCTCTGCTCCGGGCTGGTCATTGGTGGGCCGCACCCACTTAGCTGGGACCCACACAGTACCTGTTGGTGTAGAAACACAGAGATAGCCCCTGCCCCAGTATAATACTTTGGCTGGACCTTGCCAAATCCCTGTTTTTGGATCTCTATACCTGACTACCATTTGCGGAGGGGTAGGGGCTTTAGAGGCAAAGTGAGTAATTGCTGCGGGTAACCCCCCATCTCCAAAAATACATAAGTGATTAAGCACAAACAGGCATTTCAATAACCTATCCTGCACGCTGACTGTATCAATGTATTTTTCCAGATATTGTTTAAGAGTTCCATTGGCTCTCTCTACTATTGCCTGTCCAGTAGGGGAGTTTGCAATCCCTGTAACGTGTGTGATGTTCCATGTTTGCATAAAGCGGGCAACACGTTTACTGCAATAAGCAGGGCCATTATCAGTCTTGATCTTCTGAGGCACTCCCATGACTGCGATACAGCTGCTGAGATGTCGCTCCACATGAAGGGCCCGTTCTCCTGTCTGAGCAGTAGCCCATATATAATGGCTGTAAGTATCAATAGTCACATGGACGTACTTCAAACGACCAAAACTAGGTACATGGGTGACATCCATCTGCCAAAGTTCATTAGCTTGCAGGCCTCGCGGATTTACTCCTATTCCCAGGCCCACTCCTCTGTTGTGATGGCTACATATGGGGCAAGCCTTAACAATAGCTCTAGCTTCTTGTAGTGGAATACGGAACTCCTGTGATAGGCCTTTGGCATTCTGATGAAAGATAGCATGGTTCTCTCGGGCCATTGTTTGCCGTGGAAGTACTACATGATGAGCAATTGACACTGACACTAATTTGTCGGCTCTGGCATTGCCTGCTCCCAGTCCTTCATTCCATTTGTGGCTGCGGACATGTATGATAGAATATGCCTCCCTTCTGTTCCTTAAGGCGCGCTTTAATTGAAGAAAGAGCTCGTAAAGACGCTGATTTTGGACCTCCTTGATGGCGGCATCTTCAATCCTTGATGCCACTCCTACGACATAGAGTGAGTCAGAAACAACGTTCAGCGGCCCCAACAAGTGAGACACTGCCCAAATAACTGCCCTTAACTCCAATGTCTGTAAGTTGTCCTGAAATGTTGCTTCCAGTATCTGGTAATGCCATTGTTGTTCTGTCTTCCAGACCACAGCCGCTCTGCGTGATTTGCGGCCTGCGTCTGTGAAAGCTGTAATGGCATTTGAGATAGGCTTCTCCTTTCTGAGGGGTTTCTGTATCCATGTCCATTTTCCTACCCATTGTAATTGTTTGGGTGTAAGGGGTCCTGTACTAACAGTAGCTGCAGATGAGAGCAATGCTTCGGCAAGGGGTGCAGAGTTTAGAAGGTACCAGTCCAAAGTGGGTTTTTCCATGGGTATATTGATTTTTACTGGTTCTGAACCACTTATCTCTAAAATACGAGTACGTCCCTTCTTGATAAGTGTTGCCAGGCTGTCGACCTTGGAGGTTACTGTTCTTTTTTGCTGTAATGGGGGTGAGATCCATTCTAGCACCACTGTCTCCCCCGTTTTCTTTTCATGCTGGGTGACAGCCCCTAATAGGTGGTCCTCAGTGTTCCAAATGGTCAAATGTAAAGGAAGATCAGGATCAAGACGTCTCACAAAACCAGTAGAGATGCAGTGTGTAATGTCGTGTAAAGCACGACGTTGATCTGACGTCAGGCGAACTGGAGTGCAGGGATCGGTTCCTTTGAGGAGTGGGCGCAGTTTGTCTAAAAGGATATTAGGAATTCCAGTAACTGGCTTGAGCCATTGTAGGTCGCCCAAAAGCCTTTGCGCTTCATGCAAGGTGTTGACTGATGACTGGATAGATAGCTTCTGTGGTGTAACTCGCTGTTGAGTGATCGTCCATCCCAAGTATTTCCATGGAGCAGAAAATTGAATTTTGTTGGGTGCAATGACAAGAGAAGACTTCTCTAAGGTATGCAGGATATCATGGATTTGAGAGTCTAAAAAGGGGGTTGCTTGTGCGAACAGAATATCATCCATGTAGTGATAGATGATGGTATCGGGCATGCGTTGTCGCAGTGGCTGAAGTGCTGCATCCACATATAGCTGACAAATTGTGGGCGAATTACGCATTCCTTGTGGCAAAACCGTCCATTCAAATCTCCTGGCTGGCTCGCCATGATTGAGGGCAGGGAGAGTAAAGGCAAACCTTTTAGTATCTGCAGGGTGCAGAGCAATAGTAAAGAAGCAGTCTTTCAAATCTATAACTAAGATGGGCCATTCTTGTGGTAACATAGCAGGATTCGGCATCCCAGGTTGCAGTGCTCCCATAGGTTCCATCTGATCATTTACTGCTCTGAGATCATGCAAGAGCCGGTAATTGCCCGACTTTTTCTTGATAACAAAGATCGGAGTGTTCCAAGGGCTTGTGGATGGTCTAAGATGTCCCTGCTTGTATTGTTCATCAACCAACAAATGTGCCTGCTCCAGACTTTCCCGTTTCAAAGGCCATTGCTTAACTACCACAGGCTCGTTAGTAGTCCATGTAAGTGGTAGCGGGAAGATCCAAGCAATGGCCGTCACTGAAAAGAATGATCGTTGGTAAGGACGAGGCCCAGCTGGGCCAGAACATCACGGCCAATCAAGCATTGAACAGCGGGTGGTAAGGTTGTTATAGAGAGCGCTGCAGACGCCTGTCTCCCTTCAATTTCAACAGTCAGCACTGGGGTGCGGCTTGCGAGTGTCATTCCGCCGATGCCGCTCACCGTGGTTGCTGTGGGCTGGGTGGGCCAAGACGCAGGCCAATGACCTGGGTCAATAATGCTGGTATCTGCGCCCGTATCCAGAAGTCCTTTAAGCACAATGCTGTGTCCCTGATGGATCAAGCGACAGGATTTCCTGGGGCGGGTGTTGAGATCCAAGGTAAGCAATGCGAGACCTCCTGTTGAGCCAAATCCCTCTGGAGTCCTGGGGACTTGGGATATAGGTTCCAATCCTTTGGTCATTTGTGGCAGTGGGATTAATTGAGCAATCCTTTGACCTTTTGGTACTGTCACGGGGGGATATGGCGTATGAGCAATGATCATGATTTCGCCGCAGCAGTCGGCATCGATGATCCCTGGTTCCACAAAGAGGCCCAAAATAGAGGCTGAAGAGCGGCCAATAATGAGTCCTCCCATAGCTTGTCCGTGTATTCGCAAGGGGCCATGGATTCCAGTTGGAATTTTATGTGGTCTTGAAGTTAGGAGATCAGTGTCTACTGCGGCTGCCAAGTCCAGGCCGAGGCTCCCGCAGGTGGCAGGCTGGAATTGCTGAGTGGCTTCATTTCTGCAGCTGCTATTTGTGTCCCGGCGCGGCCGCTGATCGCGCTGCTCCTGAAGTTTCCCTGCTTCCTTTTGCATGCGTTAGAGTTGTGGGTGTTTGATTGGCATCTGCCACACCAGACTCCTGTTGCTCCGCATTCCCTTCGAGTGTGACCTAAGCTTCCACAGCGGTAGCATTTTACACGTGCCCCCCCGGTAGTATTAGAATGGGGGCGGCCAGCCGTAGCCTGAAGGGGAGCAAGGGCTGCTAAAACCTGATTTTGAGAAGCTAAAACCTGATTTTGAGAGCTTGCCTGTTCTCGTAATCCCTGTCCTATCTCTTGCAAAGCATTAACCAATAGTGCCTGAGTTCCAACTGGTACTGAAGCAGCCTTTTCTAACAATGCTTGGACAGTCCAATCCCCAGGGATAGAAGTAATCAAATTTCTAGTTGTGGGATTGCTATTCTGGAGTATGCACTGCTTAAGTAGGGCATCCTGCATATGATCAGCCACCCCTGCTTTGGACAACGCCTCCATTATTTTATCTACGAATGTGCCAAGAGGCTCCTCCCTGCCTTGTTTAATCCCCATATACATTGGAATTCCACCCGGGGTCTTGACTTTGTCTATGGCTCTTCTTGCCACCACTGTTGCTTCTCTTAATTTGTCAGGTCCTAGTGCCGCCTGTTGTTCTAAGCGTACATGATTACCCTGTCCCATGAGCTCGGCTACAGTAAGCCCTGCCAAAGGATCCCCCTGAGCCCTTGGTAAATTGGCACTTCTCTCCGCTTCCTCTCTCCAGCGTGCCTCAAAAAGTAAGCGTTGATGCGGCGTGAAGATCAATTTGGCCATTCCCCTAACATCGGAAGGCAATAAAGTGTGAGCATTAAAAATAAAATCAAGCATTTGCCTGGCAGGCTCACTGGCGATACCATAGCTCCCCACAGTGGCGCGCAGCTGTGTCAACAGTTTCCAGTCCATGCTCTGGACCTGCGCAGTGTACCCCCCGTCGCCATTCGGCGAAAATATCACCGGAAACGCAAGGGTTTCCTGTGCTGCCGTGAAGAGCTCAGCGTCCCCCGTCTGCATGCCCTCCTGTGCAATAGCAGCCCATAACTCACGTCTTCCCTTAGCCATGGCCTCCACGAGGTCAGAATCTGCCCTAGGGACAGGCGCCTGGCCGGGAGACGGCGGATGCCGCGAGGAGGGTGTTACGGTAACGTTTTGAATTGCCGGAGGGGGACGCGACGGTGGGGGTAGAGGGGGAGCTGATGGCAGCACCTCAATGCCACTAGTATCTGTGGGCGGTGCAGGCATTTCAGGAGCAGAGATGGGGACAGGGAAATTTGTAAGGACCGGAGGGTTAGGCTCACTAGAAGAAAGCGAGGGTTCATATTCCTTATTTTTTTCCCGGGCTGTCCGTATCCCTTCCACCGCCTTCTTTTCTGCCTGACACATTAGCAATTCACTATGAACTACCCGCCAAAGCTTACCCATCTTCTTACCCGTTTTATCCTCATCTAACACTAACTCCACCAACTTATCCCCATATTTCCTCCATTCGGAAAGTTCATGAACACTATGGGGGTTAACGAAAAAGCCGTAAGACTCAGCATGATGCAATAGCGAAGGGAGATCCTTATCTAAGTCAATCCCCCTAATCTGCCTTTTTCTAAGAGAAGCACTAAATAAATCATATGCTGCTTGCCTTTCCATGGTTAAGTCGGTACCGTTGCTGGCTCCTTCAGGCTTCGGCAGCACGTATCGGCTGAGCCCGCTTCTACGGTCACTCAGGGCGCGGAGAAGAGCGTTTCGCCTCTTCTCTTTATTTTCGCCGTCCTTCCAGCTGCAGGACCCGCACTCCAACGCAGCACCCCTCTCGCCTTAGGCTCGGATCAGGTCCCTGCTTTCGGGCGCCAGTTGTTAGAGGAAAATGCCGCGGGAGACAAGACTCATGATATCATGATCATCAAGTCTCAGTTTATTGTAACAGATTACATAGTTTATATATGTTCGTTAATTAGCTCATACATATTGCAAAAGCCAAGCTCATGATTGGTTGCTATGTGACTTGTACTATTATCTTAAAAGTATCGTTATGATCGATACATGCCTGTCCGGCTGGCCTTGCAGTTAGAACAGCTTAGTACCCCCTTTGTTCTTCTCTATCTACTTCTACATACTAAGCAATTTCAATATCCTGCTTTCTGCACATCATCTATTCTTCAGGGCCATGCGAACTTTGCAGCAGTCACGTAGCCCTCCCTATTTGGATTAACTTTACAGTATCATGTCCCTTGTCGTTCAACCATTCCTCTGTCAGGCTCTCTTCACAGGATCTCTTCTCCAAAGATCGGCAAAACTTTGGATTTACAAACATGTTTTATTGCAACAATCCTTATAACAGCAACAATCTTCAAAACATATTTACATGGGATCCTATAGCCTAACAAACTTCAAAACATATTTACAGAAAAGCCCTATTCCAGAGAACATATTTACAAAGGGGTCACAACTGTGGCCATCATCTCCACCAGTCGTGGAGGAAATGGAGCAGCAGCAGTGCTGGACTATGGTGCCCAGCTGGGCTGGGAGCTGGGCCCAGGGGCTGGCAGGGCTGGCAGAGCTGGCACGGCCCCAGGCAAGCGCAGGGCAGGCCAGGGGTGCTGCTTGTGCCAGCACAATCCAGGGCCCCCTGTGGGCACCGTGTCCCCGAGCGGGGCCATCCAGCCCAGCCCCAGCCCGGCGAAGGGGACACACTCTGCCTGTGGGCAGGGCATGGGAGGCATGGGCTTGTCCTGCTCCTGGGGCTCCATCTTCAGCCAAGGACCATGGGCTCCTCCTCATCCTTTTCATCGACTTCCATCTCCTCAATGTTGTCCTCCTCATCTACTTCCATGTCCTCAGCCGTGTCTTCTGTGTCCACCTCCATCATTTCTTCCCTGTCCAGCACCGTGTCCACTTCCATGTCCTCCACGCTGTCGCTTGCAGTCTGCAAGAGGCGGCACAATCTCTTGGTGGGCTTCCTGTCCCACACCATCCATTCCCACATGGCTGCAGCCTGCCCAAGCAGGGTGCCCGTCCCTGGCCTGGCAGTGTACCTGAACTGGGGCAGCAGTGCACATCCTGCTGGGATTGTCTTTAGGGCAGGCGGCAGGAAAAGCCCAGGCAGCAGCCAGAGCTCAGCACTGACGGGCAGAGCGAAGGGCGAGTGGGCTCTGACCGTTGGCCGCAGGTGAAGTGTCTGCTGTGCTGCGTTCCAGGTCCTGGACCTTCCACCTGGAACACTCTGGGAGCTGTGATGTCACAGAAGTTTCAGGGCCACTCCACATGGGGAGATGGGGACCATGGAATGATCAAATCCTTGAATGGTTTGGCTTGAAAGGGCCCCTAAGGGTTATCTGGTTTCAACCTGAGCAACCTGCCACCACACCAGGTTGCTCTGGAGCCTGTCCAGCCTGGCCTTGGATGTTCCTGGGGATGGGGCATGCACAGCCGCTCTGCACTGGTCCCTGTGTCAGGGACAGGCACCCTCGCAGTAAAGAACTTCTTCCCATCATCAAATCTCTTCCAACTCTTGCAGTTTGATCCCATTCCCCCTTGTCCTGTCTCTGCGGTTCTTGACAAAGAATCCTCTCTCATTCCCTGGTATTTCAGGCTGTTTCTGTAGGGTGACACGTGTGGCTGTATCTGCAGAGAGGAGAGAGAAAAGCCAAGCTCCCAGACAGAGAAAATGGGGAAAGTGAAAGCAGGGAAGAGAAAAGAGGGAAAAGATAGATATGGCAGAATTTGGGTTGGGTGGGCTGTGGGATTGATGCCTTTTATGAGTGGCCAGTGTCCCTGGGGCAGTCAATTACTGCCTCTTGCTTAGACTGGGTTGCTGGGTTAGGAGCTCAGCAGCGCTGACAGCAGAGCCCTGTCCTTTGTGATCCCTTTGGGATGGCAGTGGGAGTGCCCTGAGTGCACATTCAGTGGCACCTTCATGGCTTCTCATGCCTGGACGCCGAAAGGAAATTGGCACGGTGGCTTCTCTGAATGGCATTTAATGCTTTGAAATATCTGCAGCAAGAGGTGTGAAGTTGCTTTCTGAGATTCTCTCTTGGCATCAGCTGTGAGGGCTGAGGGCTGGCCTGAGCCCGGTGCTGTGTCCCGCTGGGAGCAACCCCACAGCCTCAGCTGCACACCGGGCACTGCCAGAGGTCCTGGAGATCACCCCAGCCCTGCAGCCACCTCTGTAAAGGGGCTTTAAATGTCAGCGGGTGCTGACTTTGCCCTGGAACCCTTGGTTTAGTTCCTGTGGGGAATTTTTCGCCAGGATTGCGTGGGTTTAGCCACAGCCCCCTGTGCTGGGGATGCCTGGGCAGTGTGGGGCTCTGAGGGCAGCTGGCCGGGCAGGGGCTGAGCTCGGGGCCCTGTTGGGCTCCTGGCCCCCAGCAGCAGCAGCCACAGAGCCCAAAGCCCCCCGGCCCTGCCCATCACAGCCTGCCCTGCCCCTGCAGCTGGCCCCCGAGTAGGGGACAGGGGCCAGTGGCCGCTGGCAGCAGCAGCAGTGGGGGCAGGCTGAGGATGCCCTGGCTTGGCTTTTGTCTCTGGAGCAATCCGGGCCCAGGGCAGTGCAAAGCAGGCTGGGGAGCAAAGCCCGGAGCCTTTGGAGGCTGCAAGCCTTAAACACCAGCCCCTGCAGTCCCCCAGATCCAGGTGCCACAGTTCCCAAGGCTGCCATAGCCTTCAGAGCACGAAGGTGGATTTTGCATCCCTGTGGCCCGATGCCGGCTCTCGGGCCAGGAGTCCCCGTGGCTGCAGCCGCGAGGGTGGCTGAAGGGTTCCTGCCTGCCTGGGGGCATTGCTGCAGGGGCCAGTGCTGTCAGAGCCCCCTCTCTGCTGGGGACAGCTCTGCTCCTGGGGGCCCTGCCCTGTCCCTGCCCAGGAAGCCCAGCAGTGCCCAGTGCCAGGAGTGGTGTCAGTGGGAGCCCCTGTGCACAGGGACCCCAGCCCCGGGGTGGCCGTGCCAGCCCCCCCAGGCACCTCCAGCCCCGGGAACCCAGAACAACTGGAAACCACAACTGTGCAAACGCTGCCTGTGCCCAAAGGAATTGCAAAGAGAAGTGAGCTTTTGAAAATTAACAGGATCTCTTCTCCAAAGATCGGCAAAACCTTGGATTTACAAACATGTTTTATTGCAACAATCCTTATAACAGCAACAATCTTCAAAACATATTTACATGGGATCCTATAGCCTAACAAACTTCAAAACATATTTACAGAAAAGCTCTATTCCAGAGAACATATTTACAAAGGGGTCACAACTGTGGCCATCATCTCCACCAGTCGTGGAGGAAATGGAGCAGCAGCAGTGCTGGACTATGGTGCCCAGCTGGGCTGGGAGCTGGGCCCAGGGGCTGGCAGGGCTGGCAGAGCTGGCACGGCCCCAGGCAAGCGCAGGGCAGGCCAGGGGTGCTGCTTGTGCCAGCACAATCCAGGGCCCCCTGTGGGCACCGTGTCCCCGAGCGGGGCCATCCAGCCCAGCCCCAGCCCGGCGAAGGGGACAAACTCTGCCTGTGGGCAGGGCATGGGAGGCATGGGCTTGTCCTGCTCCTGGGGCTCCATCTTCAGCCAAGGACCATGGGCTCCTCCTCATCCTTTTCATCGACTTCCATCTCCTCGATGTTGTCCTCCTCATCTACTTCCATGTCCTCAGCCGTGTCTTCTGTGTCCACCTCCATCATTTCTTCCCTGTCCAGCACCGTGTCCACTTCCATGTCCTCCACGCTGTCGCTTGCAGTCTGCAAGAGGCAGCACAATCTCTTGGTGGGCTTCCTGTCCCACACCATCCATTCCCACATGGCTGCAGCCTGCCCAAGCAGGCTGCCCGTCCCTGGCCTGGCAGTGTACCTGAACTGGGGCAGCAGTGCACATCCTGCTGGGATTGTCTTTAGGGCAGGCGGCAGGAAAAGCCCAGGAAGCAGCCAGAGCTCAGCACTGACGGGCAGAGCGAAGGGCGAGTGGGCTCTGACCGTTGGCCGCAGGTGAAGTGTCTGCTGTGCTGCGTTCCAGGTCCTGGACCTTCCACCTGGAACACTCTCGAGCTGTGATGTCACAGAAGTTTCAGGGCCACTCCACATGGAGAGATGGGGACCATGGAATGATCAAATCTTTGAATGGTTTGGCTTGCAAGGGCCCCTAAGGATTATCTGGTTTCAACCTGAGCAACCTGCCACCACACCAGGTTGCTCTGGAGCCTGTCCAGCCTGGCCTTGGATGTTCCTGGGGATGGGGCATGCACAGCCTCTCTGCACTGGTCCCTGTGTCAGGGACAGGCACCCTCGCAGTAAAGAACTTCTTCCCATCATCAAATCTCTTCCAACTCTTGCAGTTTGATCCCATTCCCCCTTGTCCTGTCTCTGCGGTTCTTGACAAAGAATCCTCTCTCATTCCCTGGTATTTCAGGCTGTTTCTGTAGGGTGACACGTGTGGCTGTATCTGCAGAGAGG
Organism: Lonchura striata; assembly: GCF_046129695.1. Classification (NCBI taxonomy): domain Eukaryota; kingdom Metazoa; phylum Chordata; class Aves; order Passeriformes; family Estrildidae; genus Lonchura; species Lonchura striata. Next base: position 3,428,355 of record NC_134613.1, read on the forward strand.
AGAGAGAAAAGCCAAGCTCCCAGACAGAGAAAATGGGGAAAGTGAAAGCAGGGAAGAGAAAAGAGAGAAAAGATAGATATGGCAGAATTTGGGTTGGGTGGGCTGTGGGATTGATGCCTTTTATGAGTGGCCAGTGTCCCTGGTGCAGTCAATTACTGCCTCTTGCTGAGACTGGGTTGCTTGGTTAGGAGCTCAGCAGCGCTGACAGCAGAGCCCTGTCCTTTGTGATCCCTTTGGGGTGGCAGTGGGAGTGCCCTGAGTGCACATTCAGTGGCACCTTCATGGCTTCTCATGCCTGGACGCCGAAAGGAAATTGGCACGGTGGCTTCTCTGAATGGCATTTAATGCTTTGAAATATCTGCAGCAAGAGGTGTGAAGTTGCTTTCTGAGATTCTCTCTTGGCATCAGCTGTGAGGGCTGAGGGCTGGCCTGAGCCCGGTGCTGTGTCCCGCTGGGAGCAACCCCACAGCCTCAGCTGCGCACTGGGCACTGCTAGAGGTCCTGGAGATCAACCCAGCCCTGCAGCCACCTCTGTAAAGGGGCTTTAAATGTCAGCGGGTGCTGACTTTGCCCTGGAACCCTTGGTTTAGTTCCTGTGGGGAATTTTTCGCCAGGATTGCGTGGGTTTAGCCACAGCCCCCTGTGCTGGGGATGCCTGGGCAGTGTGGGGCTCTGAGGGCAGCTGGCCGGGGAGGGGCTCAGCTCGGGGCCCTGTTGGGCTCCTGGCCCCCAGCAGCAGCAGCCACAGGGCCCAAAGCCCCCCGGCCCTGCCCAGCACAGCCTGCCCTGCCCCTGCAGCTGGCCCCCGAGTAGGGGACAGGGGCCAGTGGCCGCTGGCAGCAGCAGCAGTGGGGGCAGGCTGAGGATGCCCTGGCTTGGCTTTTGTCTCTGGAGCAATCCGGGCCCAGGGCAGTGCAAAGCAGGCTGGGGAGCAAAGCCCGGAGCCTTTGGAGGCTGCAAGCCTTAAACACCAGCCCCTGCAGCCCCCCAGATCCAGGTGCCACAGTTCCCAAGGCTGCCATGGCCTTCAGAGCACGAAGGTGGATTTTGCATCCCTGTGGCCCGATGCCGGCTCTCGGGCCAGGAGTCCCTGTGGCTGCAGCAGCGAGGGTGGCTGAAGGGTTCCTGCCTGCCTGGGGGCATTGCTGCAGGGGCCAGTGCTGTCAGAGCCCCCTCTCTGCTGGGGACAGCTCTGCTCCTGGGGGCCCTGCCCTGTCCCTGCCCAGGAATCCCAGCAGTGCCCAGTGCCAGGAGTGGTGTCAGTGGGAGCCCCTGTGCACAGGGACCCCAGCCCCGGGGTGGCCGTGCCAGCCCCCCCAGGCACCTCCAGCCCCGGGAACCCAGAACAACTGGAAACCACAACTGTGCAAACGCTGCCTGTGCCCAAAGGAATTGCAAAGAGAAGTGAGCTTTTGAAAATTAACAGGATCTCTTCTCCAAAGATCGGCAAAACCTTGGATTTACAAACATGTTTTATTGCAACAATCCTTATAACAGCAACAATCTTCAAAACATATTTACATGGGATCCTATAGCCTAACAAACTTCAAAACATATTTACAGAAAAGCTCTATTCCAGAGAACATATTTACAAAGGGGTCACAACTGTGGCCATCATCTCCACCAGTCGTGGAGGAAATGGAGCAGCAGCAGTGCTGGACTATGGTGCCCAGCTGGGCTGGGAGCTGGGTCCAGGGGCCGGCAGGGCTGGCAGGGCTGGCACGGCCCCAGGCAAGCGCAGGGCAGGCCAGGGGTGCTGCTTGTGCCAGCACAATCCAGGGCCCCCTGTGGGCACCGTGTCCCCGAGCGGGGCCATCCAGCCCAGCCCCAGCCCGGCGAAGGGGACACACTCTGCCTGTGGGCAGGGCATGGGAGGCATTTGTTTGTCCTGCTCCTGGGGCTCCATCTTCAGCCAAGGACCATGGGCTCCTCCTCATCCTTTTCATCGACTTCCATCTCCTCGATGTTGTCCTCCTCATCTACTTCCATGTCCTCAGCCGTGTCTTCTGTGTCCACCTCCATCATTTCTTCCCTGTCCAGCACCGTGTCCACTTCCATGTCCTCCACGCTGTCGCTTGCAGTCTGCAAGAGGCAGCACAATCTCTTGGTGGGCTTCCTGTCCCACACCAGCCATTCCCACATGGCTGCAGCCTGCCCAAGCAGGGTGCCCGTCCCTGGCCTGGCAGTGTACCTGAACTGGGGCAGCAGTGCACATCCTGCTGGGATTGGCTTTAGGGCAGGCGGCAGGAAAAGCCCAGGCAGCAGCCAGAGCTCAGCACTGACGGGCAGAGCGAAGGGCGAGTGGGCTCTGACCGTTGGCCGCAGGTGAAGTGTCTGCTGTGCTGCGTTCCAGGTCCTGGACCTTCCACCTGGAACACTCTGGGAGCTGTGATGTCACAGAAGTTTCAGGGCCACTCCACATGGGGAGATGGGGACCATGGAATGATCAAATCCTTGAATGGTTTGGCTTGCAAGGGCCCCTAAGGATTATCTGGTTTCAACCTGAGCAACCTGCCACCACACCAGGTTGCTCTGGAGCCTGTCCAGCCTGGCCTTGGATGTTCCTGGGGATGGGGCATGCACAGCCGCTCTGCACTGGTCCCTGTGTCAGGGACAGGCACCCTCGCAGTAAAGAACTTCTTCCCATCATCAAATCTCTTCCAACTCTTGCAGTTTGATCCCATTCCCCCTTGTCCTGTCACTGCAGTTTGTTCCTGACAAAGTATGCTCTACCACTTCCCGGTATTTCAGGCTGTTCCTGCAGAGTTACACGTGCAGCTGAACTTGCAGACAGGAGAGAGAAAAGCCAAGCTCCCAGACAGAGAAAATGGGGAAAGTGAAAGCAGGGAAGAGAAAAGAGGGAAAAGATAGATATGGCAGTATTTGGGATGGGTGGGCTGTGCGATTGATGCCTTTTATGAGTGGCCAGTGTCCCTGGTGCAGTCAATTACTGCCTCTTGCTGAGACTGGGTTGCTGGGTTAGGAGCTCAGCAGCGCTGACAGCAGAGCCCTGTCCTTTGTGATCCCTTTGGGATGGCAGTGGGAGTGCCCTGAGTGCACATTCAGTGGCACCTTCATGGCTTCTCATGCCTGGACGCCGAAAGGAAATTGGCACGGTGGCTTCTCTGAATGGCATTTAGTGCTTTGAAATATCTGCAGCAAGAGGTGTGAAGTTGCTTTCTGAGCCTCTCTCTTGGCATCAGCTGTGAGGGCTGAGGGCTGGCCTGAGCCCGGTGCTGTGTCCCGCTGGGAGCAGCCCCACAGCCTCAGCTGCAGACCGGGCACTGCCAAAGGTCCTGGAGATCACCCCAGCCCTGCAGCCACCTCTGTAAAGGGGCTTTAAATGTCAGCGGGTGCTGACTTTGCCCTGGAACCCTTGGTTTAGTTCCTGTGGGGAATTTCTCGCCAGGATTGCGTGGGATTAGCCACAGCCCCCTGTGCTGGGGATGCCTGGGCAGTGTGGGGCTCTGGGGGCAGCTGGCCGGGCAGGGGCTGAGCTCGGGGCCCTGTTGGGCTCCTGGCCCCCAGCAGCAGCAGCCACAGGGCCCAAAGCCCCCCGGCCCTGCCCAGCACAGCCTGCCCTGCCCCTGCAGCTGGCCCCCGAGTAGGGGACAGGGACCAGTGGCTGCTGGCAGCAGCAGCAGTGGGGGCAGGCTGAGGATGCCCTGGCTTGGCTTTTGTCTCTGGAGCAATCCGGGCCCAGGGCAGTGCAAAGCAGGCTGGGGAGCAAAGCCCGGAGCCTTTGGAGGCTGCAAGCCTTAAACACCAGCCCCTGCAGTCCCCCAGATCCAGGTGCCACAGTTGCCAAGGCTGCCATGGCCTTCAGAGCACGAAGGTGGATTTTGCATCCCTGTGGCCCGATGCCGGCTCTCGGGCCAGGAGTCTCCGTGGCTGCAGCAGCGAGGGTGGCTGAAGGGTTCCTGCCTGCCTGGGGGCATTGCTGCAGGGGCCAGTGCTGTCAGAGCCCCCTCTCTGCTGGGGACAGCTCTGCTCCTGGGGGCCCTGCCCTGTCCCTGCCCAGGAATCCCAGCAGTGCCCAGTGCCAGGAGTGGTGTCAGTGGGAGCCCCTGTGCACAGGGACCCCAGCCCCGGGCTGGCCGTGCCAGCCCCCCCAGGCACCTCCAGCCCCGGGAACCCAGAACAACTGGAAACCACAACTGTGCAAACGCTGCCTGTGCCCAAAGGAATTGCAAAGAGAAGTGAGCTTTTGAAAATTAACAGGATCTCTTCTCCAAAGATCGGCAAAACCTTGGATTTACAAACATGTTTTATTGCAACAATCCTTATAACAGCAACAATCTTCAAAACATATTTACATGGGATCCTATAGCCTAACAAACTTCAAAACGTATTTACAGAAAAGCTCTATTCCAGAGAACATATTTACAAAGGGGTCACGTCTGTGGCCATCATGTCCACCAATCGTGGAGGAAATGGAGCAGCAGCAGTGCTGGACTCTGGGGCCCAGCTGGGCTGGGAGCTGGGTCCAGGGGCTGGCAGGGCTGGCAGGGCTGGCACGGCCCCAGGCAAGCGCAGGGCAGGCCAGGGGTGCTGCTTGTGCCAGCACAATCCAGGGCCCCCTGTGGGCACCGTGTCCCCGAGCGGGGCCATCCAGCCCAGCCCCAGCCCGGCGAAGGGGACACACTCTGCCTGTGGGCAGGGCATGGGAGGCATTTGTTTGTCCTGCTCCTGGGGCTCCATCTTCAGCCAAGGACCATGGGCTCCTCCTCATCCTTTTCATCGACTTCCATCTCCTCGATGTTGTCCTCCTCATCTACTTCCATGTCCTCAGCCGTGTCTTCTGTGTCCACCTCCATCATTTCTTCCCTGTCCAGCACTGTGTCCACTTCCATGTCCTCCATGCTGTCGCTTGCAGTCTGCAAGAGGCAGCACAATCTCTTGGTGGGCTTCCTGTCCCACACCATCCATTCCCACATGGCTGCAGCCTGCCCAAGCAGGGTGCCCGTCCCTGGCCTGGCAGTGTACCTGCACTGGGGCAGCAGTGCACATCCTGCTGGGATTGGCTTTAGGGCAGGCGGCAGGAAAAGCCCAGGCAGCAGCCAGAGCTCAGCACTGACGGGCAGAGCGAAGGGCGAGTGGGCTCTGACCGTTGGCCGCAGGTGAAGTGTCTGCTGTGCTGCGTTCCAGGTCCTGGACCTTCCACCTGGAACACTCTGGGAGCTGTGATGTCACAGAAGTTTCAGGGCCACTCCACATGGGGAGATGGGGACCATGGAATGATCAAATCCTTGAATGGTTTGGCTTGCAAGGGCCCCTAAGGGTTATCTGGTTTCAACCTGAGCAACCTGCCACCACACCAGGTTGCTCTGGAGCCTGTCCAGCCTGGCCTTGGATGTTCCTGGGGATGGGGCATGCACAGCCGCTCTGCACTGGTCCCTGTGTCAGGGACAGGCACCCTCGCAGTAAAGAACTTCTTCCCATCATCAAATCTCTTCCAACTCTTGCAGTTTGATCCCATTCCCCCTTGTCCTGTCACTGCAGTTTGTTCCTGACAAAGTATGCTCTACCACTTCCCGGTATTTCAGGCTGTTCCTGCAGAGTTACACGTGCAGCTGAACTTGCAGACAGGAGAGAGAAAAGCCAAGCTCCCAGACAGAGAAAATGGGGAAAGTGAAAGCAGGGAAGAGAAAAGAGGGAAAAGATAGATATGGCAGTATTTGGTTTGGGTGGGCTGTGCGATTGATGCCTTTTATGAGTGGCCAGTGTTCGCTGGTGCAGTCAATTACTGCCTCTTGCTTAGACTGGGTTGCTGGGTTAGGAGCTCAGCAGCACTGACAGCAGAGCCCTGTCCTTTGTGATCCCTTTGGGATGGCAGTGGGAGTGCCCTGAGTGCACATTCAGTGGCACCTTCATGGCTTCTCATGCCTGGACGCCGAAAGGAAATTGGCACGGTGGCTTCTCTGAATGGCATTTAATGCTTTGAAATATCTGCAGCAAGAGGTGTGAAGTTGCTTTCTGAGCCTCTCTCTTGGCATCAGCTGTGAGGGCTGAGGGCTGGCCTGAGCCCGGTGCTGTGTCCCGCTGGGAGCAGCCCCACAGCCTCAGCTGCAGACCGGGCACTGCCAAAGGTCCTGGAGATCACCCCAGCCCTGCAGCCACCTCTGTAAAGGGGCTTTAAATGTCAGCGGGTGCTGACTTTGCCCTGGAACCCTTGGTTTAGTTCCTGTGGGGAATTTCTCGCCAGGATTGCGTGGGTTTAGCCACAGCCCCCTGTGCTGGGGATGCCTGGGCAGTGTGGGGCTCTGAGGGCAGCTGGCCGGGCAGGGGCTGAGCTCGGGGCCCTGTTGGGCTCCTGGCCCCCAGCAGCAGCAGCCACAGGGCCCAAAGCCCCCCAGCCCTGCCCAGCACAGCCTGCCCTGCCCCTGCAGCTGGCCCCCGAGTAGGGGACAGGGGCCAGTGGCCGCTGGCAGCAGCAGCAGTGGGGGCAGGCTGAGGATGCCCTGGCTTGGCTTTTGTCTCTGGAGCAATCCGGGCCCAGGGCAGTGCAAAGCAGGCTGGGGAGCAAAGCCCGGAGCCTTTGGAGGCTGCAAGCCTTAAACACCAGCCCCTGCAGCCCCCCAGATCCAGGTGCCACAGTTCCCAAGGCTGCCATGGCCTTCAGAGCACGAAGGTGGATTTTGCATCCCTGTGGCCCGATGCCGGCTCTCGGGCCAGGAGTCCCCGTGGCTGCAGCAGCGAGGGTGGCTGAAGGGTTCCTGCCTGCCTGGGGGCATTGCTGCAGGGGCCAGTGCTGTCAGAGCCCCCTCTCTGCTGGGGACAGCTCTGCTCCTGGGGGCCCTGCCCTGTCCCTGCCCAGGAAGCCCAGCAGTGCCCAGTGCCAGGAGTGGTGTCAGTGGGAGCCCCTGTGCACAGGGACCCCAGCCCCGGGGTGGCCGTGCCAGCCCCCCCAGGCACCTCCAGCCCCGGGAACCCAGAACAACTGGAAACCACAACTGTGCAAACGCTGCCTGTGCCCAAAGGAATTGCAAAGAGAAGTGAGCTTTTGAAAATTAACAGGATCTCTTCTCCAAAGATCGGCAAAACCTTGGATTTACAAACATGTTTTATTGCAACAATCCTTATAACAGCAACAATCTTCAAAACATATTTACATGGGATCCTATAGCCTAACAAACTTCAAAACGTATTTACAGAAAAGCTCTATTCCAGAGAACATATTTACAAAGGGGTCACAACTGTGGCCATCATCTCCACCAGTCGTGGAGGAAATGGAGCAGCAGCAGTGCTGGACTCTGGGGCCCAGCTGGGCTGGGAGCTGGGTCCAGGGGCTGGCAGGGCTGGCAGGGCTGGCACGGCCCCAGGCAAGCGCAGGGCAGGCCAGGGGTGCTGCTTGTGCCAGCACAATCCAGGGCCCCCTGTGGGCACCGTGTCCCCAAGCGGGGCCATCCAGCCCAGCCCCAGCCCGGCGAAGGGGACACACTCTGCCTGTGGGCAGGGCATGGGAGGCATTTGTTTGTCCTGCTCCTGGGGCTCCATCTTCAGCCAAGGACCATGGGCTCCTCCTCATCCTTTTCATCGACTTCCATCTCCTCGATGTTGTCCTCCTCATCTACTTCCATGTCCTCAGCCGTGTCTTCTGTGTCCACCTCCATCATTTCTTCCCTGTCCAGCACCGTGTCCACTTCCATGTCCTCCACGCTGTCGCTTGCAGTCTGCAAGAGGCAGCACAATCTCTTGGTGGGCTTCCTGTCCCACACCATCCATTCCCACATGGCTGCAGCCTGCCCAAGCAGGGTGCCCGTCCCTGGCCTGGCAGTGTACCTGAACTGGGGCAGTAGTGCACATCCTGCTGGGATTGGCTTTAGGGCAGGCGGCAGGAAAAGCCCAGGCAGCAGCCAGAGCTCAGCACTGACGGGCAGAGCGAAGGGCGAGTGGGCTCTGACCGTTGGCCGCAGGTGAAGTGTCTGCTGTGCTGCGTTCCAGGTCCTGGACCTTCCACCTGGAACACTCTGGGAGCTGTGATGTCACAGAAGTTTCAGGGCCACTCCACATGGGGAGATGGGGACCATGGAATGATCAAATCCTTGAATGGTTTGGCTTGCAAGGGCCCCTAAGGATTATCTGGTTTCAACCTGAGCAACCTGCCACCACACCAGGTTGCTCTGGAGCCTGTCCAGCCTGGCCTTGGATGTTCCTGGAGATGGGGCATGCACAGCCGCTCTGCACTGGTCCCTGTGTCAGGGACAGGCACCCTCGCAGTAAAGAACTTCTTCCCATCATCAAATCTCTTCCAACTCTTGCAGTTTGATCCCATTCCCCCTTGTCCTGTCACTGCAGTTTGTTCCTGACAAAGTATGCTCTACCACTTCCCGGTATTTCAGGCTGTTCCTGCAGAGTTACACGTGCAGCTGAACTTGCAGACAGGAGAGAGAAAAGCCAAGCTCCCAGACAGAGAAAATTGGGAAAGTGAAAGCAGGGAAGAGAAAAGAGGGAAAAGATAGATATGGCAGAATTTGGGTTGGGTGGGCTGTGCGATTGATGCCTTTTATGAGTGGCCAGTGTCCCTGGTGCAGTCAATTACTGCCTCTTGCTGAGACTGGGTTGCTGGGTTAGGAGCTCAGCAGCGCTGACAGCAGAGCCCTGTCCTTTGTGATCCCTTTGGGATGGCAGTGGAAGTGCCCTGAGTGCACATTCAGTGGCACCTTCATGGCTTCTCATGCCTGGACGCTGAAAGGAAATTGGCACCGTGGCTTCTCTGAATGGCATTTAGTGCTTTGAAATATCTGCAGCAAGAGGTGTGAAGTTGCTTTCTGAGATTCTCTCTTGGCATCAGCTGTGAGGGCTGAGGACTGGCCTGAGCCCAGTGCTGTGTCCTGCTGGGAGCAGCCCCACAGCCTCAGCTGCACACCGGGCACTGCCAGAGGTCCTGGAGATCACCCCAGCCCTGCAGCCACCTCTGTAAAGGGGCTTTAAATGTCAGCAGGTGCTGACTTTCCCCTGGAACTCTTGGTTTAGTTCCTGTGGGGAATTTCTCGCCAGGATTGCGTGGGATTAGCCACAGCCCCCTGTGCTGGGGATGCCTGGGCAGTGTGGGGCTCTGAGGGCAGCTGGCCGGGCAGGGGCTGAGCTCGGGGCCCTGTTGGGCTCCTGGCCCCCAGCAGCAGCAGCCACAGGGCCCAAAGCCCCCCGGCCCTGCCCAGCACAGCCTGCCCTGCCCCTGCAGCTGGCCCCCGAGTAGGGGACAGGGGCCAGTGGCCGCTGGCAGCAGCAGCAGTGGGGGCAGGCTGAGGATGCCCTGGCTTGGCTTTTGTCTCTGGAGCAATCCGGGCCCAGGGCAGTGCAAAGCAGGCTGGGGAGCAAAGCCCGGAGCCTTTGGAGGCTGCAAGCCTTAAACACCAGCCACTGCAGTCCCCCAGATCCAGGTGCCACAGTTGCCAAGGCTGCCATGGCCTTCAGAGCACGAAGGTGGATTTTGCATCCCTGTGGCCCGATGCCGGCTCTCGGGCCAGGAGTCCCCGTGGCTGCAGCAGCGAGGGTGGCTGAAGGGTTCCTGCCTGCCTGGGGGCATTGCTGCAGGGGCCAGTGCTGTCAGAGCCCCCTCTCTGCTGGGGACAGCTCTGCTCCTGGGGGCCCTGCCCTGTCCCTGCCCAGGAAGCCCAGCAGTGCCCAGTGCCAGGAGTGGTGTCAGTGGGAGCCCCTGTGCACAGGGACCCCAGCCCCGGGCTGGCCGTGCCAGCCCCCCCAGGCACCTCCAGCCCCGGGAACCCAGAACAACTGGAAACCACAACTGTGCAAACGCTGCCTGTGCCCAAAGGAATTGCAAAGAGAAGTGAGCTTTTGAAAATTAACAGGATCTCTTCTCCAAAGATCGGCAAAACCTTGGATTTACAAACATGTTTTATTGTAACAATCCTTACAACAGCAACAATCTTCAAAACATATTTACATGGGATCCTATAGCCTAACAAACCTCAAAACATATATACAGAAAAGCTCTATTCATGAGAACATTTTTACAGAGGGGTCACGTCTGTGGCCATCATGTCCACCAATCGTGGAGGAAATGGAGCAGCAGCAGTGTTGGAGTCTGGTGCCAGCACTGGGCCCAGCTGGGCTGGGAGCTGGTCCAAGGGCCCGGCAGGGCTGGCAGGGCTGGCACGGCCCACGCAAGCGCAGGGCAGGCCAGGGGTGCTGCTTGTGCCACCACAATCCAGGGTCCCCTGTGGGCACCGTGTCCCCGAGCGGGGCCATCCAGCCCAGCCCCAGCCCGGCGAAGGGGACACACTCTGCCTGTGGGCAGGGCATGGGAGGCATGGGCTTGTCCTGCTCCTGGGGCTCCATCTTCAGCCAAGGACCATGGGCTCCTCCTCATCCTCCTCATCCACTTCCATCTCCTCGATGTTGTCCTCCTCATCAACTTCCATGTCCTCAGCCGTCTCTTCCATGTCCACATCCATCATTTCCTCCCTGTCCAGCACTGTGTCCACTTCCATGTCCTCCACGGGGTCGATGGCAGTCTGCAAGAGGTAGCACAATCTCTTGGTGGGGTTCCTGTCCCACACCATCCATTCCCACATGGCTGCAGCCTGCCCAAGCAGGCTGCCCGTCCCTGTCCTGGCAGTGTACCTGCCCTGGGGCAGCAGTGCACATCCTGCTGGGTTTGGCGTCAGCGCAGGCAGCAGGAAAAGCCCAGGCAGCAGCCAGAGCTCAGCACCGACGGGCAGAGCGAAGGGTGAGTGGGCTCTGACCGTTGGCCGCAGGTGAAGTGTCTGCTGTGCTGCGTTCCAGGTCCTGGACCTTCCACCTGGAACACTCTGGGAGCTGTGATGTCACAGAAGTTTCAGGGCCACTCCACATGGGGAGATGGGGACCATGGAATGATCAAATCCTTGAATGGTTTGGCTTGCAAGGTCCCCTAAGGATTATCTGGTTTCAACCTGAGCAACCTGCCACCACACCAGGTTGCTCTGGAGCCTGTCCAGCCTGGCCTTGGATGTTCCTGGGGATGGGGCATGCACAGCCTCTCTGCACTGGTCCCTGTGTCAGGGACAGGCACCCTCACAGTAAAGAACTTCTTCCCATCATCAAATCTCTTCCAACTCTTGCAGTTTGATCCCATTCCCCCTTGTCCTGTCACTGCAGTTTGTTCCTGACAAAGTATGCTCTACCACTTCCCGGTATTTCAGGCTGTTCCTGCAGAGTTACACGTGCAGCTGAACTTGCAGACAGGAGAGAGAAAAGCCAAGCTCCCAGACAGAGAAAATGGGGAAAGTGAAAGCAGGGAAGAGAAAAGAGGGAAAAGATAGATATGGCAGTATTTGGGATGGGTGGGCTGTGCGATTGATGCCTTTTATGAGTGGCCAGTGTCCCTGGTGCAGTCAATTACTGCCTCTTGCTGAGACTGGGTTGCTGGGTTAGGAGCTCAGCAGCGCTGACAGCAGAGCCCTGTCCTTTGTGATCCCTTTGGGATGGCAGTGGGAGTGCCCTGAGTGCACATTCAGTGGCACCTTCATGGCTTCTCATGCCTGGACGCCGAAAGGAAATTGGCACGGTGGCTTCTCTGAATGGCATTTAGTGCTTTGAAATATCTGCAGCAAGAGGTGTGAAGTTGCTTTCTGAGCCTCTCTCTTGGCATCAGCTGTGAGGGCTGAGGGCTGGCCTGAGCCCGGTGCTGTGTCCCGCTGGGAGCAGCCCCACAGCCTCAGCTGCACACCGGGCACTGCCAAAGGTCCTGGAGATCACCCCAGCCCTGCAGCCACCTCTGTAAAGGGGCTTTAAATGTCAGCAGGTGCTGACTTTCCCCTGGAACTCTTGGTTTAGTTCCTGTGGGGAATTTCTCGCCAGGATTGCGTGGGATTAGCCACAGCCCCCTGTGCTGGGGGTGCCTGGGCAGTGTGGGGCTCTGAGGGCAGCTGGCCGGGCAGGGGCTGAGCTCGGGGCCCTGTTGGGCTCCTGGCCCCCAGCAGCAGCAGCCACAGGGCCCAAAGCCCCCCGGCCCTGCCCAGCACAGCCTGCCCTGCCCCTGCAGCTGGCCCCCGAGTAGGGGACAGGGGCCAGTGGCCGCTGGCAGCAGCAGCAGTGGGGGCAGGCTGAGGATGCCCTGGCTTGGCTTTTGTCTCTGGAGCAATCCGGGCCCAGGGCAGTGCAAAGCAGGCTGGGGAGCAAAGCCCGGAGCCCTTGGAGGCTGCAAGCCTTAAACACCAGCCCCTGCAGCCCCCCAGATCCAGGTGCCACAGTTGCCAAGGCTGCCATGGCCTTCAGAGCACGAAGGTAGATTTTGCATCCCTGTGGCCCGATGCCGGCTCTCGGGCCAGGAGTCCCCGTGGCTGCAGCAGCGAGGGTGGCTGAAGGGTTCCTGCCTGCCTGGGGGCATTGCTGCAGGGGCCAGTGCTGTCAGAGCCCCCTCTCTGCTGGGGACAGCTCTGCTCCTGGGGGCCCTGCCCTGTCCCTGCCCAGGAAGCCCAGCAGTGCCCAGTGCCAGGAGTGGTGTCAGTGGGAGCCCCTGTGCACAGGGACCCCAGCACCGGGGTGGCCGTGCCAGCCCCCCCAGGCACCTCCAGCCCCGGGAACCCAGAACAACTGGAAACCACAACTGTGCAAACGCTGCCTGTGCCCAAAGGAATTGCAAAGAGAAGTGAGCTTTTGAAAATTAACAGGATCTCCTCTCCAAAGATCAGCAAAACCTTGGATTTACAAACATGTTTTATTGCAACAATCCTTATAACAGCAACAATCTTCAAAACATATTTACATGGGATCCTATAGCCTAACAATCTCCAAAACGTATTTACAGAAAAGCTCTAGTCCAGAGAACCTATTTACAGAGGGGTCACAACTGTGGCCATCATGTCCACCAATCGTGGAGGAAATGGAGCAGCAGCAGTGCTGGACTCTGGTGCCAGCACTGGGCCCAGCTGGGCTGGGAGCTGGGCCCAGGGGCTGGCAGGGCTGGCAGGGCTGGCACGGCCCCAGGAAAGCGCAGGGCAGGCCAGGGGTGCTGCTTGTGCCAGCACAATCCAGGGCCCCCTGTGGGCACCGTGTCCCCGAGCGGGGCCATCCAGCCCAGCCCCAGCCTGGCGTCAGGGGACACACTCTGCCTGTGGGCAGGGCATGGGAGGCATGGGCTTGTCCTGCTCCTGGGGCTCCATCTTCAGCCAAGGACCATGGGCTCCTCCTCATCCTTTTCATCGACTTCCATGTCCTCGATGGTGTCTTCCACATCTACTTCCATGTCCTCGATGTTGTCCTTCACGTCGACTTCCATGTCCTCAGCCGTGTCTTCCATGTCTACCTCCATCATTTCTTCTCTGTCCAGCACCGTGTCCACTTCCATCTCCTCCACGCTATCGCTGGTAGTCTGCAAGAGGCAGCACAATCTCTTGGTGGGCTTCCTGTCCCACACCATCCATTCCCACATGGCTGCAGCCTGCCCAAGCAGGGTGCCCGTCCCTGGCCTGGCAGTGTACCTGAACTGGGGCAGCAGTGCACATCCTGCTGGGATTGGCTTTAGGGCAGGCGGCAGGAAAAGCCCAGGCAGCAGCCAGAGCTCAGCACTGACAGGGAGAGAGAAGGGCGAGTGGGCTGTGACCGTTGGCCGCAGGTGAAGTGTCTGCTGTGCTGCGTTCCAGGTCCGGGACCTTCCACCTGGAACACTCTGGGAGCTGTGATGTCACAGAAGTTTCAGGGCCACTCCACATGGGGAGATGGGGACCATGGAATGATCAAATCCTTGAATGGTTTGGCTTGCAAGGGCCCCTAAGGATTATCTGGTTTCAACCTGAAGCAACCTGCCACCACTCCAGGTTGCTCTGGAGCCTGTCCAGCCTGGCCTTGGATGTTCCTGGGGATGGGGCATGCACAGCCTCTCTGCACTGGTCCCTGTGACAGGGACAGGCACCCTCGCAGTAAAGAACTTCTTCCCATCATCAAATCTCTTCCAACTCTTGCAGTTTGATCCCATTCCCTCTTGTCCTGTCACTGCAGTTTCTGGCAAGGAATCCTCTCACAATTCTCTGTAGCTCCTTTACTCACTGGAATGGTGCTCTGATATCTTCTGTGTTTCTGTATACTATGGTCATAAATTGTAATCTCGAGCTTGATCTTGCAAGCCATCAGCAATGTTTTGGTTGCACAGGGGTGCTTCCTCTATTTCAAGAAGATATTCTGTGATTTCAATTCATCAGTTGTTTTTATTGTGGTTGGGCTTGAAATTTTGGTCAGCAGAGCCTCTGATTGTCAGGGTGAGGTTTTGGCAAGTCATACAGAGAATCCAGTACTCATCCCAATCTTTTCTTGAGCATGGTGTTTTTTTATTCCTTTCCTCTCGCCCTTAACCATTGCTAGAATGTCACAGTGAAAATAGAATAGAGGCAGTTCTTCACTGGTAACATGTTCTGGTTTGTTTTGTTTCTTCTGCAAGGCTGGGCAAGGTTGATGTTGATGCAAATTCCTTCACATCTGAGGAGCTCAAAAAGGCGTTGGCTAAAATGAAGGAAAGTGAGAAGGCAGAAAGGAAGGTGAGTTTCCTGTTTCTAAAGCAGTGCATGGTGCAGGGATGTGAACACACCCTGTTACATACTGCAGAAATATAATGGTTAAAATGATTGCTTGAAAAGCACTAATCTTGTGGTGCATACGGACCAAAAATACCTTTGCTCACCCCTTAGTGATATTGTTCTCTGGCTTTTCTGTATGACTCTAAGATTCTGTGAATGGTTTGGGTTGCACGGGACCTTAAAGCTGATCCAGTGCCACCCCCTTCCATGGGCAGGGACACCTTTCACTATCCCAGGTTGCTCCAAGCCCCATTCAAGCTGGCATTGAACACTTCCAGGGGTCCAGGGGCAGCCATAGCTGCCCTGAACAAGGTAATTTATCTGCAGCTCAACTCACAGAAATGTCTGCAGACCCCAAAGGAAACTGGTTTGCATCTGACAGTATTTACAGAGGCTATTTCACTTTCACTCTCTCCTTGCTTTCTGTTTCCAACCTCGTGCTCTGGATAGCAACACCCAAGTGGCCATAGTGAAGCAGGGGCTGAGTTTCATTACACAAGCTCCAAGTTGTCCATTTAGTTATAAAGAACCCACAGACCCAAGTAAATAGGTGGGATGATGTGTGACTCATCAGGTGCATCACAGTCTCTTTCCCTTCGCCCCCTCAGCAGCATTTCCTTAACCCTCGCTCCTCCTGCTGCCTTGGTGTTGGCTCACTCAAATGAAAACTGAAAGAGGAGTCAAGGCTCTAAAGTTTTGGTGTCACAGAAAGGCTTTTTCTTCCCTTATGTGGCAGCATGGCATGATTTCATTTGCTGGGAGATTATTTCCATAGCAGCATTGCTGATTGATTGCAGGGCTGCTGGAAATGAGGATCCTTGAAATGCAAAAATTAGTGATACTCTATTAGGTGAAAATAAGCCATATTTTAAACTCCCCTCTTAGAATAGCTTTTGTCCCAGCAATGGGGCTAAAAGCAGCTATGTGTAATGGACCTAAAGTATTCCATTTTTAAGTCACTCCTGCAGAGAGCAAATCCATCCTTGAAGGCTCTGTGTCAGAGTAAATGGAATTACACTGAGCCTCCCTGTGCTCCAGTAGAGGCAGCTCAGGGTGGGGTGGGTTGGGTGTGGTACTTGTGGTAATTCATCATTTCATTGACACGGCTTTCACCTCCATTGCTCACTTGGTTTTCCTCCAGCCCTCTCTGATCCCTCATGGTGAGCAGGACATGTGCAAACCCTCCAGCTGGGGGTTTGCATACAAACACATCTTGGTATTTGTGACAAATCCCTTCCAAAAAGGGCTTTCTGCCTTTCTCGTTGTCCTTGGGGCAGCCCAGCTCCAGCCTGGCCTTTCTGCTGCTTCTGTCCCCTGCAGCAGCAGGCTCTGTCCCCAGTGCCACCAGTGCTGAGGTTCCTGCACCTCTGGGGCTCTCTGAGTTCTCTGACATATCCTTTCCTCCTCACCACATGTTTTATGTCAGCTCTCTTGGTTCAGGGCAGCCCTTGGAGTGCTGTTACTGCGAGGGAGATGAGCCATGCTCAGGACAGGCTGCTGGCCAAGCCCCATGGCACAGCACGTCAGCTGCCCCCAGCTTATCACTGCTCCTCCTGCTTCCCTTTCTGACAGCTTCTGTCCCCACACCTCTCCCTGGGAGATAGAGACTTCCTGGAATGTGTTCAATGCTTGGAATGGTGAAAGCATCTTTGTCAGTGTTGGAGATCTCCTTGGAGTCACTGGGCACTTTGGGCTGGATGGAACTTGTGGAGTTCTCCAGTCTCATGTTCATTTCCAGAGAGGTTCAGCTGTAAGATCAGGGATGTGCCTCAGGGCTTTTTGCAGCCAGGTTTTGGGAACATCCACTTGCAGGCAGAAAACAGCAGTACTGCTGCCTGTGGGTTTGATGTTGAGCTGGATGGAAATGGGATGCAGAAATGATGCACAAATGCTGTTGAGATGTAGAAGTGGTGCACAAAGCCCTACTGCTCACTCATACTGTGGGTATCTCACAGCTAACTGGGTTTCTGGGCTTCTCAGAAGGACCCTCCAACCCTGTCCCTGAACCTCTGATGCACAGCAATAAATCCATTGGCACTGACAGCCAGGTTCCCTTTGTGAATTTGGGGCTGGCGTTCCTTTCTGTGTTTGTCTTGTCTCTCTTCATCCTCTATCTTCACATCTGGTTTCTTCCTTCTGTTTCCAAGGCCCGAGAGGAAGAGGTGAGGAAGAAGTTCCGACCCATAGAGCAGCTGAAGGAGGAGTTTGAAAAGCTGAATATGAAGATAGAAACAGATTATGAAATTATGGTTAAATTAATCAGCAAATTCAACAGCTCTGCCACCACGCTGGATGAAAAAGTCGCGGCGCTTTATGATCTCGAATATTATGTTCACCAGGTAACAAGAATGCCTCAGTAACTACCGTGTAAAATCCAGGGGATACGGTGTCATAAATGGGGCTTTATTTTTCTTATCAGTATCAGGTAATACAAATTGCTTAATTACCATAATCCTGGGACAATAACAGACAGCAGAGGACTAGTGTAGGCTTATTTTATATCCAGGTTGGAATTAATCATCGCTTGTGCCAGGAGCCAGCAGTATCCTAGTGGTTCCCTGATTTGTTGTCTGTTCTCAGGCTGGTTTTCTCATCCTTACTTTTTCCTCTTTTATCTCCTTAATGTTACAAAATGGGGTTTTAGCTGCCATTTTTGGGTAAGTAGAGTGGTGGCTGCTAAGAAAATAATTATTTTCTCTCTGCTTCCATGGAAAGCTGCCATGATTGATGGTAGGTGCCCTTACATCAGTTCACAGAGAATGTCTTTGTACCAGGGAAGGCGACAGCCACCCAAAACCCCCTATTTTGTCTTGGTGTGAGTAAGCAGTGGCAAGCGGAGCCTCGCCGTGCTAATTAGCTCTGTGTGAGGGTGAACATATTTCCTGGCATCTCGCTTCCTCGGGTTTGTGCTCACACTTTTCCCCCCTCCCTCTGATCTCTCTTGCTCTGCTTTCAGCTCACATGTTCCTTCCTCCTCTTGGATGCAGCTGCAGGCACAGAGCTCTGCTCCCCTGGGCTTGGTGCCTGCCTTGGTGCCACCCTTGGGAGGGTGTCTGGGCATCCAGCCTCTGCTCTGCCATGTGAGAAGGGACTTGGCTTTTCCCTCCCCAGTGACTGGGAGAGTCTGGAGTGCACTGGGAGAGTTTCCAGTGGCACTTTGTCATTTTAGATAGTGAATAGGATAACTCTTGGGAGGTGCCAGTGCAAGCCCTTTCACTGGAACAGCACTTGTTGAACCAAATGTGGGATTTTGAGGGCAGGTAGCTGAAGTGTTGCTGCTGTGGGAGAGGAAGTCCATGTGCCAGCTGATAGAAGTGTTATTTCCAGGGCTCTTTGTCTTGAATTTCTACTCTGAATTGCTGTTGTGGGCATGCAGAGGCTTCCTTGCTGTTTGTTCTCCCTGCTTTTGTGCCACTGACAGCATCTGTGTGACTCAGAGAATAACTGTGAACAATAGGCACCCAAAGAGCTTCATATTTGTACTCAGGGCTAATCTTCCCTGATTAAGGGTGACAGAGCATCAGGCCAGTGTGCTAAAAAAGCAACCCCCAAATGCCCTGAGATGCCTTGGATTCCAGCATAATGGTTTGGACTATTCCAGCAGAAAATCCCTGAAGCACAGGATGGGACAAACAATTTCAGAATGGCAGAGGAGCAGGGACTGGAGCATCAAAGGGAAGCACATGCAGCATCAAAGGGGTCAGAGAGGGGGAATGGCAGGAGGCTGGCGGGAGCACAGGGGCTCCTTTGTGCGCTGATCACAGCGCTGCTCTGTGCCCGCGCTGTCGGGGCAGATGGCTGGGCAGCACCTTCTCGTCAGGCAGGAAGATGATAAGAAATATGACTTGTCTCTAAGCCAGCATGGCTTTTCCTCCTCTTTCTTCTTCCAGTCAGTTGAATGCGTCCAGAGCATTATCTCTGCTTGGGACTGACTTTAGCAGCACTGGCTTAATGTAATTACTGAACAGCAGCCAAAGGATGCTTGTGCCGCATAACCCTAGAAGGGCTGAACTGTCAGGACTCCTCTGCAGTGTGTCACAGCCCTGCTGTGGGAGCACGGGATCCTTGCAGGTGTGGGTGGCACAGGCCACGTGTGGGGCCATTTTGCTGGTCCCACCTTTTCCAGCCTCCATCAGAGCAGTACTGGGCCGTGCCTTCTCATAACTGTTCATCTCCCAGCCATCCTGCTGCTCCCTCCAGGGCACGGGATGCCCAATGGAGTGGAAAATGCCATGCCCTGGAGGGTGTGCAAACAAAGGCTGCTCCCTGCTCTGTGCCATGGTCACCATGGAGCAGAGGGTGTAGGGCAGCTGATGCCTTGGAGTGTGCCGTGGGAGCCGTGGCCAGTGGCCAGCCCGGGGAGATGGCCATTTTCCCTGGGAAAGAAAACTCACCAGTCCAGGTTGCTGATGTCAGTTTGTAGGGCTCCCTTGGGTCTATCAGGGCAGCACAACTTTGAGGAGGGGACAATTTCGGTCTGGGGTCCATCCTTTGATATAAGGATTTTTTGCATTCAGGTCCGAGCCCAATCCCAGGGGCCCCTGGGCACATCCTTTGGCCATTTTCCCTGGGAAAGAAAACTCACCAGTCCAGGTTCCTGATGTCAGTTTGTAGGGCTCCCTTGGGTCTATCAGGGCAGCACAACTTTGAGGAGGGGACATCTTTGGTCTGGGTTCCATCCTTCGATATAGGGATTCTTTGCAGTCAGGCCACAGCCCAGTGCCACGGGCCACTGGGCACATCCTTTGGCCATTTTCCCTGGGAAAGAAAATTCACCAGTCCAGGTTGCTGATGTCAGTTTGTAGGGCTCCCTTGGGTCTATCAGGGCAGCACAACTTTGAGGAGGGGACAACTTCGGTTGGGGGTCCAAACTTCGATATAAGGATTCTCTGCAGTCAGGTCCCAGCCGTGTGCTTGGGGCCCCTGGGCACATCCTTTGGCCATTTTCCCTGGGAAAGAAAACTCACCAGTCCAGGTTGCTGATGTCAGTTTGTAGGGCTCCCTTGGGTCTATCAGGGCAGCACAACTTTGAGGAGGGGACAACTTCGGTCTGGGGTCCATCCATCGATATAAGGATTTTTTGCATTCAGGTCCGATCCCAGTGCCTGGGGCCCCTGGGCACATCCTTTGGCCATTTTCCCTGGGAAAGAAAACTCACCAATCCAGGTTGCTGATGTCAGTTTGTAGGGCTCCCTTGGGTCTATCAGGGCAGCACAACTTTGAGGAGGGGACAACTTCAGTCTGGGCTCCATCCTTCGATATAAGGATTCTCTGCAGTCAGCTCCGAGCCCAGTGCCAGGGGCCCCTGGGCACATCCTTTGGCCATTCTCCCTGGGAAAGAAAACTCACCAGTCCAGGTTCCTGATGTCACTTTTTAGGGATCCCTTGGGTCTATCTTGGAAGCAGAAATTTGAGGAGGGGACAATTTTGGTCTGCGAACCATCCTTCGATATAAGGGTTATTTGCATTCAGGCCCCAGCCCAGTGCCAGGGGCCCCTGGGCACATCCTTTGGCCATTTTCCCTGGGAAAGAAAACTCACCAGTCCAGGTTGCTGATGTCAGTTTGTAGGGCTCCCTTGGGTCTATCAGGGCAGCACAACTTTGAGGAGGGGACAATTTCAGTCTGGGGTCCATCCTTCGATATAAGGATTTTTTGCATTCAGGTCCGAGCCCAGTGCCTGGGGCCCCTGGGCACAACCTTTGGCCATTTTCCCTGGGAAAGAAAACTCACCAGTCCAGGTTGCTGATGTTCGTTTTTAGGGCTCCCTTGGGTCTATCAGGGCAGCACAACTTTGAGGAGGGGACAACTTTGGTTGGGGGTCCATCCTTCGATATAAGGATTTTTTGCAGTCAGGTCGCAGCCCTGTACCTGGGGCCCCTGGGCACATGCTTTGGCCATTTTCCCTGGGAAAGAAAATTCACCAGTCCAGGTTGCTGATGTCAGTTTGTAGGGCTCCCTTGGGTCTATCTGGGAAGCAGAAATTTGAGGAGGGGACATCTTCGGTCTGCGATCCATCCTTTGATATATGGATTTTTTGCATTCAGGCCCCAGCCCAGTGCCAGGGGCCCCTGGGCACATCCTTTGGCCATTTTCCCTGGGAAAGAAAACTCATCAGTCCAGGTTGCTGATGTCAGTTTGTAGGGCTCCCTTGGGTCTCTCAGGGCAGCACAACTTTGAGGAGGGGACAACTTCGGTCTGCGATCCATTCTTCGATATATGGATTCTTCGCAGTCAGGCCCCAGCCCAGGGTCAGGGGCCCCTGGGCACATCCTTTGGCCATTTTCCCTGGGAAAGAAAACTCACCAGTCCAGGTTGCTGATGTCACTTTGTGGGGCTCCCTTGGGTCTCTCAGGGCAGCACAACTTTGAGGAGGGGACAACTTCGGTCTGGGGTCCATCCTTTGATATAAAAATTTTTTACAGTCAGGCCCCAGCCCAGTGCCAGGGGCCCCTGGAGACATGCTTTGGCCATTTTCCCTGGGAAAGAAAACTCACGACTCCAGGTTGCTGATGTCGGTTTGTAGGGCTCCCTTGGGTCTATCAGGGCAGCACAACCTTGAGGAGGGGACAACTTCGGTCTGGGGTCCATCCATCGATATAAGGATTTTTTGCATTCAGGTCCGAGCCCAGTAACTGGGGCCCCTGGGCACATCCTTTGGCCATTTTCCCTGGGAAAGAAAACTCACCAGTCCAGGTTCCTGATGTCACTTTGTAGGGCTCCCTTGGGTCTATCTGGGAAGCAGAAATTTGAGGAGGGGACAATTTTGGTCTGCGAACCATCCTTCGATATAAGGATTATTTGCATTCAGGCCCCATCCAAGTGCCAGGGGCCCCTGGGCACATCCTTTGGCCATTTTCCCTGGGAAAGAAAACTCACCACTCCAGGTTCCTGATGTCACTTTGTAGTGCTCCCTTGGGTCTATCTGGGAAGCAGAAATTTGAGGAGGGGACAATTATGGTCTGCGAACCATCCTTCGATATAAGGATTATTTGCATTCAGGCCCCATCCCAGTGCCAGGGGCCCCTGGGCACATCCTTTGGCCATTTTCCCTGGGAAAGAAAACTCACCAGTCCAGGTTGCTGATGTCAGTTTGTAGGGCTCCCTTGGGTCTATCTGGGAAGCAGAAATTTGAGGAGGGGACAACTTCGGTCTGCGATCCATCCTTCGATATAAGGATTTTTTGCAGTCAGGTCCCAGCCCTGTGCTTGGGGCCCCTGGGCACATTCTTTTGGCCATTTTCCCTGGGAAAGAAAACTCACCAGTCCAGGTTGCTGATGTCAGTTTGTAGGGCTCCCTTGGGTCTCTCAGGGCAGCACAACTTTGAGGAGGGGACAACTTCGGTCTGGGGTCCATCCTTTGATATAAGGATTTTTTGCATTCCGGCCCCAGCCCAGTGCCAGGGGCCCCAGGGCACATCCTTTGGCCATTTTCCCTGGGAAAGAAAACTCACCAGTCCAGGTTGCTGATGTCAGTTTGTACCGCTCCCTTGGGTCTATCAGGGCAGCACAACTTTGAGGAGGGGACAACTTCGGTCTGGGGTCCATCCTTCGACATAAGGATTTTTTGCATTCAGGTCCGAACCCAGTGCCTGGGGCCCCTGGGCACATCCTTTGGCCATTTTCCCTGGGAAAGAAAACTCACCAGTCCAGGTTGCTGATGTCAGTTTGTAGGGCTCCCTTGGGTCTATCTGGGAAGCAGAAATTTGAGGAGGGGAGAATTTTGGTCTGCGAACAATCCTTCGATATAGGGATTCTTTGCAGTCAGGCTCCAGCCCAGTGCCACGGGCCACTGGGCACATGCTTTGGCCATTTTCCCTGGGAAAGAAAATTCACCAGTCCAGGTTGCTGATGTCAGTTTGTAGGGCTCCCTTGGGTCTATATGGGAAGAAGAAATTTGAGGAGGGGACAACTTTGGTCTGCGAACCATCCTTCGATATAGGGATTCTTAGAAATCAGGCCCCAGCCCAGGGCCAGGGGCCCCTGGGCACATGCTTTGGCCATTTTCCCTGGGAAAGAAAATTCACCAGTCCAGGTTGCTGATGTCAGTTTGTAGGGCTCCCTTGGGTCTATCATGGCAGCACAACTTTGAGGAGGGGACAACTTCGGTCTGGGGTCCATCCTTCGATATAAGGATACTTTGCAGTCAGGTCCGAGCCCAGTGCCAGGGGCCCCTGGGCACATGCTTTGGCCATTTTCCCTGGGAAAGAAAACTCACCAGTCCAGGTTGCTGATGTCAGTTTGTAGGGCTCCCTTGGGTCTATCAGGGCAGCACAAGTATGAGATGGGGACAACTTCAGTCTGCGATCCATCCTTCGATATAAGGATTATTTGCATTCAGGCCCCACCGCAGAGCCAGGGGCCCCTGGGCACATGCTTTGGCCATTTTCCCTGAGAAAGAAAACTCACCAGTCCAAGTTGCTGATGTCAGTTTGTAGGGCTCCCTTGGGTCTATCAGGGCAGCACAACTTTGAGGAGGGGACAACATCGGTTGGGGGTCCATCCTTCGATATTAGGATATTCTGCTGTCAGGTCCGAGCCCAGGGCCAGGGGCCCCTGGGCACATCCTTTGGCCATTTTCCCTGGGAAAGAAAACTCACCAGTCCAGGTTGCTGATGTCAGTTTGTAGGGCTCCCTTGGGTCTATCAGGGCAGCACAACTTTGAGGAGGGGACAACTTCGGTCTGGGGTCCATCCTTCGATATAAGGATTTTTTGCATTCAGGTCCGAGCCCAGTGCCTGGGGCCCCTGGGCACATACTTTGGCCATTTTCCCTGGGAAAGAAAACTCACCAGTCCCGGTTCCTGATGTCAGTTTGTAGGGCTCCCTTGGGTCTATCAGGGCAGCACAACATTGAGGAGGGGACATCAGTGGTCTGGGTTCCATCCTTCGATATACGGATTCTTTGCAGCCAGGTACGACCCCAGGGCCAAGGGCCCCTGGGCACATCCTTTGGCCATTTTCCCTGGGAAAGAAAACTCACCAGTCCAGGTTGCTGATGTCAGTTTGTATGGCTCCCTTGGGTCTATCAGGGAAGCAGAAATTTGAGGAGGGGCCAATTTTGGTCTGCGAACAATCCTTCGATATAGGGATTCTTTGCAGTCAGGCTCCAGCCCAGTGCCACGGGCCACTGGGCACATGCTTTGGCCATTTTCCCTGGGAAAGAAAACTCACCAGTCCAGGTTGCTGATGTCAGTTTGTAGGGCCCCCTTGGGTCTATCTGGGAAACAGAAATTTGAGGAGGGGACAACTTTGGTCTGCGAACCATCCTTCGATATAGGGATTCTTAGAAATCAGGCCCCAGCCCAGGGCCAGGGGCCCCTGGGCACATCCTTTGGCCATTTTCCCTGGGAAAGAAAATTCACCAGTCCAGGTTGCTGATGTCAGTTTGTAGGGCTCCCTTGGGTCTATCAGGGCAGCACAACTTTGAGGAGGGGACAACTTTGGTCTGGGGTCCATCCTTCGATATAAGGATACTTTGCAGTCATGTCCGAGCCCAGTGCCAGGGGCCCCTGGGCACATGCTTTGGCCATTTTCCCTGGGAAAGAAAACTCACAAGTCCAGGTTGCTGATGTCAGTTTGTAGGGCTCCCTTGGGTCTATCAGGGCAGCACAAGTATGAGATGGGGACAAATTCAGTCTGCGATCCATCCTTCGATATAAGGATTCTTTGCATTCAGGCCCCACCCCAGAGCCAGGGTCCCCTGGGCACATGCTTTGGCCATTTTCCCTGAGAAAGAAAACTCACCAGTCCAAGTTGCTGATGTCAGTTTGTAGGGCTCCCTTGGGTCTATCAGGGCAGCACAACTTTGAGGAGGGGACAACTTCGGTTGGGGGTCCAAACTTCGATATAAGGATTCCCTGCAGTCAGGTCCCAGCCCTGTGCTTGGGGCCCCTGGGCACATCCTTTGGCCATTTTCCCTGGGAAAGGAAACTCATCAGTCCAGGTTGCTGATGTCAGTTTGTAGGGCTCCCTTGGGTCTATCTGGGAAGTAGAAATTTGAGGAGGGGACAACTTCGGTCTGCGATCCATGCTTCGATATAAGGATTTCTTGCAGTCAGGCCCCAGCCCAGTTCCAGGGGCCCCTGGGCACATCCTTTGGCCATTTTCCCTGGGAAAGAAAACTCACCAGTCCAGGTTGCTGATGTCAGTTTGTAGGGCTCCCTTGGGTCTATCAGGGCAGCACAACTTTGAGGAGGGGACAACTTCGGTCTGCGATCCATTCTTCGATATAAGGATTCTTCGCAGTCAGGCCCCAGCCCTGGGGTCAGGGGCCCCTGGGCACAACCTTTGGCCGTTTTCCCTGGGAAAGAAAACTCACCAGTCCAGGTTGCTGATGTCAGTTTGTAGGGCTCCTTTGGGTCTATCAGGGCAGCACAACTTTGAGGAGGGGACAACTTCGGTCTGGGGTCCATCCTTCGATATAAGGATTTTTTGCATTCCGGCCCCAGCCCAGTGCAAGGGGACCCTGGGCACATCCTTTGGCCATTTTCCCTGGGAAAGAAAACTCACCAGTCCAGGCTCCTGATGTCACTTTGTAGTGCTCCCTTGGGTCTATCTGGGAAGCAGAAATTTGAGGAGGGGACAACTTTGGTCTGCGAACCATCCTTCGATATAAGGATTATTTGCATTCAGGCCCCATCCCAGTGCCAGGGGCCTCTGGGCACATCCTTTGGCCATTTTCCCTGGGAAAGAAAACTCACCAGTCCAGGTTGCTGATGTCAGTTTGTAGGGCTCCCTTGGGTCTATCTGGGAAGCAGAAATTTGAGGAGGGGACAACTTCGGTCTGCGATCCATCCTTCGATATAAGGATACTTTGCAGTCAGGTCCGAGCCCAGTGCCAGGGGCCCCTGGGCACATGCTTTGGCCATTTTCCCTGGGAAAGAAAACTCACCAGTCCAGGTTCCTGATGTCAGTTTGTAGGGCTCCCTTGGGTCTATCAGGGCAGCACAACTTTGAGGAGGGGACAACTTCGTTCTGGGGCCCATCCTTCGATATAAGGATTCTTTGCATTCAGGCCCCACCCCAGAGCCAGGGGCCCCTGGGCACATGCTTTGGCCATTTTCCCTGAGAAAGAAAACTCACCAGTCCAAGTTGCTGATGTCAGTTTGTAGGGCTCCCTTGGGTCTATCAGGGCAGCACAACTTTGAGGAGGGGACAACTTCGGTTGGGGGTCCATCCTTCGATATTAGGATATTCTGCTGTCAGGTCCGAGCCCAGGGCCAGGGGCCCCTGGGCACATCCTTTGGCCATTTTCCCTGGGAAAGAAAACTCACCAGTCCAGGTTGCTGATGTCAGTTTGTAGGGCTCCCTTGGGTCTATCAGGGCAGCACAACTTTGAGGAGGGGACAACTTCGGTCTGGGGTCCATCCTTCGATATAAGGATTTTTTGCATTCAGGTCCGAGACCAGTGCCTGGGGCCCCTGGGCACATACTTTGGCCATTTTCCCTGGGAAAGAAAACTCACCAGTCCCGGTTCCTGATGTCAGTTTGTAGGGCTCCCTTGGGTCTATCAGGGCAGCACAACATTGAGGAGGGGACATCAGTGGTCTGGGTTCCATCCTTCGATATACGGATTCTTTGCAGCCAGGTACGACCCCAGGGCCAAGGGCCCCTGGGCACATCCTTTGGCCATTTTCCCTGGGAAAGAAAACTCACCAGTCCAGGTTGCTGATGTCAGTTTGTATGGCTCCCTTGGGTCTATCAGGGAAGCAGAAATTTGAGGAGGGGAGAATTTTGGTCTGCGAACAATCCTTCGATATAGGGATTCTTTGCAGTCAGGCTCCAGCCCAGTGCCACGGGCCACTGGGCACATGCTTTGGCCATTTTCCCTGGGAAAGAATATTCACCGGTCCAGGTTGCTGATGTCAGTTTTTAGGGCTCCCTTGGGTCTATCTGGGAAACAGAAATTTGAGGAGGGGACAACTTTGGTCTGCGAACCATCCTTCGATATAGGGATTCTTAGAAATCAGGCCCCAGCCCTGGGCCAGGGGCCCCTGGGCACACCCTTTGGCCATTTTCCCTGGGAAAGAAAACTCACCAGTCCAGGTTGCTGATGTCAGTTTGTAGGGCTCCCTTGGGTCTATCAGGGCAGCGCAACTATGAGGAGGGGACAATTTCAGTATGGGGTCCATCCTTCGATATAAGGATTATTTGCATTCAGGCCCCAGCCCAGTGCCACGGGCCCCTGGGCACATCCTTTGGCCATTTTCCCTGGGAAAGAAAATTCATCAGTCCAGGTTGCTGATGTCAGTTTGTAGGGCTCCCTTGGGTCTATCAGGGCAGCACAACCTTGAGGAGGGGACAACTTCGGTCTGGGGTCCATCCATCGATATAAGGATTTTTTGCATTCAGGTCCGAGCCCAGTATACTGGGGCCCCTGGGCACATGCTTTGGCCATTTTCCCTGGGAAAGAAGACTCACCAGTCCAGGTTCCTGATGTCACTTTGTAGGGCTCCCTAGGGTCTATCTGG
This sequence comes from Lonchura striata, assembly GCF_046129695.1. Lineage (NCBI taxonomy): Eukaryota > Metazoa > Chordata > Aves > Passeriformes > Estrildidae > Lonchura > Lonchura striata. The sequence continues at coordinate 3,455,340 of NC_134613.1, forward strand.
GAAGCAGAAATTTGAGGAGGGTACAATTTTGTTCTGCGAACCATCCTTCGATATAAGGATTATTTGCATTCAGGCCCCATCCCAGTGCCAGGGGCCCCTGGGCACATCCTTTGGCCATTTTCCCTGGGAAAGAAAACTCACCAGTCCAGGTTGCTGATGTCAGTTTGTAGGGCTCCCTTGGGTCTATCTGGGAAGCAGAAATTTGAGGAGGGGACAACTTCGGTCTGGGGTCCATCCTTCGATATAAGGATTTTTTGCAGTCAGGCCCCAGCCCAGTTCCAGGGGCCCCTGGGCACATCCTTTGGCCATTTTCCCTGGGAAAGAAAACTCACCAGTCCAGGTTGCTGATGTCAGTTTGTAGGGCTCCCTTGGGTCTATCAGGGCAGCACAACTTTGAGGAGGGGACAACTTTGGTCTGGGGTCCATCCTTCGATATAAGGATTTTTTGCATTCCGGCCCCAGCCCAGTGCCAGGGGCCCCTGGGCACATCCTTTGGCCATTTTCCCTGGGAAAGAAAACTCACCCATCCAGGTTCCTGATGTCACTTTGTAGGGCTCCCTTGGGTCTATCTGGGAAGCAGAAATTTGAGGAGGGGACAATTTTGGTCTGCGAACCATCCTTCGATATAAGGATTATTTGCATTCAGGCCCCATCCCAGTGCCAGGGGCCCCTGGGCACATCCTATGGCCATTTTCCCTGGGAAAGAAAACTCACCAGTCCAGGTTGCTGATGTCAGTTTGTAGGGCTCCCTTGGGTCTATCTGGGAAGCAGAAATTTGAGGAGGGGACAACTTCGGTCTGCGATCCATCCTTCGATATAAGGATTTTTTGCAGTCAGGTCCCAGCCCTGTGCTTGGGGCCCCTGGGTACATCCTTTGGCCATTTTCCCTGGGAAAGAAAACTCACCAGTCCAGGTTGCTGATGTCAGTTTGTAGGGCTCCCTTGGGTCTATCAGGGCAGCACAACTTTCAGTAGGGGAAAACTTCGGTCTGGGGTCCATCCTTCGATATAAGGATTTTTTGCATTCTGGCCCCAGCCCAGTGCCAGGGGCCCCAGGGCACATCCTTTGGCCATTTTCCCTGGGAAAGAAAACTCACCAGTCCAGGTTGCTGATGTCAGTTTGTAGGGCTCCCTTGGGTCTATCAGGGCAGCACAACTTTGAGGAGGGGACAACTTCGGTCTGGGGTCCAACCTTCGATATAAGGATTTTTTGCATTCAGGTCCGAACGCAGTGCCTGGGGCCCCTGGGCACATCCTTTGGCCATTTTCCCTTGGAAAGAAAACTCACCAGTCCAGGTTGCTGATGACAGTTTGTAGGGCTCCCTTGGGTCTATCTGTGAAGCAGAAATTTGAGGAGGGGAGAATTTTGGTCTGCGAACAATCCTTCGATATAGGGATTCTTTGCAGTCAGGCTCCAACCCAGTGCCACGGGCCACTGGGCACATGCTTTGGCCATTTTCCCTGGGAAAGAAAATTCACCAGTCCAGGTTGCTGATGTCAGTTTCTAGGGCTCCCTTGGGTCTATCAGGGCAGCACAACTTTGAGGAGGGGACAACTTCGGTCTGGGGTCCATCCTTCGATATAAGGATTTTTTGCATTCAGGTACGAGCCCAATCCCAGGGGCCCCTGGGCACATGCTTTGGCCATTTTCCCTGGGAAAGAAAACTCACCAGTCCAGGTTGCTGATGTCAGTTTGTAGGGCTCCCTTGGGTCTATCAGGGCAGCACAACTTTGAGGAGGGGACAACTTCGGTCTGGGGTCCATCCTTCGATATAAGGATTCTTTGAAGTCAGGTCCGAGGCCAGGGCCAGGGGCCCCTGGGCACATCCTTTGGCCATTTTCCCTGGGAAAGAAAATTCACCAGTCCAGGTTGCTGATGTCAGTTTGTAGGGCTCCCTTGGGTCTATCAGGGCAGCACATCTTTGAGGAGGGGACAACTTCGGTTGGGGGTCCAAACTTCGATATAAGGATTCCCTGCAGTCAGGTCCCAGCCCTGTGCTTGGGGCCCCTGGGCACATGCTTTGGCCATTTTCCCTGGGAAAGAAAATTCACCAGTCCAGGTTGCTGATGTCAGTTTGTAGGGCTCCCTTGGGTCTCTCAGGGCAGCACAACATTGAGGAGGGGACAACTTCGGTTGGGGGTCCATTCTTCGAAATATGGATTCTTCGCAGTCAGGCCCCACCACAGTGCCAGGGGCCCCTGGGCACATCCTTTGGCCATTTTCCCTGGGAAAGAAGACTCACCAGTCCAGGTTGCTGATGTCAGTTTGTAGGGCTCCCTTGGGTCTATCTGGGAAGTAGAAATTTGAGGAGGGGACAACTTCGGTCTGCGATCCATCCTTCGATATAAGGATTTCTTGCAGTCAGGCCCCAGCCCAGTTCCAGGGGCCCCTGGGCACATCCTTTGGCCATTTTCCCTGGGAAAGAAAACTCACCAGTCCAGGTTGCTGATGTCAGTTTGTAGGGCTCCCTTGGGTCTATCAGGGCAGCACAACTTTGAGGAGGGGACAACTTCGGTTGGGGGTCCAAACTTCGATATAAGGATTCCCTGCAGTCAGGTCCCAGCCCTGTGCTTGGGGCCCCTGGGCACATCCTTTGGCCATTTTCCCTGGGAAAGGAAACTCATCAGTCCAGGTTGCTGATGTCAGTTTGTAGGGCTCCCTTGGGTCTATCTGGGAAGTAGAAATTTGAGGAGGGGACAACTTCGGTCTGCGATCCATGCTTCGATATAAGGATTTCTTGCAGTCAGGCCCCAGCCCAGTTCCAGGGGCCCCTGGGCACATCCTTTGGCCATTTTCCCTGGGAAAGAAAACTCACCAGTCCAGGTTGCTGATGTCAGTTTGTAGGGCTCCCTTGGGTCTATCAGGGCAGCACAACTTTGAGGAGGGGACAACTTCGGTCTGCGATCCATTCTTCGATATAAGGATTCTTCGCAGTCAGGCCCCAGCCCTGGGGTCAGGGGCCCCTGGGCACAACCTTTGGCCGTTTTCCCTGGGAAAGAAAACTCACCAGTCCAGGTTGCTGATGTCAGTTTGTAGGGCTCCTTTGGGTCTATCAGGGCAGCACAACTTTGAGGAGGGGACAACTTCGGTCTGGGGTCCATCCTTCGATATAAGGATTTTTTGCATTCCGGCCCCAGGCCAGTGCAAGGGGACCCTGGGCACATCCTTTGGCCATTTTCCCTGGGAAAGAAAACTCACCAGTCCAGGCTCCTGATGTCACTTTGTAGTGCTCCCTTGGGTCTATCTGGGAAGCAGAAATTTGAGGAGGGGACAACTTTGGTCTGCGAACCATCCTTCGATATAAGGATTATTTGCATTCAGGCCCCATCCCAGTGCCAGGGGCCTCTGGGCACATCCTTTGGCCATTTTCCCTGGGAAAGAAAACTCACCAGTCCAGGTTGCTGATGTCAGTTTGTAGGGCTCCCTTGGGTCTATCTGGGAAGCAGAAATTTGAGGAGGGGACAACTTCGGTCTGCGATCCATCCTTCGATATAAGGATACTTTGCAGTCAGGTCCGAGCCCAGTGCCAGGGGCCCCTGGGCACATGCTTTGGCCATTTTCCCTGGGAAAGAAAACTCACCAGTCCAGGTTCCTGATGTCAGTTTGTAGGGCTCCCTTGGGTCTATCAGGGCAGCACAACTTTGAGGAGGGGACAACTTCGTTCTGGGGCCCATCCTTCGATATAAGGATTCTTTGCATTCAGGCCCCACCCCAGAGCCAGGGGCCCCTGGGCACATGCTTTGGCCATTTTCCCTGAGAAAGAAAACTCACCAGTCCAAGTTGCTGATGTCAGTTTGTAGGGCTCCCTTGGGTCTATCAGGGCAGCACAACTTTGAGGAGGGGACAACTTCGGTTGGGGGTCCATCCTTCGATATTAGGATATTCTGCTGTCAGGTCCGAGCCCAGGGCCAGGGGCCCCTGGGCACATCCTTTGGCCATTTTCCCTGGGAAAGAAAACTCACCAGTCCAGGTTGCTGATGTCAGTTTGTAGGGCTCCCTTGGGTCTATCAGGGCAGCACAACTTTGAGGAGGGGACAACTTCGGTCTGGGGTCCATCCTTCGATATAAGGATTTTTTGCATTCAGGTCCGAGACCAGTGCCTGGGGCCCCTGGGCACATACTTTGGCCATTTTCCCTGGGAAAGAAAACTCACCAGTCCCGGTTCCTGATGTCAGTTTGTAGGGCTCCCTTGGGTCTATCAGGGCAGCACAACATTGAGGAGGGGACATCAGTGGTCTGGGTTCCATCCTTCGATATACGGATTCTTTGCAGCCAGGTACGACCCCAGGGCCAAGGGCCCCTGGGCACATCCTTTGGCCATTTTCCCTGGGAAAGAAAACTCACCAGTCCAGGTTGCTGATGTCAGTTTGTATGGCTCCCTTGGGTCTATCAGGGAAGCAGAAATTTGAGGAGGGGAGAATTTTGGTCTGCGAACAATCCTTCGATATAGGGATTCTTTGCAGTCAGGCTCCAGCCCAGTGCCACGGGCCACTGGGCACATGCTTTGGCCATTTTCCCTGGGAAAGAATATTCACCGGTCCAGGTTGCTGATGTCAGTTTTTAGGGCTCCCTTGGGTCTATCTGGGAAACAGAAATTTGAGGAGGGGACAACTTTGGTCTGCGAACCATCCTTCGATATAGGGATTCTTAGAAATCAGGCCCCAGCCCTGGGCCAGGGGCCCCTGGGCACACCCTTTGGCCATTTTCCCTGGGAAAGAAAACTCACCAGTCCAGGTTGCTGATGTCAGTTTGTAGGGCTCCCTTGGGTCTATCAGGGCAGCGCAACTATGAGGAGGGGACAATTTCAGTATGGGGTCCATCCTTCGATATAAGGATTATTTGCATTCAGGCACCAGCCCAGTGCCACGGGCCCCTGGGCACATCCTTTGGCCATTTTCCCTGGGAAAGAAAATTCATCAGTCCAGGTTGCTGATGTCAGTTTGTAGGGCTCCCTTGGGTCTATCAGGGCAGCACAACCTTGAGGAGGGGACAACTTCGGTCTGGGGTCCATCCATCGATATAAGGATTTTTTGCATTCAGGTCCGAGCCCAGTATACTGGGGCCCCTGGGCACATGCTTTGGCCATTTTCCCTGGGAAAGAAGACTCACCAGTCCAGGTTCCTGATGTCACTTTGTAGGGCTCCCTAGGGTCTATCTGGGAAGCAGAAATTTGAGGAGGGTACAATTTTGTTCTGCGAACCATCCTTCGATATAAGGATTATTTGCATTCAGGCCCCATCCCAGTGCCAGGGGCCCCTGGGCACATCCTTTGGCCATTTTCCCTGGGAAAGAAAACTCACCAGTCCAGGTTGCTGATGTCAGTTTGTAGGGCTCCCTTGGGTCTATCTGGGAAGCAGAAATTTGAGGAGGGGACAACTTCGGTCTGGGGTCCATCCTTCGATATAAGGATTTTTTGCAGTCAGGCCCCAGCCCAGTTCCAGGGGCCCCTGGGCACATCCTTTGGCCATTTTCCCTGGGAAAGAAAACTCACCAGTCCAGGTTGCTGATGTCAGTTTGTAGGGCTCCCTTGGGTCTATCAGGGCAGCACAACTTTGAGGAGGGGACAACTTTGGTCTGGGGTCCATCCTTCGATATAAGGATTTTTTGCATTCCGGCCCCAGCCCAGTGCCAGGGGCCCCTGGGCACATCCTTTGGCCATTTTCCCTGGGAAAGAAAACTCACCCATCCAGGTTCCTGATGTCACTTTGTAGGGCTCCCTTGGGTCTATCTGGGAAGCAGAAATTTGAGGAGGGGACAATTTTGGTCTGCGAACCATCCTTCGATATAAGGATTATTTGCATTCAGGCCCCATCCCAGTGCCAGGGGCCCCTGGGCACATCCTATGGCCATTTTCCCTGGGAAAGAAAACTCACCAGTCCAGGTTGCTGATGTCAGTTTGTAGGGCTCCCTTGGGTCTATCTGGGAAGCAGAAATTTGAGGAGGGGACAACTTCGGTCTGCGATCCATCCTTCGATATAAGGATTTTTTGCAGTCAGGTCCCAGCCCTGTGCTTGGGGCCCCTGGGTACATCCTTTGGCCATTTTCCCTGGGAAAGAAAACTCACCAGTCCAGGTTGCTGATGTCAGTTTGTAGGGCTCCCTTGGGTCTATCAGGGCAGCACAACTTTCAGTAGGGGAAAACTTCGGTCTGGGGTCCATCCTTCGATATAAGGATTTTTTGCATTCTGGCCCCAGCCCAGTGCCAGGGGCCCCAGGGCACATCCTTTGGCCATTTTCCCTGGGAAAGAAAACTCACCAGTCCAGGTTGCTGATGTCAGTTTGTAGGGCTCCCTTGGGTCTATCAGGGCAGCACAACTTTGAGGAGGGGACAACTTCGGTCTGGGGTCCAACCTTCGATATAAGGATTTTTTGCATTCAGGTCCGAACGCAGTGCCTGGGGCCCCTGGGCACATCCTTTGGCCATTTTCCCTTGGAAAGAAAACTCACCAGTCCAGGTTGCTGATGACAGTTTGTAGGGCTCCCTTGGGTCTATCTGTGAAGCAGAAATTTGAGGAGGGGAGAATTTTGGTCTGCGAACAATCCTTCGATATAGGGATTCTTTGCAGTCAGGCTCCAACCCAGTGCCACGGGCCACTGGGCACATGCTTTGGCCATTTTCCCTGGGAAAGAAAATTCACCAGTCCAGGTTGCTGATGTCAGTTTCTAGGGCTCCCTTGGGTCTATCAGGGCAGCACAACTTTGAGGAGGGGACAACTTCGGTCTGGGGTCCATCCTTCGATATAAGGATTTTTTGCATTCAGGTACGAGCCCAATCCCAGGGGCCCCTGGGCACATGCTTTGGCCATTTTCCCTGGGAAAGAAAACTCACCAGTCCAGGTTGCTGATGTCAGTTTGTAGGGCTCCCTTGGGTCTATCAGGGCAGCACAACTTTGAGGAGGGGACAACTTCGGTCTGGGGTCCATCCTTCGATATAAGGATTCTTTGAAGTCAGGTCCGAGGCCAGGGCCAGGGGCCCCTGGGCACATCCTTTGGCCATTTTCCCTGGGAAAGAAAATTCACCAGTCCAGGTTGCTGATGTCAGTTTGTAGGGCTCCCTTGGGTCTATCAGGGCAGCACATCTTTGAGGAGGGGACAACTTCGGTTGGGGGTCCAAACTTCGATATAAGGATTCCCTGCAGTCAGGTCCCAGCCCTGTGCTTGGGGCCCCTGGGCACATGCTTTGGCCATTTTCCCTGGGAAAGAAAATTCACCAGTCCAGGTTGCTGATGTCAGTTTGTAGGGCTCCCTTGGGTCTCTCAGGGCAGCACAACATTGAGGAGGGGACAACTTCGGTTGGGGGTCCATTCTTCGAAATATGGATTCTTCGCAGTCAGGCCCCACCACAGTGCCAGGGGCCCCTGGGCACATCCTTTGGCCATTTTCCCTGGGAAAGAAGACTCACCAGTCCAGGTTGCTGATGTCAGTTTGTAGGGCTCCCTTGGGTCTATCTGGGAAGCAGAAATTTGAGGAGGGGACAACTTCGGTCTGCGATCCATCCTTCGATATAAGGATTTTTTGCAGTCAGGTCCCAGCCCTGTGCTTGGGGCCCCTGGGTACATCCTTTGGCCATTTTCCCTGGGAAAGAAAACTCACCAGTCCAGGTTGCTGATGTCAGTTTGTAGGGCTCCCTTGGGTCTATCAGGGCAGCACAACTTTCAGTAGGGGAAAACTTCGGTCTGGGGTCCATCCTTCGATATAAGGATTTTTTGCATTCTGGCCCCAGCCCAGTGCCAGGGGCCCCAGGGCACATCCTTTGGCCATTTTCCCTGGGAAAGAAAACTCACCAGTCCAGGTTGCTGATGTCAGTTTGTAGGGCTCCCTTGGGTCTATCAGGGCAGCACAACTTTGAGGAGGGGACAACTTCGGTCTGGGGTCCAACCTTCGATATAAGGATTTTTTGCATTCAGGTCCGAACGCAGTGCCTGGGGCCCCTGGGCACATCCTTTGGCCATTTTCCCTTGGAAAGAAAACTCACCAGTCCAGGTTGCTGATGACAGTTTGTAGGGCTCCCTTGGGTCTATCTGTGAAGCAGAAATTTGAGGAGGGGAGAATTTTGGTCTGCGAACAATCCTTCGATATAGGGATTCTTTGCAGTCAGGCTCCAACCCAGTGCCACGGGCCACTGGGCACATGCTTTGGCCATTTTCCCTGGGAAAGAAAATTCACCAGTCCAGGTTGCTGATGTCAGTTTCTAGGGCTCCCTTGGGTCTATCAGGGCAGCACAACTTTGAGGAGGGGACAACTTCGGTCTGGGGTCCATCCTTCGATATAAGGATTTTTTGCATTCAGGTACGAGCCCAATCCCAGGGGCCCCTGGGCACATGCTTTGGCCATTTTCCCTGGGAAAGAAAACTCACCAGTCCAGGTTGCTGATGTCAGTTTGTAGGGCTCCCTTGGGTCTATCAGGGCAGCACAACTTTGAGGAGGGGACAACTTCGGTCTGGGGTCCATCCTTCGATATAAGGATTCTTTGAAGTCAGGTCCGAGGCCAGGGCCAGGGGCCCCTGGGCACATCCTTTGGCCATTTTCCCTGGGAAAGAAAATTCACCAGTCCAGGTTGCTGATGTCAGTTTGTAGGGCTCCCTTGGGTCTATCAGGGCAGCACATCTTTGAGGAGGGGACAACTTCGGTTGGGGGTCCAAACTTCGATATAAGGATTCCCTGCAGTCAGGTCCCAGCCCTGTGCTTGGGGCCCCTGGGCACATGCTTTGGCCATTTTCCCTGGGAAAGAAAATTCACCAGTCCAGGTTGCTGATGTCAGTTTGTAGGGCTCCCTTGGGTCTCTCAGGGCAGCACAACATTGAGGAGGGGACAACTTCGGTTGGGGGTCCATTCTTCGAAATATGGATTCTTCGCAGTCAGGCCCCACCACAGTGCCAGGGGCCCCTGGGCACATCCTTTGGCCATTTTCCCTGGGAAAGAAGACTCACCAGTCCAGGTTGCTGATGTCAGTTTGTAGGGCTCCCTTGGGTCTATCTGGGAAGTAGAAATTTGAGGAGGGGACAACTTCGGTCTGCGATCCATCCTTCGATATAAGGATTTCTTGCAGTCAGGCCCCAGCCCAGTTCCAGGGGCCCCTGGGCACATCCTTTGGCCATTTTCCCTGGGAAAGAAAACTCACCAGTCCAGGTTGCTGATGTCAGTTTGTAGGGCTCCCTTGGGTCTATCAGGGCAGCACAACTTTGAGGAGGGGACAACTTCGGTTGGGGGTCCAAACTTCGATATAAGGATTCCCTGCAGTCAGGTCCCAGCCCTGTGCTTGGGGCCCCTGGGCACATCCTTTGGCCATTTTCCCTGGGAAAGGAAACTCATCAGTCCAGGTTGCTGATGTCAGTTTGTAGGGCTCCCTTGGGTCTATCTGGGAAGTAGAAATTTGAGGAGGGGACAACTTCGGTCTGCGATCCATGCTTCGATATAAGGATTTCTTGCAGTCAGGCCCCAGCCCAGTTCCAGGGGCCCCTGGGCACATCCTTTGGCCATTTTCCCTGGGAAAGAAAACTCACCAGTCCAGGTTGCTGATGTCAGTTTGTAGGGCTCCCTTGGGTCTATCAGGGCAGCACAACTTTGAGGAGGGGACAACTTCGGTCTGCGATCCATTCTTCGATATAAGGATTCTTCGCAGTCAGGCCCCAGCCCTGGGGTCAGGGGCCCCTGGGCACAACCTTTGGCCGTTTTCCCTGGGAAAGAAAACTCACCAGTCCAGGTTGCTGATGTCAGTTTGTAGGGCTCCTTTGGGTCTATCAGGGCAGCACAACTTTGAGGAGGGGACAACTTCGGTCTGGGGTCCATCCTTCGATATAAGGATTTTTTGCATTCCGGCCCCAGCCCAGTGCAAGGGGACCCTGGGCACATCCTTTGGCCATTTTCCCTGGGAAAGAAAACTCACCAGTCCAGGCTCCTGATGTCACTTTGTAGTGCTCCCTTGGGTCTATCTGGGAAGCAGAAATTTGAGGAGGGGACAACTTTGGTCTGCGAACCATCCTTCGATATAAGGATTATTTGCATTCAGGCCCCATCCCAGTGCCAGGGGCCCCTGGGCACATCCTTTGGCCATTTTCCCTGGGAAAGAAAACTCACCAGTCCAGGTTGCTGATGTCAGTTTGTAGGGCTCCCTTGGGTCTATCTGGGAAGCAGAAATTTGAGGAGGGGACAACTTCGGTCTGCGATCCATCCTTCGATATAAGGATACTTTGCAGTCAGGTCCGAGCCCAGTGCCAGGGGCCCCTGGGCACATGCTTTGGCCATTTTCCCTGGGAAAGAAAACTCACCAGTCCAGGTTCCTGATGTCAGTTTGTAGGGCTCCCTTGGGTCTATCAGGGCAGCACAACTTTGAGGAGGGGACAACTTCGTTCTGGGGCCCATCCTTCGATATAAGGATTCTTTGCATTCAGGCCCCACCCCAGAGCCAGGGGCCCCTGGGCACATGCTTTGGCCATTTTCCCTGAGAAAGAAAACTCACCAGTCCAAGTTGCTGATGTCAGTTTGTAGGGCTCCCTTGGGTCTATCAGGGCAGCACAACTTTGAGGAGGGGACAACTTCGGTTGGGGGTCCATCCTTCGATATTAGGATATTCTGCTGTCAGGTCCGAGCCCAGGGCCAGGGGCCCCTGGGCACATCCTTTGGCCATTTTCCCTGGGAAAGAAAACTCACCAGTCCAGGTTGCTGATGTCAGTTTGTAGGGCTCCCTTGGGTCTATCAGGGCAGCACAACTTTGAGGAGGGGACAACTTCGGTCTGGGGTCCATCCTTCGATATAAGGATTTTTTGCATTCAGGTCCGAGACCAGTGCCTGGGGCCCCTGGGCACATACTTTGGCCATTTTCCCTGGGAAAGAAAACTCACCAGTCCCGGTTCCTGATGTCAGTTTGTAGGGCTCCCTTGGGTCTATCAGGGCAGCACAACATTGAGGAGGGGACATCAGTGGTCTGGGTTCCATCCTTCGATATACGGATTCTTTGCAGCCAGGTACGACCCCAGGGCCAAGGGCCCCTGGGCACATCCTTTGGCCATTTTCCCTGGGAAAGAAAACTCACCAGTCCAGGTTGCTGATGTCAGTTTGTATGGCTCCCTTGGGTCTATCAGGGAAGCAGAAATTTGAGGAGGGGAGAATTTTGGTCTGCGAACAATCCTTCGATATAGGGATTCTTTGCAGTCAGGCTCCAGCCCAGTGCCACGGGCCACTGGGCACATGCTTTGGCCATTTTCCCTGGGAAAGAATATTCACCGGTCCAGGTTGCTGATGTCAGTTTTTAGGGCTCCCTTGGGTCTATCTGGGAAACAGAAATTTGAGGAGGGGACAACTTTGGTCTGCGAACCATCCTTCGATATAGGGATTCTTAGAAATCAGGCCCCAGCCCTGGGCCAGGGGCCCCTGGGCACACCCTTTGGCCATTTTCCCTGGGAAAGAAAACTCACCAGTCCAGGTTGCTGATGTCAGTTTGTAGGGCTCCCTTGGGTCTATCAGGGCAGCGCAACTATGAGGAGGGGACAATTTCAGTATGGGGTCCATCCTTCGATATAAGGATTATTTGCATTCAGGCCCCAGCCCAGTGCCACGGGCCCCTGGGCACATCCTTTGGCCATTTTCCCTGGGAAAGAAAATTCATCAGTCCAGGTTGCTGATGTCAGTTTGTAGGGCTCCCTTGGGTCTATCAGGGCAGCACAACCTTGAGGAGGGGACAACTTCGGTCTGGGGTCCATCCATCGATATAAGGATTTTTTGCATTCAGGTCCGAGCCCAGTATACTGGGGCCCCTGGGCACATGCTTTGGCCATTTTCCCTGGGAAAGAAGACTCACCAGTCCAGGTTCCTGATGTCACTTTGTAGGGCTCCCTAGGGTCTATCTGGGAAGCAGAAATTTGAGGAGGGTACAATTTTGTTCTGCGAACCATCCTTCGATATAAGGATTATTTGCATTCAGGCCCCATCCCAGTGCCAGGGGCCCCTGGGCACATCCTTTGGCCATTTTCCCTGGGAAAGAAAACTCACCAGTCCAGGTTGCTGATGTCAGTTTGTAGGGCTCCCTTGGGTCTATCTGGGAAGCAGAAATTTGAGGAGGGGACAACTTCGGTCTGGGGTCCATCCTTCGATATAAGGATTTTTTGCAGTCAGGCCCCAGCCCAGTTCCAGGGGCCCCTGGGCACATCCTTTGGCCATTTTCCCTGGGAAAGAAAACTCACCAGTCCAGGTTGCTGATGTCAGTTTGTAGGGCTCCCTTGGGTCTATCAGGGCAGCACAACTTTGAGGAGGGGACAACTTTGGTCTGGGGTCCATCCTTCGATATAAGGATTTTTTGCATTCCGGCCCCAGCCCAGTGCCAGGGGCCCCTGGGCACATCCTTTGGCCATTTTCCCTGGGAAAGAAAACTCACCCATCCAGGTTCCTGATATCACTTTGTAGGGCTCCCTTGGGTCTATCTGGGAAGCAGAAATTTGAGGAGGGGACAATTTTGGTCTGCGAACCATCCTTCGATATAAGGATTATTTGCATTCAGGCCCCATCCCAGTGCCAGGGGCCCCTGGGCACATCCTATGGCCATTTTCCCTGGGAAAGAAAACTCACCAGTCCAGGTTGCTGATGTCAGTTTGTAGGGCTCCCTTGGGTCTATCTGGGAAGCAGAAATTTGAGGAGGGGACAACTTCGGTCTGCGATCCATCCTTCGATATAAGGATTTTTTGCAGTCAGGTCCCAGCCCTGTGCTTGGGGCCCCTGGGTACATCCTTTGGCCATTTTCCCTGGGAAAGAAAACTCACCAGTCCAGGTTGCTGATGTCAGTTTGTAGGGCTCCCTTGGGTCTATCAGGGCAGCACAACTTTCAGTAGGGGAAAACTTCGGTCTGGGGTCCATCCTTCGATATAAGGATTTTTTGCATTCTGGCCCCAGCCCAGTGCCAGGGGCCCCAGGGCACATCCTTTGGCCATTTTCCCTGGGAAAGAAAACTCACCAGTCCAGGTTGCTGATGTCAGTTTGTAGGGCTCCCTTGGGTCTATCAGGGCAGCACAACTTTGAGGAGGGGACAACTTCGGTCTGGGGTCCAACCTTCGATATAAGGATTTTTTGCATTCAGGTCCGAACGCAGTGCCTGGGGCCCCTGGGCACATCCTTTGGCCATTTTCCCTTGGAAAGAAAACTCACCAGTCCAGGTTGCTGATGACAGTTTGTAGGGCTCCCTTGGGTCTATCTGTGAAGCAGAAATTTGAGGAGGGGAGAATTTTGGTCTGCGAACAATCCTTCGATATAGGGATTCTTTGCAGTCAGGCTCCAACCCAGTGCCACGGGCCACTGGGCACATGCTTTGGCCATTTTCCCTGGGAAAGAAAATTCACCAGTCCAGGTTGCTGATGTCAGTTTCTAGGGCTCCCTTGGGTCTATCAGGGCAGCACAACTTTGAGGAGGGGACAACTTCGGTCTGGGGTCCATCCTTCGATATAAGGATTTTTTGCATTCAGGTACGAGCCCAATCCCAGGGGCCCCTGGGCACATGCTTTGGCCATTTTCCCTGGGAAAGAAAACTCACCAGTCCAGGTTGCTGATGTCAGTTTGTAGGGCTCCCTTGGGTCTATCAGGGCAGCACAACTTTGAGGAGGGGACAACTTCGGTCTGGGGTCCATCCTTCGATATAAGGATTCTTTGAAGTCAGGTCCGAGGCCAGGGCCAGGGGCCCCTGGGCACATCCTTTGGCCATTTTCCCTGGGAAAGAAAATTCACCAGTCCAGGTTGCTGATGTCAGTTTGTAGGGCTCCCTTGGGTCTATCAGGGCAGCACATCTTTGAGGAGGGGACAACTTCGGTTGGGGGTCCAAACTTCGATATAAGGATTCCCTGCAGTCAGGTCCCAGCCCTGTGCTTGGGGCCCCTGGGCACATGCTTTGGCCATTTTCCCTGGGAAAGAAAATTCACCAGTCCAGGTTGCTGATGTCAGTTTGTAGGGCTCCCTTGGGTCTCTCAGGGCAGCACAACATTGAGGAGGGGACAACTTCGGTTGGGGGTCCATTCTTCGAAATATGGATTCTTCGCAGTCAGGCCCCACCACAGTGCCAGGGGCCCCTGGGCACATCCTTTGGCCATTTTCCCTGGGAAAGAAGACTCACCAGTCCAGGTTGCTGATGTCAGTTTGTAGGGCTCCCTTGGGTCTATCTGGGAAGTAGAAATTTGAGGAGGGGACAACTTCGGTCTGCGATCCATCCTTCGATATAAGGATTTCTTGCAGTCAGGCCCCAGCCCAGTTCCAGGGGCCCCTGGGCACATCCTTTGGCCATTTTCCCTGGGAAAGAAAACTCACCAGTCCAGGTTGCTGATGTCAGTTTGTAGGGCTCCCTTGGGTCTATCAGGGCAGCACAACTTTGAGGAGGGGACAACTTCGGTCTGCGATCCATCCTTCGATATAAGGATTTTTTGCAGTCAGGTCCGAGCCCAGTGCCAGGGGCCCCTGGGCACATCCTTTGGCCATTTTCCCTGGGAAAGAAAACTCACCAGTCCAGGTTGCTGATGTCAGTTTGTAGGGCTCCCTTGGGTCTATCAGGGCAGCACAACTTTGAGGAGGGGCCAATTTTGGTCTGGAGTCCATCCTTCGATATAAGGATTCTTTGAATTCAGGCCCCAGCCCAGTGCCAGGGGCCCCTGGGCACATCCTTTGGCCATTTTCCCTGGGAAAGAAAACTCACCAGTCCAGGTTGCTGATGTCAGTTTGTAGGGCTCCCTTGGGTCTCTCAGGGCAGCACAACTATGAGGAGGGGACAACTTCAGTCTGGGGTCCATCCTTCGATATAAGGATTCTTTGCAGTCAGGTCCGAGCCCATGGCCAGGGGCCCCTGGGCACATGCTTTGGCCATATTCCCTGGGAAAGAAAATTCACCAGTCCAGGTTGCTGATGTCAGTTTGTAGGGCTCCCTTGGGTCTATCTGGGAAGCAGAAATTTGAAGGGGGGACAACTTCGGTCTGCGATCCATCCTTCGATATAAGGATTTTTTGCAGTCAGGCTCCACCCCAGTGCCAGGGGCCCCTGGGCACATGCTTTGGCCATTTTCCCTGAAAAAGAAAATTCACCAGTCCAGGTTGCTGATGTCAGTTTGTAGGGCTCCCTTGGGTCTATCAGGGCAGCACCACTTTGAGGAGGGGACAACTTCGGTCTGGGGTCCATCCTTCGATATAAGGATTTTTTGCATTCAGGTCCCAGCCCTGTGACTGGGGCCCCTGGGCACATCCTTTGGCCATTTTCCCTGGGAAAGAAAATTCACCAGTCCAGGTTGCTGATGTCAGTTTGTAGGGCTCCCTTGGGTCTATCAGGGCAGCACAACTTTGAGGAGGGGCCAATTTTGGTCTGGGCTCCATCCTTCGATATAAGGATTCTCTGCAGTCAGGTCCCAGCCCTGTGCTTGGGGCCCCTGGGCACATGATTTGGCCATTTTCCCTGGGAAAGAAAATTCACCAGTCCAGGTTGCTGATGTCAGTTTGTAGGGCTCCCTTGGGTCTATCTGGGAAGCAGAAATTTCAGGAGGGGACAACTTTGGTCTGCGAACCATCCTTCGATATAAGGATTATTTGCATTCAGGCCCCAGCCCAGTGCCAGGGGCCCCTGGGCACATCCTTTGGCCATTTTCCCTGGGAAAGAAAACTCACTAGTCCAGGTTCCTGATGTCACTTTGTAGGGCTCCCTTGGGTCTATCAGGGCAGCACAACTTTGAGGAGGGGACAACTTCGGTCTGCGATCCATCCTTCGATATAAGGATTTTTTGCAGTCAGGTCCGAGCCCAGTGCCAGGGGCCCCTGGGCACATGCTTTGGCCATTTTCCCTGGGAAAGAAAACTCACCAGTCCAGGTTCCTGATGTCAGTTTGTAGGGCTCCCTTGGGTCTATCTGGGAAGCAGAAATTTGAGGAGGGGACAACTTCGGTCTGCGATCCATCCTTCGATATAAGGATACTTTGCAGTCAGGTCCGAGCCCAGTGCCAGGGGCCCCTGGGCACATGCTTTGGCCATTTTCCCTGGGAAAGAAAACTCACCAGTCCAGGTTCCTGATGTCAGTTTGTAGGGCTCCCTTGGGTCTATCAGGGCAGCACAACTTTGAGGAGGGGACAACTTCGTTCTGGGGCCCATCCTTCGATATAAGGATTCTTTGCATTCAGGCCCCACCCCAGAGCCAGGGGCCCCTGGGCACATGCTTTGGCCATTTTCCCTGAGAAAGAAAACTCACCAGTCCAAGTTGCTGATGTCAGTTTGTAGGGCTCCCTTGGGTCTATCAGGGCAGCACAACTTTGAGGAGGGGACAACTTCGGTTGGGGGTCCATCCTTCGATATTAGGATATTCTGCTGTCAGGTCCGAGCCCAGGGCCAGGGGCCCCTGGGCACATCCTTTGGCCATTTTCCCTGGGAAAGAAAACTCACCAGTCCAGGTTGCTGATGTCAGTTTGTAGGGCTCCCTTGGGTCTATCAGGGCAGCACAACTTTGAGGAGGGGACAACTTCGGTCTGGGGTCCATCCTTCGATATAAGGATTTTTTGCATTCAGGTCCGAGACCAGTGCCTGGGGCCCCTGGGCACATACTTTGGCCATTTTCCCTGGGAAAGAAAACTCACCAGTCCCGGTTCCTGATGTCAGTTTGTAGGGCTCCCTTGGGTCTATCAGGGCAGCACAACATTGAGGAGGGGACATCAGTGGTCTGGGTTCCATCCTTCGATATACGGATTCTTTGCAGCCAGGTACGACCCCAGGGCCAAGGGCCCCTGGGCACATCCTTTGGCCATTTTCCCTGGGAAAGAAAACTCACCAGTCCAGGTTGCTGATGTCAGTTTGTATGGCTCCCTTGGGTCTATCAGGGAAGCAGAAATTTGAGGAGGGGAGAATTTTGGTCTGCGAACAATCCTTCGATATAGGGATTCTTTGCAGTCAGGCTCCAGCCCAGTGCCACGGGCCACTGGGCACATGCTTTGGCCATTTTCCCTGGGAAAGAATATTCACCGGTCCAGGTTGCTGATGTCAGTTTTTAGGGCTCCCTTGGGTCTATCTGGGAAACAGAAATTTGAGGAGGGGACAACTTTGGTCTGCGAACCATCCTTCGATATAGGGATTCTTAGAAATCAGGCCCCAGCCCTGGGCCAGGGGCCCCTGGGCACACCCTTTGGCCATTTTCCCTGGGAAAGAAAACTCACCAGTCCAGGTTGCTGATGTCAGTTTGTAGGGCTCCCTTGGGTCTATCAGGGCAGCGCAACTATGAGGAGGGGACAATTTCAGTATGGGGTCCATCCTTCGATATAAGGATTATTTGCATTCAGGCCCCAGCCCAGTGCCACGGGCCCCTGGGCACATCCTTTGGCCATTTTCCCTGGGAAAGAAAATTCATCAGTCCAGGTTGCTGATGTCAGTTTGTAGGGCTCCCTTGGGTCTATCAGGGCAGCACAACCTTGAGGAGGGGACAACTTCGGTCTGGGGTCCATCCATCGATATAAGGATTTTTTGCATTCAGGTCCGAGCCCAGTATACTGGGGCCCCTGGGCACATGCTTTGGCCATTTTCCCTGGGAAAGAAGACTCACCAGTCCAGGTTCCTGATGTCACTTTGTAGGGCTCCCTAGGGTCTATCTGGGAAGCAGAAATTTGAGGAGGGTACAATTTTGTTCTGCGAACCATCCTTCGATATAAGGATTATTTGCATTCAGGCCCCATCCCAGTGCCAGGGGCCCCTGGGCACATCCTTTGGCCATTTTCCCTGGGAAAGAAAACTCACCAGTCCAGGTTGCTGATGTCAGTTTGTAGGGCTCCCTTGGGTCTATCTGGGAAGCAGAAATTTGAGGAGGGGACAACTTCGGTCTGGGGTCCATCCTTCGATATAAGGATTTTTTGCAGTCAGGCCCCAGCCCAGTTCCAGGGGCCCCTGGGCACATCCTTTGGCCATTTTCCCTGGGAAAGAAAACTCACCAGTCCAGGTTGCTGATGTCAGTTTGTAGGGCTCCCTTGGGTCTATCAGGGCAGCACAACTTTGAGGAGGGGACAACTTTGGTCTGGGGTCCATCCTTCGATATAAGGATTTTTTGCATTCCGGCCCCAGCCCAGTGCCAGGGGCCCCTGGGCACATCCTTTGGCCATTTTCCCTGGGAAAGAAAACTCACCCATCCAGGTTCCTGATGTCACTTTGTAGGGCTCCCTTGGGTCTATCTGGGAAGCAGAAATTTGAGGAGGGGACAATTTTGGTCTGCGAACCATCCTTCGATATAAGGATTATTTGCATTCAGGCCCCATCCCAGTGCCAGGGGCCCCTGGGCACATCCTATGGCCATTTTCCCTGGGAAAGAAAACTCACCAGTCCAGGTTGCTGATGTCAGTTTGTAGGGCTCCCTTGGGTCTATCTGGGAAGCAGAAATTTGAGGAGGGGACAACTTCGGTCTGCGATCCATCCTTCGATATAAGGATTTTTTGCAGTCAGGTCCCAGCCCTGTGCTTGGGGCCCCTGGGTACATCCTTTGGCCATTTTCCCTGGGAAAGAAAACTCACCAGTCCAGGTTGCTGATGTCAGTTTGTAGGGCTCCCTTGGGTCTATCAGGGCAGCACAACTTTCAGTAGGGGAAAACTTCGGTCTGGGGTCCATCCTTCGATATAAGGATTTTTTGCATTCTGGCCCCAGCCCAGTGCCAGGGGCCCCAGGGCACATCCTTTGGCCATTTTCCCTGGGAAAGAAAACTCACCAGTCCAGGTTGCTGATGTCAGTTTGTAGGGCTCCCTTGGGTCTATCAGGGCAGCACAACTTTGAGGAGGGGACAACTTCGGTCTGGGGTCCAACCTTCGATATAAGGATTTTTTGCATTCAGGTCCGAACGCAGTGCCTGGGGCCCCTGGGCACATCCTTTGGCCATTTTCCCTTGGAAAGAAAACTCACCAGTCCAGGTTGCTGATGACAGTTTGTAGGGCTCCCTTGGGTCTATCTGTGAAGCAGAAATTTGAGGAGGGGAGAATTTTGGTCTGCGAACAATCCTTCGATATAGGGATTCTTTGCAGTCAGGCTCCAACCCAGTGCCACGGGCCACTGGGCACATGCTTTGGCCATTTTCCCTGGGAAAGAAAATTCACCAGTCCAGGTTGCTGATGTCAGTTTCTAGGGCTCCCTTGGGTCTATCAGGGCAGCACAACTTTGAGGAGGGGACAACTTCGGTCTGGGGTCCATCCTTCGATATAAGGATTTTTTGCATTCAGGTACGAGCCCAATCCCAGGGGCCCCTGGGCACATGCTTTGGCCATTTTCCCTGGGAAAGAAAACTCACCAGTCCAGGTTGCTGATGTCAGTTTGTAGGGCTCCCTTGGGTCTATCAGGGCAGCACAACTTTGAGGAGGGGACAACTTCGGTCTGGGGTCCATCCTTCGATATAAGGATTCTTTGAAGTCAGGTCCGAGGCCAGGGCCAGGGGCCCCTGGGCACATCCTTTGGCCATTTTCCCTGGGAAAGAAAATTCACCAGTCCAGGTTGCTGATGTCAGTTTGTAGGGCTCCCTTGGGTCTATCAGGGCAGCACATCTTTGAGGAGGGGACAACTTCGGTTGGGGGTCCAAACTTCGATATAAGGATTCCCTGCAGTCAGGTCCCAGCCCTGTGCTTGGGGCCCCTGGGCACATGCTTTGGCCATTTTCCCTGGGAAAGAAAATTCACCAGTCCAGGTTGCTGATGTCAGTTTGTAGGGCTCCCTTGGGTCTCTCAGGGCAGCACAACATTGAGGAGGGGACAACTTCGGTTGGGGGTCCATTCTTCGAAATATGGATTCTTCGCAGTCAGGCCCCACCACAGTGCCAGGGGCCCCTGGGCACATCCTTTGGCCATTTTCCCTGGGAAAGAAGACTCACCAGTCCAGGTTGCTGATGTCAGTTTGTAGGGCTCCCTTGGGTCTATCTGGGAAGTAGAAATTTGAGGAGGGGACAACTTCGGTCTGCGATCCATCCTTCGATATAAGGATTTCTTGCAGTCAGGCCCCAGCCCAGTTCCAGGGGCCCCTGGGCACATCCTTTGGCCATTTTCCCTGGGAAAGAAAACTCACCAGTCCAGGTTGCTGATGTCAGTTTGTAGGGCTCCCTTGGGTCTATCAGGGCAGCACAACTTTGAGGAGGGGACAACTTCGGTCTGCGATCCATCCTTCGATATAAGGATTTTTTGCAGTCAGGTCCGAGCCCAGTGCCAGGGGCCCCTGGGCACATCCTTTGGCCATTTTCCCTGGGAAAGAAAACTCACCAGTCCAGGTTGCTGATGTCAGTTTGTAGGGCTCCCTTGGGTCTATCAGGGCAGCACAACTTTGAGGAGGGGCCAATTTTGGTCTGGAGTCCATCCTTCGATATAAGGATTCTTTGAATTCAGGCCCCAGCCCAGTGCCAGGGGCCCCTGGGCACATCCTTTGGCCATTTTCCCTGGGAAAGAAAACTCACCAGTCCAGGTTGCTGATGTCAGTTTGTAGGGCTCCCTTGGGTCTCTCAGGGCAGCACAACTATGAGGAGGGGACAACTTCAGTCTGGGGTCCATCCTTCGATATAAGGATTCTTTGCAGTCAGGTCCGAGCCCATGGCCAGGGGCCCCTGGGCACATGCTTTGGCCATATTCCCTGGGAAAGAAAATTCACCAGTCCAGGTTGCTGATGTCAGTTTGTAGGGCTCCCTTGGGTCTATCTGGGAAGCAGAAATTTGAAGGGGGGACAACTTCGGTCTGCGATCCATCCTTCGATATAAGGATTTTTTGCAGTCAGGCTCCACCCCAGTGCCAGGGGCCCCTGGGCACATGCTTTGGCCATTTTCCCTGAAAAAGAAAATTCACCAGTCCAGGTTGCTGATGTCAGTTTGTAGGGCTCCCTTGGGTCTATCAGGGCAGCACCACTTTGAGGAGGGGACAACTTCGGTCTGGGGTCCATCCTTCGATATAAGGATTTTTTGCATTCAGGTCCCAGCCCTGTGACTGGGGCCCCTGGGCACATCCTTTGGCCATTTTCCCTGGGAAAGAAAATTCACCAGTCCAGGTTGCTGATGTCAGTTTGTAGGGCTCCCTTGGGTCTATCAGGGCAGCACAACTTTGAGGAGGGGCCAATTTTGGTCTGGGCTCCATCCTTCGATATAAGGATTCTCTGCAGTCAGGTCCCAGCCCTGTGCTTGGGGCCCCTGGGCACATGATTTGGCCATTTTCCCTGGGAAAGAAAATTCACCAGTCCAGGTTGCTGATGTCAGTTTGTAGGGCTCCCTTGGGTCTATCTGGGAAGCAGAAATTTGAGGAGGGGACAACTTTGGTCTGCGAACCATCCTTCGATATAAGGATTATTTGCATTCAGGCCCCAGCCCAGTGCCAGGGGCCCCTGGGCACATCCTTTGGCCATTTTCCCTGGGAAAGAAAACTCACTAGTCCAGGTTCCTGATGTCACTTTGTAGGGCTCCCTTGGGTCTATCAGGGCAGCACAACTTTGAGGAGGGGACAACTTCGGTCTGCGATCCATCCTTCGATATAAGGATTTTTTGCAGTCAGGTCCGAGCCCAGTGCCAGGGGCCCCTGGGCACATGCTTTGGCCATTTTCCCTGGGAAAGAAAACTCACCAGTCCAGGTTCCTGATGTCAGTTTGTAGGGCTCCCTTGGGTCTATCTGGGAAGCAGAAATTTGAGGAGGGGACAACTTCGGTCTGCGATCCTTCCTTCGATATAAGGATACTTTGCAGTCAGGTCCGAGCCCAGTGCCAGGGGCCCCTGGGCACATGCTTTGGCCATTTTCCCTGGGAAAGAAAACTCACCAGTCCAGGTTCCTGATGTCAGTTTGTAGGGCTCCCTTGGGTCTATCAGGGCAGCACAACTTTGAGGAGGGGACAACTTCGTTCTGGGGCCCATCCTTCGATATAAGGATTCTTTGCATTCAGGCCCCACCCCAGAGCCAGGGGCCCCTGGGCACATGCTTTGGCCATTTTCCCTGAGAAAGAAAACTCACCAGTCCAAGTTGCTGATGTCAGTTTGTAGGGCTCCCTTGGGTCTATCAGGGCAGCACAACTTTGAGGAGGGGACAACTTCGGTTGGGGGTCCATCCTTCGATATTAGGATATTCTGCTGTCAGGTCCGAGCCCAGGGCCAGGGGCCCCTGGGCACATCCTGTGGCCATTTTCCCTGGGAAAGAAAACTCACCAGTCCAGGTTGCTGATGTCAGTTTGTAGGGCTCCCTTGGGTCTATCAGGGCAGCACAACTTTGAGGAGGGGACAACTTCGGTCTGGGGTCCATCCTTCGATATAAGGATTTTTTGCATTCAGGTCCGAGACCAGTGCCTGGGGCCCCTGGGCACATACTTTGGCCATTTTCCCTGGGAAAGAAAACTCACCAGTCCCGGTTCCTGATGTCAGTTTGTAGGGCTCCCTTGGGTCTATCAGGGCAGCACAACATTGAGGAGGGGACATCAGTGGTCTGGGTTCCATCCTTCGATATACGGATTCTTTGCAGCCAGGTACGACCCCAGGGCCAAGGGCCCCTGGGCACATCCTTTGGCCATTTTCCCTGGGAAAGAAAACTCACCAGTCCAGGTTGCTGATGTCAGTTTGTATGGCTCCCTTGGGTCTATCAGGGAAGCAGAAATTTGAGGAGGGGAGAATTTTGGTCTGCGAACAATCCTTCGATATAGGGATTCTTTGCAGTCAGGCTCCAGCCCAGTGCCACGGGCCACTGGGCACATGCTTTGGCCATTTTCCCTGGGAAAGAATATTCACCGGTCCAGGTTGCTGATGTCAGTTTTTAGGGCTCCCTTGGGTCTATCTGGGAAACAGAAATTTGAGGAGGGGACAACTTTGGTCTGCGAACCATCCTTCGATATAGGGATTCTTAGAAATCAGGCCCCAGCCCTGGGCCAGGGGCCCCTGGGCACATGCTTTGGCCATTTTCCCTGGGAAAGAAAACTCACCAGTCCAGGTTGCTGATGTCAGTTTGTAGGGCTCCCTTGGGTCTATCAGGGCAGCGCAACTATGAGGAGGGGACAATTTCAGTATGGGGTCCATCCTTCGATATAAGGATTTTTTGCAGTCAGGTCCCAGCCCTGTGCCTGGGGCCCCTGGGCACATGCTCTGGCCATTTTCCCTGGGAAAGAAAATTCACCAGTCCAGGTTCCTGATGTCAGTTTGTAGGGCTCCCTTGGGTCTATCTGGGAAGCAGAAATTTGAGGAGGGGACATCTTCGGTCTGGGATCCATCCTTTGATATATGGATTATTTGCATTCAGGCCCCAGCCCAGTGCCACGGGCCCCTGGGCACATCCTTTGGCCATTTTCCCTGGGAAAGAAAATTCATCAGTCCAGGTTGCTGATGTCAGTTTGTAGGGCTCCCTTGGGTCTATCAGGGCAGCACAACCTTGAGGAGGGGACAACTTCGGTCTGGGGTCCATCCATCGATATAAGGATTTTTTGCATTCAGGTCCGAGCCCAGTATACTGGGGCCCCTGGGCACATGCTTTGGCCATTTTCCCTGGGAAAGAAGACTCACCAGTCCAGGTTCCTGATGTCACTTTGTAGGGCTCCCTAGGGTCTATCTGGGAAGCAGAAATTTGAGGAGGGTACAATTTTGTTCTGCGAACCATCCTTCGATATAAGGATTATTTGCATTCAGGCCCCATCCCAGTGCCAGGGGCCCCTGGGCACATCCTTTGGCCATTTTCCCTGGGAAAGAAAACTCACCAGTCCAGGTTGCTGATGTCAGTTTGTAGGGCTCCCTTGGGTCTATCTGGGAAGCAGAAATTTGAGGAGGGGACAACTTCGGTCTGGGGT
The DNA here is from genome assembly GCF_046129695.1 of Lonchura striata. NCBI lineage: Eukaryota > Metazoa > Chordata > Aves > Passeriformes > Estrildidae > Lonchura > Lonchura striata. Next base: position 3,479,070 of record NC_134613.1, read on the forward strand.
CCATCCTTCGATATAAGGATTTTTTGCAGTCAGGCCCCAGCCCAGTTCCAGGGGCCCCTGGGCACATCCTTTGGCCATTTTCCCTGGGAAAGAAAACTCACCAGTCCAGGTTGCTGATGTCAGTTTGTAGGGCTCCCTTGGGTCTATCAGGGCAGCACAACTTTGAGGAGGGGACAACTTTGGTCTGGGGTCCATCCTTCGATATAAGGATTTTTTGCATTCCGGCCCCAGCCCAGTGCCAGGGGCCCCTGGGCACATCCTTTGGCCATTTTCCCTGGGAAAGAAAACTCACCCATCCAGGTTCCTGATGTCACTTTGTAGGGCTCCCTTGGGTCTATCTGGGAAGCAGAAATTTGAGGAGGGGACAATTTTGGTCTGCGAACCATCCTTCGATATAAGGATTATTTGCATTCAGGCCCCATCCCAGTGCCAGGGGCCCCTGGGCACATCCTATGGCCATTTTCCCTGGGAAAGAAAACTCACCAGTCCAGGTTGCTGATGTCAGTTTGTAGGGCTCCCTTGGGTCTATCTGGGAAGCAGAAATTTGAGGAGGGGACAACTTCGGTCTGCGATCCATCCTTCGATATAAGGATTTTTTGCAGTCAGGTCCCAGCCCTGTGCTTGGGGCCCCTGGGTACATCCTTTGGCCATTTTCCCTGGGAAAGAAAACTCACCAGTCCAGGTTGCTGATGTCAGTTTGTAGGGCTCCCTTGGGTCTATCAGGGCAGCACAACTTTCAGTAGGGGAAAACTTCGGTCTGGGGTCCATCCTTCGATATAAGGATTTTTTGCATTCTGGCCCCAGCCCAGTGCCAGGGGCCCCAGGGCACATCCTTTGGCCATTTTCCCTGGGAAAGAAAACTCACCAGTCCAGGTTGCTGATGTCAGTTTGTAGGGCTCCCTTGGGTCTATCAGGGCAGCACAACTTTGAGGAGGGGACAACTTCGGTCTGGGGTCCATCCTTCGATATAAGGATTTTTTGCATTCAGGTCCGAACGCAGTGCCTGGGGCCCCTGGGCACATGCTCTGGCCATTTTCCCTGGGAAAGAAAACTCACCAGTCCAGGTTGCTGATGACAGTTTGTAGGGCTCCCTTGGGTCTATCTGTGAAGCAGAAATTTGAGGAGGGGAGAATTTTGGTCTGCGAACAATCCTTCGATATAGGGATTCTTTGCAGTCAGGCTCCAACCCAGTGCCACGGGCCACTGGGCACATGCTTTGGCCATTTTCCCTGGGAAAGAAAATTCACCAGTCCAGGTTGCTGATGTCAGTTTCTAGGGCTCCCTTGGGTCTATCAGGGCAGCACAACTTTGAGGAGGGGACAACTTCGGTCTGGGGTCCATCCTTCGATATAAGGATTTTTTGCATTCAGGTACGAGCCCAATCCCAGGGGCCCCTGGGCACATGCTTTGGCCATTTTCCCTGGGAAAGAAAACTCACCAGTCCAGGTTGCTGATGTCAGTTTGTAGGGCTCCCTTGGGTCTATCAGGGCAGCACAACTTTGAGGAGGGGACAACTTCGGTCTGGGGTCCATCCTTCGATATAAGGATTCTTTGAAGTCAGGTCCGAGGCCAGGGCCAGGGGCCCCTGGGCACATCCTTTGGCCATTTTCCCTGGGAAAGAAAATTCACCAGTCCAGGTTGCTGATGTCAGTTTGTAGGGCTCCCTTGGGTCTATCAGGGCAGCACATCTTTGAGGAGGGGACAACTTCGGTTGGGGGTCCAAACTTCGATATAAGGATTCCCTGCAGTCAGGTCCCAGCCCTGTGCTTGGGGCCCCTGGGCACATGCTTTGGCCATTTTCCCTGGGAAAGAAAATTCACCAGTCCAGGTTGCTGATGTCAGTTTGTAGGGCTCCCTTGGGTCTCTCAGGGCAGCACAACGTTGAGGAGGGGACAACTTCGGTTGGGGGTCCATTCTTCGAAATATGGATTCTTCGCAGTCAGGCCCCACCACAGTGCCAGGGGCCCCTGGGCACATCCTTTGGCCATTTTCCCTGGGAAAGAAGACTCACCAGTCCAGGTTGCTGATGTCAGTTTGTAGGGCTCCCTTGGGTCTATCTGGGAAGTAGAAATTTGAGGAGGGGACAACTTCGGTCTGCGATCCATCCTTCGATATAAGGATTTCTTGCAGTCAGGCCCCAGCCCAGTTCCAGGGGCCCCTGGGCACATCCTTTGGCCATTTTCCCTGGGAAAGAAAACTCACCAGTCCAGGTTGCTGATGTCAGTTTGTAGGGCTCCCTTGGGTCTATCAGGGCAGCACAACTTTGAGGAGGGGACAACTTCGGTCTGCGATCCATCCTTCGATATAAGGATTTTTTGCAGTCAGGTCCGAGCCCAGTGCCAGGGGCCCCTGGGCACATCCTTTGGCCATTTTCCCTGGGAAAGAAAACTCACCAGTCCAGGTTGCTGATGTCAGTTTGTAGGGCTCCCTTGGGTCTATCAGGGCAGCACAACTTTGAGGAGGGGCCAATTTTGGTCTGGAGTCCATCCTTCGATATAAGGATTCTTTGAATTCAGGCCCCAGCCCAGTGCCAGGGGCCCCTGGGCACATCCTTTGGCCATTTTCCCTGGGAAAGAAAACTCACCAGTCCAGGTTGCTGATGTCAGTTTGTAGGGCTCCCTTGGGTCTCTCAGGGCAGCACAACTATGAGGAGGGGACAACTTCAGTCTGGGGTCCATCCTTCGATATAAGGATTCTTTGCAGTCAGGTCCGAGCCCATGGCCAGGGGCCCCTGGGGACATGCTTTGGCCATATTCCCTGGGAAAGAAAATTCACCAGTCCAGGTTGCTGATGTCAGTTTGTAGGGCTCCCTTGGGTCTATCTGGGAAGCAGAAATTTGAAGGGGGGACAACTTCGGTCTGCGATCCATCCTTCGATATAAGGATTTTTTGCAGTCAGGCTCCACCCCAGTGCCAGGGGCCCCTGGGCACATGCTTTGGCCATTTTCCCTGAAAAAGAAAATTCACCAGTCCAGGTTGCTGATGTCAGTTTGTAGGGCTCCCTTGGGTCTATCTGGGAAGCAGAAATTTGAGGAGGGGACAATTTTGGTCTGCGAACCATCCTTCGATATAAGGATTATTTGCATTCAGGCCCCATCCCAGTGCCAGGGGCCCCTGGGCACATCCTATGGCCATTTTCCCTGGGAAAGAAAACTCACCAGTCCAGGTTGCTGATGTCAGTTTGTAGGGCTCCCTTGGGTCTATCTGGGAAGCAGAAATTTGAGGAGGGGACAACTTCGGTCTGCGATCCATCCTTCGATATAAGGATTTTTTGCAGTCAGGTCCCAGCCCTGTGCTTGGGGCCCCTGGGTACATCCTTTGGCCATTTTCCCTGGGAAAGAAAACTCACCAGTCCAGGTTGCTGATGTCAGTTTGTAGGGCTCCCTTGGGTCTATCAGGGCAGCACAACTTTCAGTAGGGGAAAACTTCGGTCTGGGGTCCATCCTTCGATATAAGGATTTTTTGCATTCTGGCCCCAGCCCAGTGCCAGGGGCCCCAGGGCACATCCTTTGGCCATTTTCCCTGGGAAAGAAAACTCACCAGTCCAGGTTGCTGATGTCAGTTTGTAGGGCTCCCTTGGGTCTATCAGGGCAGCACAACTTTGAGGAGGGGACAACTTCGGTCTGGGGTCCAACCTTCGATATAAGGATTTTTTGCATTCAGGTCCGAACGCAGTGCCTGGGGCCCCTGGGCACATCCTTTGGCCATTTTCCCTTGGAAAGAAAACTCACCAGTCCAGGTTGCTGATGACAGTTTGTAGGGCTCCCTTGGGTCTATCTGTGAAGCAGAAATTTGAGGAGGGGAGAATTTTGGTCTGCGAACAATCCTTCGATATAGGGATTCTTTGCAGTCAGGCTCCAACCCAGTGCCACGGGCCACTGGGCACATGCTTTGGCCATTTTCCCTGGGAAAGAAAATTCACCAGTCCAGGTTGCTGATGTCAGTTTCTAGGGCTCCCTTGGGTCTATCAGGGCAGCACAACTTTGAGGAGGGGACAACTTCGGTCTGGGGTCCATCCTTCGATATAAGGATTTTTTGCATTCAGGTACGAGCCCAATCCCAGGGGCCCCTGGGCACATGCTTTGGCCATTTTCCCTGGGAAAGAAAACTCACCAGTCCAGGTTGCTGATGTCAGTTTGTAGGGCTCCCTTGGGTCTATCAGGGCAGCACAACTTTGAGGAGGGGACAACTTCGGTCTGGGGTCCATCCTTCGATATAAGGATTCTTTGAAGTCAGGTCCGAGGCCAGGGCCAGGGGCCCCTGGGCACATCCTTTGGCCATTTTCCCTGGGAAAGAAAATTCACCAGTCCAGGTTGCTGATGTCAGTTTGTAGGGCTCCCTTGGGTCTATCAGGGCAGCACATCTTTGAGGAGGGGACAACTTCGGTTGGGGGTCCAAACTTCGATATAAGGATTCCCTGCAGTCAGGTCCCAGCCCTGTGCTTGGGGCCCCTGGGCACATGCTTTGGCCATTTTCCCTGGGAAAGAAAATTCACCAGTCCAGGTTGCTGATGTCAGTTTGTAGGGCTCCCTTGGGTCTCTCAGGGCAGCACAACATTGAGGAGGGGACAACTTCGGTTGGGGGTCCATTCTTCGAAATATGGATTCTTCGCAGTCAGGCCCCACCACAGTGCCAGGGGCCCCTGGGCACATCCTTTGGCCATTTTCCCTGGGAAAGAAGACTCACCAGTCCAGGTTGCTGATGTCAGTTTGTAGGGCTCCCTTGGGTCTATCTGGGAAGTAGAAATTTGAGGAGGGGACAACTTCGGTCTGCGATCCATCCTTCGATATAAGGATTTCTTGCAGTCAGGCCCCAGCCCAGTTCCAGGGGCCCCTGGGCACATCCTTTGGCCATTTTCCCTGGGAAAGAAAACTCACCAGTCCAGGTTGCTGATGTCAGTTTGTAGGGCTCCCTTGGGTCTATCAGGGCAGCACAACTTTGAGGAGGGGACAACTTCGGTCTGCGATCCATCCTTCGATATAAGGATTTTTTGCAGTCAGGTCCGAGCCCAGTGCCAGGGGCCCCTGGGCACATCCTTTGGCCATTTTCCCTGGGAAAGAAAACTCACCAGTCCAGGTTGCTGATGTCAGTTTGTAGGGCTCCCTTGGGTCTATCAGGGCAGCACAACTTTGAGGAGGGGCCAATTTTGGTCTGGAGTCCATCCTTCGATATAAGGATTCTTTGAATTCAGGCCCCAGCCCAGTGCCAGGGGCCCCTGGGCACATCCTTTGGCCATTTTCCCTGGGAAAGAAAACTCACCAGTCCAGGTTGCTGATGTCAGTTTGTAGGGCTCCCTTGGGTCTCTCAGGGCAGCACAACTATGAGGAGGGGACAACTTCAGTCTGGGGTCCATCCTTCGATATAAGGATTCTTTGCAGTCAGGTCCGAGCCCATGGCCAGGGGCCCCTGGGCACATGCTTTGGCCATATTCCCTGGGAAAGAAAATTCACCAGTCCAGGTTGCTGATGTCAGTTTGTAGGGCTCCCTTGGGTCTATCTGGGAAGCAGAAATTTGAAGGGGGGACAACTTCGGTCTGCGATCCATCCTTCGATATAAGGATTTTTTGCAGTCAGGCTCCACCCCAGTGCCAGGGGCCCCTGGGCACATGCTTTGGCCATTTTCCCTGAAAAAGAAAATTCACCAGTCCAGGTTGCTGATGTCAGTTTGTAGGGCTCCCTTGGGTCTATCAGGGCAGCACCACTTTGAGGAGGGGACAACTTCGGTCTGGGGTCCATCCTTCGATATAAGGATTTTTTGCATTCAGGTCCCAGCCCTGTGACTGGGGCCCCTGGGCACATCCTTTGGCCATTTTCCCTGGGAAAGAAAATTCACCAGTCCAGGTTGCTGATGTCAGTTTGTAGGGCTCCCTTGGGTCTATCAGGGCAGCACAACTTTGAGGAGGGGCCAATTTTGGTCTGGGCTCCATCCTTCGATATAAGGATTCTCTGCAGTCAGGTCCCAGCCCTGTGCTTGGGGCCCCTGGGCACATGATTTGGCCATTTTCCCTGGGAAAGAAAATTCACCAGTCCAGGTTGCTGATGTCAGTTTGTAGGGCTCCCTTGGGTCTATCTGGGAAGCAGAAATTTGAGGAGGGGACAACTTTGGTCTGCGAACCATCCTTCGATATAAGGATTATTTGCATTCAGGCCCCAGCCCAGTGCCAGGGGCCCCTGGGCACATCCTTTGGCCATTTTCCCTGGGAAAGAAAACTCACCAGTCCAGGTTCCTGATGTCAGTTTGTAGGGCTCCCTTGGGTCTATCTGGGAAGCAGAAATTTGAGGAGGGGACAACTTCGGTCTGCGATCCTTCCTTCGATATAAGGATACTTTGCAGTCAGGTCCGAGCCCAGTGCCAGGGGCCCCTGGGCACATGCTTTGGCCATTTTCCCTGGGAAAGAAAACTCACCAGTCCAGGTTCCTGATGTCAGTTTGTAGGGCTCCCTTGGGTCTATCAGGGCAGCACAACTTTGAGGAGGGGACAACTTCGTTCTGGGGCCCATCCTTCGATATAAGGATTCTTTGCATTCAGGCCCCACCCCAGAGCCAGGGGCCCCTGGGCACATGCTTTGGCCATTTTCCCTGAGAAAGAAAACTCACCAGTCCAAGTTGCTGATGTCAGTTTGTAGGGCTCCCTTGGGTCTATCAGGGCAGCACAACTTTGAGGAGGGGACAACTTCGGTTGGGGGTCCATCCTTCGATATTAGGATATTCTGCTGTCAGGTCCGAGCCCAGGGCCAGGGGCCCCTGGGCACATCCTGTGGCCATTTTCCCTGGGAAAGAAAACTCACCAGTCCAGGTTGCTGATGTCAGTTTGTAGGGCTCCCTTGGGTCTATCAGGGCAGCACAACTTTGAGGAGGGGACAACTTCGGTCTGGGGTCCATCCTTCGATATAAGGATTTTTTGCATTCAGGTCCGAGACCAGTGCCTGGGGCCCCTGGGCACATACTTTGGCCATTTTCCCTGGGAAAGAAAACTCACCAGTCCCGGTTCCTGATGTCAGTTTGTAGGGCTCCCTTGGGTCTATCAGGGCAGCACAACATTGAGGAGGGGACATCAGTGGTCTGGGTTCCATCCTTCGATATACGGATTCTTTGCAGCCAGGTACGACCCCAGGGCCAAGGGCCCCTGGGCACATCCTTTGGCCATTTTCCCTGGGAAAGAAAACTCACCAGTCCAGGTTGCTGATGTCAGTTTGTATGGCTCCCTTGGGTCTATCAGGGAAGCAGAAATTTGAGGAGGGGAGAATTTTGGTCTGCGAACAATCCTTCGATATAGGGATTCTTTGCAGTCAGGCTCCAGCCCAGTGCCACGGGCCACTGGGCACATGCTTTGGCCATTTTCCCTGGGAAAGAATATTCACCGGTCCAGGTTGCTGATGTCAGTTTTTAGGGCTCCCTTGGGTCTATCTGGGAAACAGAAATTTGAGGAGGGGACAACTTTGGTCTGCGAACCATCCTTCGATATAGGGATTCTTAGAAATCAGGCCCCAGCCCTGGGCCAGGGGCCCCTGGGCACATGCTTTGGCCATTTTCCCTGGGAAAGAAAACTCACCAGTCCAGGTTGCTGATGTCAGTTTGTAGGGCTCCCTTGGGTCTATCAGGGCAGCGCAACTATGAGGAGGGGACAATTTCAGTATGGGGTCCATCCTTCGATATAAGGATTTTTTGCAGTCAGGTCCCAGCCCTGTGCCTGGGGCCCCTGGGCACATGCTCTGGCCATTTTCCCTGGGAAAGAAAATTCACCAGTCCAGGTTCCTGATGTCAGTTTGTAGGGCTCCCTTGGGTCTATCTGGGAAGCAGAAATTTGAGGAGGGGACATCTTCGGTCTGGGATCCATCCTTTGATATATGGATTATTTGCATTCAGGCCCCAGCCCAGTGCCACGGGCCCCTGGGCACATCCTTTGGCCATTTTCCCTGGGAAAGAAAATTCATCAGTCCAGGTTGCTGATGTCAGTTTGTAGGGCTCCCTTGGGTCTATCAGGGCAGCACAACCTTGAGGAGGGGACAACTTCGGTCTGGGGTCCATCCATCGATATAAGGATTTTTTGCATTCAGGTCCGAGCCCAGTATACTGGGGCCCCTGGGCACATGCTTTGGCCATTTTCCCTGGGAAAGAAGACTCACCAGTCCAGGTTCCTGATGTCACTTTGTAGGGCTCCCTAGGGTCTATCTGGGAAGCAGAAATTTGAGGAGGGTACAATTTTGTTCTGCGAACCATCCTTCGATATAAGGATTATTTGCATTCAGGCCCCATCCCAGTGCCAGGGGCCCCTGGGCACATCCTTTGGCCATTTTCCCTGGGAAAGAAAACTCACCAGTCCAGGTTGCTGATGTCAGTTTGTAGGGCTCCCTTGGGTCTATCTGGGAAGCAGAAATTTGAGGAGGGGACAACTTCGGTCTGGGGTCCATCCTTCGATATAAGGATTTTTTGCAGTCAGGCCCCAGCCCAGTTCCAGGGGCCCCTGGGCACATCCTTTGGCCATTTTCCCTGGGAAAGAAAACTCACCAGTCCAGGTTGCTGATGTCAGTTTGTAGGGCTCCCTTGGGTCTATCAGGGCAGCACAACTTTGAGGAGGGGACAACTTTGGTCTGGGGTCCATCCTTCGATATAAGGATTTTTTGCATTCCGGCCCCAGCCCAGTGCCAGGGGCCCCTGGGCACATCCTTTGGCCATTTTCCCTGGGAAAGAAAACTCACCCATCCAGGTTCCTGATGTCACTTTGTAGGGCTCCCTTGGGTCTATCTGGGAAGCAGAAATTTGAGGAGGGGACAATTTTGGTCTGCGAACCATCCTTCGATATAAGGATTATTTGCATTCAGGCCCCATCCCAGTGCCAGGGGCCCCTGGGCACATCCTATGGCCATTTTCCCTGGGAAAGAAAACTCACCAGTCCAGGTTGCTGATGTCAGTTTGTAGGGCTCCCTTGGGTCTATCTGGGAAGCAGAAATTTGAGGAGGGGACAACTTCGGTCTGCGATCCATCCTTCGATATAAGGATTTTTTGCAGTCAGGTCCCAGCCCTGTGCTTGGGGCCCCTGGGTACATCCTTTGGCCATTTTCCCTGGGAAAGAAAACTCACCAGTCCAGGTTGCTGATGTCAGTTTGTAGGGCTCCCTTGGGTCTATCAGGGCAGCACAACTTTCAGTAGGGGAAAACTTCGGTCTGGGGTCCATCCTTCGATATAAGGATTTTTTGCATTCTGGCCCCAGCCCAGTGCCAGGGGCCCCAGGGCACATCCTTTGGCCATTTTCCCTGGGAAAGAAAACTCACCAGTCCAGGTTGCTGATGTCAGTTTGTAGGGCTCCCTTGGGTCTATCAGGGCAGCACAACTTTGAGGAGGGGACAACTTCGGTCTGGGGTCCATCCTTCGATATAAGGATTTTTTGCATTCAGGTCCGAACGCAGTGCCTGGGGCCCCTGGGCACATGCTCTGGCCATTTTCCCTGGGAAAGAAAACTCACCAGTCCAGGTTGCTGATGACAGTTTGTAGGGCTCCCTTGGGTCTATCTGTGAAGCAGAAATTTGAGGAGGGGAGAATTTTGGTCTGCGAACAATCCTTCGATATAGGGATTCTTTGCAGTCAGGCTCCAACCCAGTGCCACGGGCCACTGGGCACATGCTTTGGCCATTTTCCCTGGGAAAGAAAATTCACCAGTCCAGGTTGCTGATGTCAGTTTCTAGGGCTCCCTTGGGTCTATCAGGGCAGCACAACTTTGAGGAGGGGACAACTTCGGTCTGGGGTCCATCCTTCGATATAAGGATTTTTTGCATTCAGGTACGAGCCCAATCCCAGGGGCCCCTGGGCACATGCTTTGGCCATTTTCCCTGGGAAAGAAAACTCACCAGTCCAGGTTGCTGATGTCAGTTTGTAGGGCTCCCTTGGGTCTATCAGGGCAGCACAACTTTGAGGAGGGGACAACTTCGGTCTGGGGTCCATCCTTCGATATAAGGATTCTTTGAAGTCAGGTCCGAGGCCAGGGCCAGGGGCCCCTGGGCACATCCTTTGGCCATTTTCCCTGGGAAAGAAAATTCACCAGTCCAGGTTGCTGATGTCAGTTTGTAGGGCTCCCTTGGGTCTATCAGGGCAGCACATCTTTGAGGAGGGGACAACTTCGGTTGGGGGTCCAAACTTCGATATAAGGATTCCCTGCAGTCAGGTCCCAGCCCTGTGCTTGGGGCCCCTGGGCACATGCTTTGGCCATTTTCCCTGGGAAAGAAAATTCACCAGTCCAGGTTGCTGATGTCAGTTTGTAGGGCTCCCTTGGGTCTCTCAGGGCAGCACAACGTTGAGGAGGGGACAACTTCGGTTGGGGGTCCATTCTTCGAAATATGGATTCTTCGCAGTCAGGCCCCACCACAGTGCCAGGGGCCCCTGGGCACATCCTTTGGCCATTTTCCCTGGGAAAGAAGACTCACCAGTCCAGGTTGCTGATGTCAGTTTGTAGGGCTCCCTTGGGTCTATCTGGGAAGTAGAAATTTGAGGAGGGGACAACTTCGGTCTGCGATCCATCCTTCGATATAAGGATTTCTTGCAGTCAGGCCCCAGCCCAGTTCCAGGGGCCCCTGGGCACATCCTTTGGCCATTTTCCCTGGGAAAGAAAACTCACCAGTCCAGGTTGCTGATGTCAGTTTGTAGGGCTCCCTTGGGTCTATCAGGGCAGCACAACTTTGAGGAGGGGACAACTTCGGTCTGCGATCCATCCTTCGATATAAGGATTTTTTGCAGTCAGGTCCGAGCCCAGTGCCAGGGGCCCCTGGGCACATCCTTTGGCCATTTTCCCTGGGAAAGAAAACTCACCAGTCCAGGTTGCTGATGTCAGTTTGTAGGGCTCCCTTGGGTCTATCAGGGCAGCACAACTTTGAGGAGGGGCCAATTTTGGTCTGGAGTCCATCCTTCGATATAAGGATTCTTTGAATTCAGGCCCCAGCCCAGTGCCAGGGGCCCCTGGGCACATCCTTTGGCCATTTTCCCTGGGAAAGAAAACTCACCAGTCCAGGTTGCTGATGTCAGTTTGTAGGGCTCCCTTGGGTCTCTCAGGGCAGCACAACTATGAGGAGGGGACAACTTCAGTCTGGGGTCCATCCTTCGATATAAGGATTCTTTGCAGTCAGGTCCGAGCCCATGGCCAGGGGCCCCTGGGGACATGCTTTGGCCATATTCCCTGGGAAAGAAAATTCACCAGTCCAGGTTGCTGATGTCAGTTTGTAGGGCTCCCTTGGGTCTATCTGGGAAGCAGAAATTTGAAGGGGGGACAACTTCGGTCTGCGATCCATCCTTCGATATAAGGATTTTTTGCAGTCAGGCTCCACCCCAGTGCCAGGGGCCCCTGGGCACATGCTTTGGCCATTTTCCCTGAAAAAGAAAATTCACCAGTCCAGGTTGCTGATGTCAGTTTGTAGGGCTCCCTTGGGTCTATCAGGGCAGCACCACTTTGAGGAGGGGACAACTTCGGTCTGGGGTCCATCCTTCGATATAAGGATTTTTTGCATTCAGGTCCCAGCCCTGTGACTGGGGCCCCTGGGCACATACTTTGGCCATTTTCCCTGGGAAAGAAAACTCACCAGTCCAGGTTGCTGATGTCAGTTTGTAGGGCTCCCTTGGGTCTATCAGGGCAGCACAACTTTGAGGAGGGGACAACTTCGTTCTGGGGTCCAACCTTCGATATAAGGATTTTTTGCATTCAGGTCCGAACGCAGTGCCTGGGGCCCCTGGGCACATCCTTTGGCCATTTTCCCTGAGAAAGAAAACTCACCAGTCCAAGTTGCTGATGTCAGTTTGTAGGGCTCCCTTGGGTCTATCAGGGCAGCACAACTTTGAGGAGGGGACAACTTCGGTTGGGGGTCCATCCTTCGATATTAGGATATTCTGCTGTCAGGTCCGAGCCCAGGGCCAGGGGCCCCTGGGCACATCCTTTGGCCATTTTCCCTGGGAAAGAAAACTCACCAGTCCAGGTTGCTGATGTCAGTTTGTAGGGCTCCCTTGGGTCTATCAGGGCAGCACAACTTTGAGGAGGGGACAACTTCGGTCTGGGGTCCATCCTTCGATATAAGGATTTTTTGCATTCAGGTCCGAGACCAGTGCCTGGGGCCCCTGGGCACATACTTTGGCCATTTTCCCTGGGAAAGAAAACTCACCAGTCCCGGTTCCTGATGTCAGTTTGTAGGGCTCCCTTGGGTCTATCAGGGCAGCACAACATTGAGGAGGGGACATCAGTGGTCTGGGTTCCATCCTTCGATATACGGATTCTTTGCAGCCAGGTACGACCCCAGGGCCAAGGGCCCCTGGGCACATCCTTTGGCCATTTTCCCTGGGAAAGAAAACTCACCAGTCCAGGTTGCTGATGTCAGTTTGTATGGCTCCCTTGGGTCTATCAGGGAAGCAGAAATTTGAGGAGGGGAGAATTTTGGTCTGCGAACAATCCTTCGATATAGGGATTCTTTGCAGTCAGGCTCCAGCCCAGTGCCACGGGCCACTGGGCACATGCTTTGGCCATTTTCCCTGGGAAAGAATATTCACCGGTCCAGGTTGCTGATGTCAGTTTTTAGGGCTCCCTTGGGTCTATCTGGGAAACAGAAATTTGAGGAGGGGACAACTTTGGTCTGCGAACCATCCTTCGATATAGGGATTCTTAGAAATCAGGCCCCAGCCCTGGGCCAGGGGCCCCTGGGCACACCCTTTGGCCATTTTCCCTGGGAAAGAAAACTCACCAGTCCAGGTTGCTGATGTCAGTTTGTAGGGCTCCCTTGGGTCTATCTGGGAAGCAGAAATTTGAGGAGGGGACATCTTCGGTCTGGGATCCATCCTTTGATATATGGATTATTTGCATTCAGGCCCCAGCCCAGTGCCACGGGCCCCTGGGCACATCCTTTGGCCATTTTCCCTGGGAAAGAAAATTCATCAGTCCAGGTTGCTGATGTCAGTTTGTAGGGCTCCCTTGGGTCTATCAGGGCAGCACAACCTTGAGGAGGGGACAACTTCGGTCTGGGGTCCATCCATCGATATAAGGATTTTTTGCATTCAGGTCCGAGCCCAGTATACTGGGGCCCCTGGGCACATGCTTTGGCCATTTTCCCTGGGAAAGAAGACTCACCAGTCCAGGTTCCTGATGTCACTTTGTAGGGCTCCCTAGGGTCTATCTGGGAAGCAGAAATTTGAGGAGGGTACAATTTTGTTCTGCGAACCATCCTTCGATATAAGGATTATTTGCATTCAGGCCCCATCCCAGTGCCAGGGGCCCCTGGGCACATCCTTTGGCCATTTTCCCTGGGAAAGAAAACTCACCAGTCCAGGTTGCTGATGTCAGTTTGTAGGGCTCCCTTGGGTCTATCTGGGAAGCAGAAATTTGAGGAGGGGACAACTTCGGTCTGGGGTCCATCCTTCGATATAAGGATTTTTTGCAGTCAGGCCCCAGCCCAGTTCCAGGGGCCCCTGGGCACATCCTTTGGCCATTTTCCCTGGGAAAGAAAACTCACCAGTCCAGGTTGCTGATGTCAGTTTGTAGGGCTCCCTTGGGTCTATCAGGGCAGCACAACTTTGAGGAGGGGACAACTTTGGTCTGGGGTCCATCCTTCGATATAAGGATTTTTTGCATTCCGGCCCCAGCCCAGTGCCAGGGGCCCCTGGGCACATCCTTTGGCCATTTTCCCTGGGAAAGAAAACTCACCCATCCAGGTTCCTGATGTCACTTTGTAGGGCTCCCTTGGGTCTATCTGGGAAGCAGAAATTTGAGGAGGGGACAATTTTGGTCTGCGAACCATCCTTCGATATAAGGATTATTTGCATTCAGGCCCCATCCCAGTGCCAGGGGCCCCTGGGCACATCCTATGGCCATTTTCCCTGGGAAAGAAAACTCACCAGTCCAGGTTGCTGATGTCAGTTTGTAGGGCTCCCTTGGGTCTATCTGGGAAGCAGAAATTTGAGGAGGGGACAACTTCGGTCTGCGATCCATCCTTCGATATAAGGATTTTTTGCAGTCAGGTCCCAGCCCTGTGCTTGGGGCCCCTGGGTACATCCTTTGGCCATTTTCCCTGGGAAAGAAAACTCACCAGTCCAGGTTGCTGATGTCAGTTTGTAGGGCTCCCTTGGGTCTATCAGGGCAGCACAACTTTCAGTAGGGGAAAACTTCGGTCTGGGGTCCATCCTTCGATATAAGGATTTTTTGCATTCTGGCCCCAGCCCAGTGCCAGGGGCCCCAGGGCACATCCTTTGGCCATTTTCCCTGGGAAAGAAAACTCACCAGTCCAGGTTGCTGATGTCAGTTTGTAGGGCTCCCTTGGGTCTATCAGGGCAGCACAACTTTGAGGAGGGGACAACTTCGGTCTGGGGTCCAACCTTCGATATAAGGATTTTTTGCATTCAGGTCCGAACGCAGTGCCTGGGGCCCCTGGGCACATCCTTTGGCCATTTTCCCTGAGAAAGAAAACTCACCAGTCCAAGTTGCTGATGTCAGTTTGTAGGGCTCCCTTGGGTCTATCAGGGCAGCACAACTTTGAGGAGGGGAGAATTTTGGTCTGCGAACAATCCTTCGATATAGGGATTCTTTGCAGTCAGGCTCCAGCCCAGTGCCACGGGCCACTGGGCACATGCTTTGGCCATTTTCCCTGGGAAAGAAAATTCACCAGTCCAGGTTGCTGATGTCAGTTTCTAGGGCTCCCTTGGGTCTATCAGGGCAGCACAACTTTGAGGAGGGGACAACTTCGGTCTGGGGTCCATCCTTCGATATAAGGATTTTTTGCATTCAGGTACGAGCCCAATCCCAGGGGCCCCTGGGCACATGCTTTGGCCATTTTCCCTGGGAAAGAAAACTCACCAGTCCAGGTTGCTGATGTCAGTTTGTAGGGCTCCCTTGGGTCTATCAGGGCAGCACAACTTTGAGGAGGGGACAACTTCGGTCTGGGGTCCATCCTTCGATATAAGGATTCTTTGAAGTCAGGTCCGAGGCCAGGGCCAGGGGCCCCTGGGCACATCCTTTGGCCATTTTCCCTGGGAAAGAAAATTCACCAGTCCAGGTTGCTGATGTCAGTTTGTAGGGCTCCCTTGGGTCTATCAGGGCAGCACATCTTTGAGGAGGGGACAACTTCGGTTGGGGGTCCAAACTTCGATATAAGGATTCCCTGCAGTCAGGTCCCAGCCCTGTGCTTGGGGCCCCTGGGCACATGCTTTGGCCATTTTCCCTGGGAAAGAAAATTCACCAGTCCAGGTTGCTGATGTCAGTTTGTAGGGCTCCCTTGGGTCTCTCAGGGCAGCACAACATTGAGGAGGGGACAACTTCGGTTGGGGGTCCATTCTTCGAAATATGGATTCTTCGCAGTCAGGCCCCACCACAGTGCCAGGGGCCCCTGGGCACATCCTTTGGCCATTTTCCCTGGGAAAGAAGACTCACCAGTCCAGGTTGCTGATGTCAGTTTGTAGGGCTCCCTTGGGTCTATCTGGGAAGTAGAAATTTGAGGAGGGGACAACTTCGGTCTGCGATCCATCCTTCGATATAAGGATTTCTTGCAGTCAGGCCCCAGCCCAGTTCCAGGGGCCCCTGGGCACATCCTTTGGCCATTTTCCCTGGGAAAGAAAACTCACCAGTCCAGGTTGCTGATGTCAGTTTGTAGGGCTCCCTTGGGTCTATCAGGGCAGCACAACTTTGAGGAGGGGACAACTTCGGTCTGCGATCCATCCTTCGATATAAGGATTTTTTGCAGTCAGGTCCGAGCCCAGTGCCAGGGGCCCCTGGGCACATCCTTTGGCCATTTTCCCTGGGAAAGAAAACTCACCAGTCCAGGTTGCTGATGTCAGTTTGTAGGGCTCCCTTGGGTCTATCAGGGCAGCACAACTTTGAGGAGGGGCCAATTTTGGTCTGGAGTCCATCCTTCGATATAAGGATTCTTTGAATTCAGGCCCCAGCCCAGTGCCAGGGGCCCCTGGGCACATCCTTTGGCCATTTTCCCTGGGAAAGAAAACTCACCAGTCCAGGTTGCTGATGTCAGTTTGTAGGGCTCCCTTGGGTCTCTCAGGGCAGCACAACTATGAGGAGGGGACAACTTCAGTCTGGGGTCCATCCTTCGATATAAGGATTCTTTGCAGTCAGGTCCGAGCCCATGGCCAGGGGCCCCTGGGCACATGCTTTGGCCATATTCCCTGGGAAAGAAAATTCACCAGTCCAGGTTGCTGATGTCAGTTTGTAGGGCTCCCTTGGGTCTATCTGGGAAGCAGAAATTTGAAGGGGGGACAACTTCGGTCTGCGATCCATCCTTCGATATAAGGATTTTTTGCAGTCAGGCTCCACCCCAGTGCCAGGGGCCCCTGGGCACATGCTTTGGCCATTTTCCCTGAAAAAGAAAATTCACCAGTCCAGGTTGCTGATGTCAGTTTGTAGGGCTCCCTTGGGTCTATCAGGGCAGCACCACTTTGAGGAGGGGACAACTTCGGTTGGGGGTCCATCCTTCGATATAAGGATTTTTTGCATTCAGGTCCCAGCCCTGTGACTGGGGCCCCTGGGCACATCCTTTGGCCATTTTCCCTGGGAAAGAAAATTCACCAGTCCAGGTTGCTGATGTCAGTTTGTAGGGCTCCCTTGGGTCTATCAGGGCAGCACAACTTTGAGGAGGGGCCAATTTTGGTCTGGGCTCCATCCTTCGATATAAGGATTCTCTGCAGTCAGGTCCCAGCCCTGTGCTTGGGGCCCCTGGGCACATGATTTGGCCATTTTCCCTGGGAAAGAAAATTCACCAGTCCAGGTTGCTGATGTCAGTTTGTAGGGCTCCCTTGGGTCTATCTGGGAAGCAGAAATTTGAGGAGGGGACAACTTTGGTCTGCGAACCATCCTTCGATATAAGGATTATTTGCATTCAGGCCCCAGCCCAGTGCCAGGGGCCCCTGGGCACATCCTTTGGCCATTTTCCCTGGGAAAGAAAACTCACTAGTCCAGGTTCCTGATGTCACTTTGTAGGGCTCCCTTGGGTCTATCAGGGCAGCACAACTTTGAGGAGGGGACAACTTCGGTCTGCGATCCATCCTTCGATATAAGGATTTTTTGCAGTCAGGTCCGAGCCCAGTGCCAGGGGCCCCTGGGCACATGCTTTGGCCATTTTCCCTGGGAAAGAAAACTCACCAGTCCAGGTTCCTGATGTCAGTTTGTAGGGCTCCCTTGGGTCTATCTGGGAAGCAGAAATTTGAGGAGGGGACAACTTCGGTCTGCGATCCATCCTTCGATATAAGGATACTTTGCAGTCAGGTCCGAGCCCAGTGCCAGGGGCCCCTGGGCACATGCTTTGGCCATTTTCCCTGGGAAAGAAAACTCACCAGTCCAGGTTCCTGATGTCAGTTTGTAGGGCTCCCTTGGGTCTATCAGGGCAGCACAACTTTGAGGAGGGGACAACTTCGTTCTGGGGCCCATCCTTCGATATAAGGATTCTTTGCATTCAGGCCCCACCCCAGAGCCAGGGGCCCCTGGGCACATGCTTTGGCCATTTTCCCTGAGAAAGAAAACTCACCAGTCCAAGTTGCTGATGTCAGTTTGTAGGGCTCCCTTGGGTCTATCAGGGCAGCACAACTTTGAGGAGGGGACAACTTCGGTTGGGGGTCCATCCTTCGATATTAGGATATTCTGCTGTCAGGTCCGAGCCCAGGGCCAGGGGCCCCTGGGCACATCCTTTGGCCATTTTCCCTGGGAAAGAAAACTCACCAGTCCAGGTTGCTGATGTCAGTTTGTAGGGCTCCCTTGGGTCTATCAGGGCAGCACAACTTTGAGGAGGGGACAACTTCGGTCTGGGGTCCATCCTTCGATATAAGGATTTTTTGCATTCAGGTCCGAGACCAGTGCCTGGGGCCCCTGGGCACATACTTTGGCCATTTTCCCTGGGAAAGAAAACTCACCAGTCCCGGTTCCTGATGTCAGTTTGTAGGGCTCCCTTGGGTCTATCAGGGCAGCACAACATTGAGGAGGGGACATCAGTGGTCTGGGTTCCATCCTTCGATATACGGATTCTTTGCAGCCAGGTACGACCCCAGGGCCAAGGGCCCCTGGGCACATCCTTTGGCCATTTTCCCTGGGAAAGAAAACTCACCAGTCCAGGTTGCTGATGTCAGTTTGTATGGCTCCCTTGGGTCTATCAGGGAAGCAGAAATTTGAGGAGGGGAGAATTTTGGTCTGCGAACAATCCTTCGATATAGGGATTCTTTGCAGTCAGGCTCCAGCCCAGTGCCACGGGCCACTGGGCACATGCTTTGGCCATTTTCCCTGGGAAAGAATATTCACCGGTCCAGGTTGCTGATGTCAGTTTTTAGGGCTCCCTTGGGTCTATCTGGGAAACAGAAATTTGAGGAGGGGACAACTTTGGTCTGCGAACCATCCTTCGATATAGGGATTCTTAGAAATCAGGCCCCAGCCCTGGGCCAGGGGCCCCTGGGCACATGCTTTGGCCATTTTCCCTGGGAAAGAAAACTCACCAGTCCAGGTTGCTGATGTCAGTTTGTAGGGCTCCCTTGGGTCTATCAGGGCAGCGCAACTATGAGGAGGGGACAATTTCAGTATGGGGTCCATCCTTCGATATAAGGATTTTTTGCAGTCAGGTCCCAGCCCTGTGCCTGGGGCCCCTGGGCACATGCTCTGGCCATTTTCCCTGGGAAAGAAAATTCACCAGTCCAGGTTCCTGATGTCAGTTTGTAGGGCTCCCTTGGGTCTATCTGGGAAGCAGAAATTTGAGGAGGGGACATCTTCGGTCTGGGATCCATCCTTTGATATATGGATTATTTGCATTCAGGCCCCAGCCCAGTGCCACGGGCCCCTGGGCACATCCTTTGGCCATTTTCCCTGGGAAAGAAAATTCATCAGTCCAGGTTGCTGATGTCAGTTTGTAGGGCTCCCTTGGGTCTATCAGGGCAGCACAACCTTGAGGAGGGGACAACTTCGGTCTGGGGTCCATCCATCGATATAAGGATTTTTTGCATTCAGGTCCGAGCCCAGTATACTGGGGCCCCTGGGCACATGCTTTGGCCATTTTCCCTGGGAAAGAAGACTCACCAGTCCAGGTTCCTGATGTCACTTTGTAGGGCTCCCTAGGGTCTATCTGGGAAGCAGAAATTTGAGGAGGGTACAATTTTGTTCTGCGAACCATCCTTCGATATAAGGATTATTTGCATTCAGGCCCCATCCCAGTGCCAGGGGCCCCTGGGCACATCCTTTGGCCATTTTCCCTGGGAAAGAAAACTCACCAGTCCAGGTTGCTGATGTCAGTTTGTAGGGCTCCCTTGGGTCTATCTGGGAAGCAGAAATTTGAGGAGGGGACAACTTCGGTCTGGGGTCCATCCTTCGATATAAGGATTTTTTGCAGTCAGGCCCCAGCCCAGTTCCAGGGGCCCCTGGGCACATCCTTTGGCCATTTTCCCTGGGAAAGAAAACTCACCAGTCCAGGTTGCTGATGTCAGTTTGTAGGGCTCCCTTGGGTCTATCAGGGCAGCACAACTTTGAGGAGGGGACAACTTTGGTCTGGGGTCCATCCTTCGATATAAGGATTTTTTGCATTCCGGCCCCAGCCCAGTGCCAGGGGCCCCTGGGCACATCCTTTGGCCATTTTCCCTGGGAAAGAAAACTCACCCATCCAGGTTCCTGATGTCACTTTGTAGGGCTCCCTTGGGTCTATCTGGGAAGCAGAAATTTGAGGAGGGGACAATTTTGGTCTGCGAACCATCCTTCGATATAAGGATTATTTGCATTCAGGCCCCATCCCAGTGCCAGGGGCCCCTGGGCACATCCTATGGCCATTTTCCCTGGGAAAGAAAACTCACCAGTCCAGGTTGCTGATGTCAGTTTGTAGGGCTCCCTTGGGTCTATCTGGGAAGCAGAAATTTGAGGAGGGGACAACTTCGGTCTGCGATCCATCCTTCGATATAAGGATTTTTTGCAGTCAGGTCCCAGCCCTGTGCTTGGGGCCCCTGGGTACATCCTTTGGCCATTTTCCCTGGGAAAGAAAACTCACCAGTCCAGGTTGCTGATGTCAGTTTGTAGGGCTCCCTTGGGTCTATCAGGGCAGCACAACTTTCAGTAGGGGAAAACTTCGGTCTGGGGTCCATCCTTCGATATAAGGATTTTTTGCATTCTGGCCCCAGCCCAGTGCCAGGGGCCCCTGGGCACATACTTTGGCCATTTTCCCTGGGAAAGAAAACTCACCAGTCCAGGTTGCTGATGTCAGTTTGTAGGGCTCCCTTGGGTCTATCAGGGCAGCACAACTTTGAGGAGGGGACAACTTCGGTCTGGGGTCCAACCTTCGATATAAGGATTTTTTGCATTCAGGTCCGAACGCAGTGCCTGGGGCCCCTGGGCACATCCTTTGGCCATTTTCCCTGAGAAAGAAAACTCACCAGTCCAAGTTGCTGATGTCAGTTTGTAGGGCTCCCTTGGGTCTATCAGGGCAGCACAACTTTGAGGAGGGGAGAATTTTGGTCTGCGAACAATCCTTCGATATAGGGATTCTTTGCAGTCAGGCTCCAGCCCAGTGCCACGGGCCACTGGGCACATGCTTTGGCCATTTTCCCTGGGAAAGAAAATTCACCAGTCCAGGTTGCTGATGTCAGTTTCTAGGGCTCCCTTGGGTCTATCAGGGCAGCACAACTTTGAGGAGGGGACAACTTCGGTCTGGGGTCCATCCTTCGATATAAGGATTTTTTGCATTCAGGTACGAGCCCAATCCCAGGGGCCCCTGGGCACATGCTTTGGCCATTTTCCCTGGGAAAGAAAACTCACCAGTCCAGGTTGCTGATGTCAGTTTGTAGGGCTCCCTTGGGTCTATCAGGGCAGCACAACTTTGAGGAGGGGACAACTTCGGTCTTGGGTCCATCCTTCGATATAAGGATTCTTTGAAGTCAGGTCCGAGGCCAGGGCCAGGGGCCCCTGGGCACATCCTTTGGCCATTTTCCCTGGGAAAGAAAATTCACCAGTCCAGGTTGCTGATGTCAGTTTGTAGGGCTCCCTTGGGTCTATCAGGGCAGCACATCTTTGAGGAGGGGACAACTTCGGTTGGGGGTCCAAACTTCGATATAAGGATTCCCTGCAGTCAGGTCCCAGCCCTGTGCTTGGGGCCCCTGGGCACATGCTTTGGCCATTTTCCCTGGGAAAGAAAATTCACCAGTCCAGGTTGCTGATGTCAGTTTGTAGGGCTCCCTTGGGTCTCTCAGGGCAGCACAACATTGAGGAGGGGACAACTTCGGTTGGGGGTCCATTCTTCGAAATATGGATTCTTCGCAGTCAGGCCCCACCACAGTGCCAGGGGCCCCTGGGCACATCCTTTGGCCATTTTCCCTGGGAAAGAAGACTCACCAGTCCAGGTTGCTGATGTCAGTTTGTAGGGCTCCCTTGGGTCTATCTGGGAAGTAGAAATTTGAGGAGGGGACAACTTCGGTCTGCGATCCATCCTTCGATATAAGGATTTCTTGCAGTCAGGCCCCAGCCCAGTTCCAGGGGCCCCTGGGCACATCCTTTGGCCATTTTCCCTGGGAAAGAAAACTCACCAGTCCAGGTTGCTGATGTCAGTTTGTAGGGCTCCCTTGGGTCTATCAGGGCAGCACAACTTTGAGGAGGGGACAACTTCGGTCTGCGATCCATCCTTCGATATAAGGATTTTTTGCAGTCAGGTCCGAGCCCAGTGCCAGGGGCCCCTGGGCACATCCTTTGGCCATTTTCCCTGGGAAAGAAAACTCACCAGTCCAGGTTGCTGATGTCAGTTTGTAGGGCTCCCTTGGGTCTATCAGGGCAGCACAACTTTGAGGAGGGGCCAATTTTGGTCTGGAGTCCATCCTTCGATATAAGGATTCTTTGAATTCAGGCCCCAGCCCAGTGCCAGGGGCCCCTGGGCACATCCTTTGGCCATTTTCCCTGGGAAAGAAAACTCACCAGTCCAGGTTGCTGATGTCAGTTTGTAGGGCTCCCTTGGGTCTCTCAGGGCAGCACAACTATGAGGAGGGGACAACTTCAGTCTGGGGTCCATCCTTCGATATAAGGATTCTTTGCAGTCAGGTCCGAGCCCATGGCCAGGGGCCCCTGGGCACATGCTTTGGCCATATTCCCTGGGAAAGAAAATTCACCAGTCCAGGTTGCTGATGTCAGTTTGTAGGGCTCCCTTGGGTCTATCTGGGAAGCAGAAATTTGAAGGGGGGACAACTTCGGTCTGCGATCCATCCTTCGATATAAGGATTTTTTGCAGTCAGGCTCCACCCCAGTGCCAGGGGCCCCTGGGCACATGCTTTGGCCATTTTCCCTGAAAAAGAAAATTCACCAGTCCAGGTTGCTGATGTCAGTTTGTAGGGCTCCCTTGGGTCTATCAGGGCAGCACCACTTTGAGGAGGGGACAACTTCGGTTGGGGGTCCATCCTTCGATATAAGGATTTTTTGCATTCAGGTCCCAGCCCTGTGACTGGGGCCCCTGGGCACATCCTTTGGCCATTTTCCCTGGGAAAGAAAATTCACCAGTCCAGGTTGCTGATGTCAGTTTGTAGGGCTCCCTTGGGTCTATCAGGGCAGCACAACTTTGAGGAGGGGCCAATTTTGGTCTGGGCTCCATCCTTCGATATAAGGATTCTCTGCAGTCAGGTCCCAGCCCTGTGCTTGGGGCCCCTGGGCACATGATTTGGCCATTTTCCCTGGGAAAGAAAATTCACCAGTCCAGGTTGCTGATGTCAGTTTGTAGGGCTCCCTTGGGTCTATCTGGGAAGCAGAAATTTGAGGAGGGGACAACTTTGGTCTGCGAACCATCCTTCGATATAAGGATTATTTGCATTCAGGCCCCAGCCCAGTGCCAGGGGCCCCTGGGCACATCCTTTGGCCATTTTCCCTGGGAAAGAAAACTCACTAGTCCAGGTTCCTGATGTCACTTTGTAGGGCTCCCTTGGGTCTATCAGGGCAGCACAACTTTGAGGAGGGGACAACTTCGGTCTGCGATCCATCCTTCGATATAAGGATTTTTTGCAGTCAGGTCCGAGCCCAGTGCCAGGGGCCCCTGGGCACATGCTTTGGCCATTTTCCCTGGGAAAGAAAACTCACCAGTCCAGGTTCCTGATGTCAGTTTGTAGGGCTCCCTTGGGTCTATCTGGGAAGCAGAAATTTGAGGAGGGGACAACTTCGGTCTGCGATCCATCCTTCGATATAAGGATACTTTGCAGTCAGGTCCGAGCCCAGTGCCAGGGGCCCCTGGGCACATGCTTTGGCCATTTTCCCTGGGAAAGAAAACTCACCAGTCCAGGTTCCTGATGTCAGTTTGTAGGGCTCCCTTGGGTCTATCAGGGCAGCACAACTTTGAGGAGGGGACAACTTCGTTCTGGGGCCCATCCTTCGATATAAGGATTCTTTGCATTCAGGCCCCACCCCAGAGCCAGGGGCCCCTGGGCACATGCTTTGGCCATTTTCCCTGAGAAAGAAAACTCACCAGTCCAGGTTGCTGATGTCAGTTTGTAGGGCTCCCTTGGGTCTATCAGGGCAGCACAACTTTGAGGAGGGGACAACTTCGGTTGGGGGTCCATCCTTCGATATTAGGATATTCTGCTGTCAGGTCCGAGCCCAGGGCCAGGGGCCCCTGGGCACATCCTTTGGCCATTTTCCCTGGGAAAGAAAACTCACCAGTCCAGGTTGCTGATGTCAGTTTGTAGGGCTCCCTTGGGTCTATCAGGGCAGCACAACTTTGAGGAGGGGACAACTTCGGTCTGGGGTCCATCCTTCGATATAAGGATTTTTTGCATTCAGGTCCGAGACCAGTGCCTGGGGCCCCTGGGCACATACTTTGGCCATTTTCCCTGGGAAAGAAAACTCACCAGTCCCGGTTCCTGATGTCAGTTTGTAGGGCTCCCTTGGGTCTATCAGGGCAGCACAACATTGAGGAGGGGACATCAGTGGTCTGGGTTCCATCCTTCGATATACGGATTCTTTGCAGCCAGGTACGACCCCAGGGCCAAGGGCCCCTGGGCACATCCTTTGGCCATTTTCCCTGGGAAAGAAAACTCACCAGTCCAGGTTGCTGATGTCAGTTTGTATGGCTCCCTTGGGTCTATCAGGGAAGCAGAAATTTGAGGAGGGGAGAATTTTGGTCTGCGAACAATCCTTCGATATAGGGATTCTTTGCAGTCAGGCTCCAGCCCAGTGCCACGGGCCACTGGGCACATGCTTTGGCCATTTTCCCTGGGAAAGAATATTCACCGGTCCAGGTTGCTGATGTCAGTTTTTAGGGCTCCCTTGGGTCTATCTGGGAAACAGAAATTTGAGGAGGGGACAACTTTGGTCTGCGAACCATCCTTCGATATAGGGATTCTTAGAAATCAGGCCCCAGCCCTGGGCCAGGGGCCCCTGGGCACATGCTTTGGCCATTTTCCCTGGGAAAGAAAACTCACCAGTCCAGGTTGCTGATGTCAGTTTGTAGGGCTCCCTTGGGTCTATCAGGGCAGCGCAACTATGAGGAGGGGACAATTTCAGTATGGGGTCCATCCTTCGATATAAGGATTTTTTGCAGTCAGGTCCCAGCCCTGTGCCTGGGGCCCCTGGGCACATGCTCTGGCCATTTTCCCTGGGAAAGAAAATTCACCAGTCCAGGTTCCTGATGTCAGTTTGTAGGGCTCCCTTGGGTCTATCTGGGAAGCAGAAATTTGAGGAGGGGACATCTTCGGTCTGGGATCCATCCTTTGATATATGGATTATTTGCATTCAGGCCCCAGCCCAGTGCCACGGGCCCCTGGGCACATCCTTTGGCCATTTTCCCTGGGAAAGAAAATTCATCAGTCCAGGTTGCTGATGTCAGTTTGTAGGGCTCCCTTGGGTCTATCAGGGCAGCACAACCTTGAGGAGGGGACAACTTCGGTCTGGGGTCCATCCATCGATATAAGGATTTTTTGCATTCAGGTCCGAGCCCAGTATACTGGGGCCCCTGGGCACATGCTTTGGCCATTTTCCCTGGGAAAGAAGACTCACCAGTCCAGGTTCCTGATGTCACTTTGTAGGGCTCCCTAGGGTCTATCTGGGAAGCAGAAATTTGAGGAGGGTACAATTTTGTTCTGCGAACCATCCTTCGATATAAGGATTATTTGCATTCAGGCCCCATCCCAGTGCCAGGGGCCCCTGGGCACATCCTTTGGCCATTTTCCCTGGGAAAGAAAACTCACCAGTCCAGGTTGCTGATGTCAGTTTGTAGGGCTCCCTTGGGTCTATCTGGGAAGCAGAAATTTGAGGAGGGGACAACTTCGGTCTGGGGTCCATCCTTCGATATAAGGATTTTTTGCAGTCAGGCCCCAGCCCAGTTCCAGGGGCCCCTGGGCACATCCTTTGGCCATTTTCCCTGGGAAAGAAAACTCACCAGTCCAGGTTGCTGATGTCAGTTTGTAGGGCTCCCTTGGGTCTATCAGGGCAGCACAACTTTGAGGAGGGGACAACTTTGGTCTGGGGTCCATCCTTCGATATAAGGATTTTTTGCATTCCGGCCCCAGCCCAGTGCCAGGGGCCCCTGGGCACATCCTTTGGCCATTTTCCCTGGGAAAGAAAACTCACCCATCCAGGTTCCTGATGTCACTTTGTAGGGCTCCCTTGGGTCTATCTGGGAAGCAGAAATTTGAGGAGGGGACAATTTTGGTCTGCGAACCATCCTTCGATATAAGGATTATTTGCATTCAGGCCCCATCCCAGTGCCAGGGGCCCCTGGGCACATCCTATGGCCATTTTCCCTGGGAAAGAAAACTCACCAGTCCAGGTTGCTGATGTCAGTTTGTAGGGCTCCCTTGGGTCTATCTGGGAAGCAGAAATTTGAGGAGGGGACAACTTCGGTCTGCGATCCATCCTTCGATATAAGGATTTTTTGCAGTCAGGTCCCAGCCCTGTGCTTGGGGCCCCTGGGTACATCCTTTGGCCATTTTCCCTGGGAAAGAAAACTCACCAGTCCAGGTTGCTGATGTCAGTTTGTAGGGCTCCCTTGGGTCTATCAGGGCAGCACAACTTTCAGTAGGGGAAAACTTCGGTCTGGGGTCCATCCTTCGATATAAGGATTTTTTGCATTCTGGCCCCAGCCCAGTGCCAGGGGCCCCAGGGCACATCCTTTGGCCATTTTCCCTGGGAAAGAAAACTCACCAGTCCAGGTTGCTGATGTCAGTTTGTAGGGCTCCCTTGGGTCTATCAGGGCAGCACAACTTTGAGGAGGGGACAACTTCGGTCTGGGGTCCAACCTTCGATATAAGGATTTTTTGCATTCAGGTCCGAACGCAGTGCCTGGGGCCCCTGGGCACATCCTTTGGCCATTTTCCCTGAGAAAGAAAACTCACCAGTCCAAGTTGCTGATGTCAGTTTGTAGGGCTCCCTTGGGTCTATCAGGGCAGCACAACTTTGAGGAGGGGAGAATTTTGGTCTGCGAACAATCCTTCGATATAGGGATTCTTTGCAGTCAGGCTCCAGCCCAGTGCCACGGGCCACTGGGCACATGCTTTGGCCATTTTCCCTGGGAAAGAAAATTCACCAGTCCAGGTTGCTGATGTCAGTTTCTAGGGCTCCCTTGGGTCTATCAGGGCAGCACAACTTTGAGGAGGGGACAACTTCGGTCTGGGGTCCATCCTTCGATATAAGGATTTTTTGCATTCAGGTACGAGCCCAATCCCAGGGGCCCCTGGGCACATGCTTTGGCCATTTTCCCTGGGAAAGAAAACTCACCAGTCCAGGTTGCTGATGTCAGTTTGTAGGGCTCCCTTGGGTCTATCAGGGCAGCACAACTTTGAGGAGGGGACAACTTCGGTCTGGGGTCCATCCTTCGATATAAGGATTCTTTGAAGTCAGGTCCGAGGCCAGGGCCAGGGGCCCCTGGGCACATCCTTTGGCCATTTTCCCTGGGAAAGAAAATTCACCAGTCCAGGTTGCTGATGTCAGTTTGTAGGGCTCCCTTGGGTCTATCAGGGCAGCACATCTTTGAGGAGGGGACAACTTCGGTTGGGGGTCCAAACTTCGATATAAGGATTCCCTGCAGTCAGGTCCCAGCCCTGTGCTTGGGGCCCCTGGGCACATGCTTTGGCCATTTTCCCTGGGAAAGAAAATTCACCAGTCCAGGTTGCTGATGTCAGTTTGTAGGGCTCCCTTGGGTCTCTCAGGGCAGCACAACATTGAGGAGGGGACAACTTCGGTTGGGGGTCCATTCTTCGAAATATGGATTCTTCGCAGTCAGGCCCCACCACAGTGCCAGGGGCCCCTGGGCACATCCTTTGGCCATTTTCCCTGGGAAAGAAGACTCACCAGTCCAGGTTGCTGATGTCAGTTTGTAGGGCTCCCTTGGGTCTATCTGGGAAGTAGAAATTTGAGGAGGGGACAACTTCGGTCTGCGATCCATCCTTCGATATAAGGATTTCTTGCAGTCAGGCCCCAGCCCAGTTCCAGGGGCCCCTGGGCACATCCTTTGGCCATTTTCCCTGGGAAAGAAAACTCACCAGTCCAGGTTGCTGATGTCAGTTTGTAGGGCTCCCTTGGGTCTATCAGGGCAGCACAACTTTGAGGAGGGGACAACTTCGGTCTGCGATCCATCCTTCGATATAAGGATTTTTTGCAGTCAGGTCCGAGCCCAGTGCCAGGGGCCCCTGGGCACATCCTTTGGCCATTTTCCCTGGGAAAGAAAACTCACCAGTCCAGGTTGCTGATGTCAGTTTGTAGGGCTCCCTTGGGTCTATCAGGGCAGCACAACTTTGAGGAGGGGCCAATTTTGGTCTGGAGTCCATCCTTCGATATAAGGATTCTTTGAATTCAGGCCCCAGCCCAGTGCCAGGGGCCCCTGGGCACATCCTTTGGCCATTTTCCCTGGGAAAGAAAACTCACCAGTCCAGGTTGCTGATGTCAGTTTGTAGGGCTCCCTTGGGTCTCTCAGGGCAGCACAACTATGAGGAGGGGACAACTTCAGTCTGGGGTCCATCCTTCGATATAAGGATTCTTTGCAGTCAGGTCCGAGCCCATGGCCAGGGGCCCCTGGGCACATGCTTTGGCCATATTCCCTGG
The DNA here is from genome assembly GCF_046129695.1 of Lonchura striata. Classification (NCBI taxonomy): domain Eukaryota; kingdom Metazoa; phylum Chordata; class Aves; order Passeriformes; family Estrildidae; genus Lonchura; species Lonchura striata. The sequence goes on from NC_134613.1 coordinate 3,507,047, forward strand.
GAAAGAAAATTCACCAGTCCAGGTTGCTGATGTCAGTTTGTAGGGCTCCCTTGGGTCTATCTGGGAAGCAGAAATTTGAAGGGGGGACAACTTCGGTCTGCGATCCATCCTTCGATATAAGGATTTTTTGCAGTCAGGCTCCACCCCAGTGCCAGGGGCCCCTGGGCACATGCTTTGGCCATTTTCCCTGAAAAAGAAAATTCACCAGTCCAGGTTGCTGATGTCAGTTTGTAGGGCTCCCTTGGGTCTATCAGGGCAGCACCACTTTGAGGAGGGGACAACTTCGGTTGGGGGTCCATCCTTCGATATAAGGATTTTTTGCATTCAGGTCCCAGCCCTGTGACTGGGGCCCCTGGGCACATCCTTTGGCCATTTTCCCTGGGAAAGAAAATTCACCAGTCCAGGTTGCTGATGTCAGTTTGTAGGGCTCCCTTGGGTCTATCAGGGCAGCACAACTTTGAGGAGGGGCCAATTTTGGTCTGGGCTCCATCCTTCGATATAAGGATTCTCTGCAGTCAGGTCCCAGCCCTGTGCTTGGGGCCCCTGGGCACATGATTTGGCCATTTTCCCTGGGAAAGAAAATTCACCAGTCCAGGTTGCTGATGTCAGTTTGTAGGGCTCCCTTGGGTCTATCTGGGAAGCAGAAATTTGAGGAGGGGACAACTTTGGTCTGCGAACCATCCTTCGATATAAGGATTATTTGCATTCAGGCCCCAGCCCAGTGCCAGGGGCCCCTGGGCACATCCTTTGGCCATTTTCCCTGGGAAAGAAAACTCACTAGTCCAGGTTCCTGATGTCACTTTGTAGGGCTCCCTTGGGTCTATCAGGGCAGCACAACTTTGAGGAGGGGACAACTTCGGTCTGCGATCCATCCTTCGATATAAGGATTTTTTGCAGTCAGGTCCGAGCCCAGTGCCAGGGGCCCCTGGGCACATGCTTTGGCCATTTTCCCTGGGAAAGAAAACTCACCAGTCCAGGTTCCTGATGTCAGTTTGTAGGGCTCCCTTGGGTCTATCTGGGAAGCAGAAATTTGAGGAGGGGACAACTTCGGTCTGCGATCCATCCTTCGATATAAGGATACTTTGCAGTCAGGTCCGAGCCCAGTGCCAGGGGCCCCTGGGCACATGCTTTGGCCATTTTCCCTGGGAAAGAAAACTCACCAGTCCAGGTTCCTGATGTCAGTTTGTAGGGCTCCCTTGGGTCTATCAGGGCAGCACAACTTTGAGGAGGGGACAACTTCGTTCTGGGGCCCATCCTTCGATATAAGGATTCTTTGCATTCAGGCCCCACCCCAGAGCCAGGGGCCCCTGGGCACATGCTTTGGCCATTTTCCCTGAGAAAGAAAACTCACCAGTCCAAGTTGCTGATGTCAGTTTGTAGGGCTCCCTTGGGTCTATCAGGGCAGCACAACTTTGAGGAGGGGACAACTTCGGTTGGGGGTCCATCCTTCGATATTAGGATATTCTGCTGTCAGGTCCGAGCCCAGGGCCAGGGGCCCCTGGGCACATCCTTTGGCCATTTTCCCTGGGAAAGAAAACTCACCAGTCCAGGTTGCTGATGTCAGTTTGTAGGGCTCCCTTGGGTCTATCAGGGCAGCACAACTTTGAGGAGGGGACAACTTCGGTCTGGGGTCCATCCTTCGATATAAGGATTTTTTGCATTCAGGTCCGAGACCAGTGCCTGGGGCCCCTGGGCACATACTTTGGCCATTTTCCCTGGGAAAGAAAACTCACCAGTCCCGGTTCCTGATGTCAGTTTGTAGGGCTCCCTTGGGTCTATCAGGGCAGCACAACATTGAGGAGGGGACATCAGTGGTCTGGGTTCCATCCTTCGATATACGGATTCTTTGCAGCCAGGTACGACCCCAGGGCCAAGGGCCCCTGGGCACATCCTTTGGCCATTTTCCCTGGGAAAGAAAACTCACCAGTCCAGGTTGCTGATGTCAGTTTGTATGGCTCCCTTGGGTCTATCAGGGAAGCAGAAATTTGAGGAGGGGAGAATTTTGGTCTGCGAACAATCCTTCGATATAGGGATTCTTTGCAGTCAGGCTCCAGCCCAGTGCCACGGGCCACTGGGCACATGCTTTGGCCATTTTCCCTGGGAAAGAATATTCACCGGTCCAGGTTGCTGATGTCAGTTTTTAGGGCTCCCTTGGGTCTATCTGGGAAACAGAAATTTGAGGAGGGGACAACTTTGGTCTGCGAACCATCCTTCGATATAGGGATTCTTAGAAATCAGGCCCCAGCCCTGGGCCAGGGGCCCCTGGGCACATGCTTTGGCCATTTTCCCTGGGAAAGAAAACTCACCAGTCCAGGTTGCTGATGTCAGTTTGTAGGGCTCCCTTGGGTCTATCAGGGCAGCGCAACTATGAGGAGGGGACAATTTCAGTATGGGGTCCATCCTTCGATATAAGGATTTTTTGCAGTCAGGTCCCAGCCCTGTGCCTGGGGCCCCTGGGCACATGCTCTGGCCATTTTCCCTGGGAAAGAAAATTCACCAGTCCAGGTTCCTGATGTCAGTTTGTAGGGCTCCCTTGGGTCTATCTGGGAAGCAGAAATTTGAGGAGGGGACATCTTCGGTCTGGGATCCATCCTTTGATATATGGATTATTTGCATTCAGGCCCCAGCCCAGTGCCACGGGCCCCTGGGCACATCCTTTGGCCATTTTCCCTGGGAAAGAAAATTCATCAGTCCAGGTTGCTGATGTCAGTTTGTAGGGCTCCCTTGGGTCTATCAGGGCAGCACAACCTTGAGGAGGGGACAACTTCGGTCTGGGGTCCATCCATCGATATAAGGATTTTTTGCATTCAGGTCCGAGCCCAGTATACTGGGGCCCCTGGGCACATGCTTTGGCCATTTTCCCTGGGAAAGAAGACTCACCAGTCCAGGTTCCTGATGTCACTTTGTAGGGCTCCCTAGGGTCTATCTGGGAAGCAGAAATTTGAGGAGGGTACAATTTTGTTCTGCGAACCATCCTTCGATATAAGGATTATTTGCATTCAGGCCCCATCCCAGTGCCAGGGGCCCCTGGGCACATCCTTTGGCCATTTTCCCTGGGAAAGAAAACTCACCAGTCCAGGTTGCTGATGTCAGTTTGTAGGGCTCCCTTGGGTCTATCTGGGAAGCAGAAATTTGAGGAGGGGACAACTTCGGTCTGGGGTCCATCCTTCGATATAAGGATTTTTTGCAGTCAGGCCCCAGCCCAGTTCCAGGGGCCCCTGGGCACATCCTTTGGCCATTTTCCCTGGGAAAGAAAACTCACCAGTCCAGGTTGCTGATGTCAGTTTGTAGGGCTCCCTTGGGTCTATCAGGGCAGCACAACTTTGAGGAGGGGACAACTTTGGTCTGGGGTCCATCCTTCGATATAAGGATTTTTTGCATTCCGGCCCCAGCCCAGTGCCAGGGGCCCCTGGGCACATCCTTTGGCCATTTTCCCTGGGAAAGAAAACTCACCCATCCAGGTTCCTGATGTCACTTTGTAGGGCTCCCTTGGGTCTATCTGGGAAGCAGAAATTTGAGGAGGGGACAATTTTGGTCTGCGAACCATCCTTCGATATAAGGATTATTTGCATTCAGGCCCCATCCCAGTGCCAGGGGCCCCTGGGCACATCCTATGGCCATTTTCCCTGGGAAAGAAAACTCACCAGTCCAGGTTGCTGATGTCAGTTTGTAGGGCTCCCTTGGGTCTATCTGGGAAGCAGAAATTTGAGGAGGGGACAACTTCGGTCTGCGATCCATCCTTCGATATAAGGATTTTTTGCAGTCAGGTCCCAGCCCTGTGCTTGGGGCCCCTGGGTACATCCTTTGGCCATTTTCCCTGGGAAAGAAAACTCACCAGTCCAGGTTGCTGATGTCAGTTTGTAGGGCTCCCTTGGGTCTATCAGGGCAGCACAACTTTCAGTAGGGGAAAACTTCGGTCTGGGGTCCATCCTTCGATATAAGGATTTTTTGCATTCTGGCCCCAGCCCAGTGCCAGGGGCCCCAGGGCACATCCTTTGGCCATTTTCCCTGGGAAAGAAAACTCACCAGTCCAGGTTGCTGATGTCAGTTTGTAGGGCTCCCTTGGGTCTATCAGGGCAGCACAACTTTGAGGAGGGGACAACTTCGGTCTGGGGTCCATCCTTCGATATAAGGATTTTTTGCATTCAGGTCCGAACGCAGTGCCTGGGGCCCCTGGGCACATCCTTTGGCCATTTTCCCTTGGAAAGAAAACTCACCAGTCCAGGTTGCTGATGACAGTTTGTAGGGCTCCCTTGGGTCTATCTGTGAAGCAGAAATTTGAGGAGGGGAGAATTTTGGTCTGCGAACAATCCTTCGATATAGGGATTCTTTGCAGTCAGGCTCCAACCCAGTGCCACGGGCCACTGGGCACATGCTTTGGCCATTTTCCCTGGGAAAGAAAATTCACCAGTCCAGGTTGCTGATGTCAGTTTCTAGGGCTCCCTTGGGTCTATCAGGGCAGCACAACTTTGAGGAGGGGACAACTTCGGTCTGGGGTCCATCCTTCGATATAAGGATTTTTTGCATTCAGGTACGAGCCCAATCCCAGGGGCCCCTGGGCACATGCTTTGGCCATTTTCCCTGGGAAAGAAAACTCACCAGTCCAGGTTGCTGATGTCAGTTTGTAGGGCTCCCTTGGGTCTATCAGGGCAGCACAACTTTGAGGAGGGGACAACTTCGGTCTGGGGTCCATCCTTCGATATAAGGATTCTTTGAAGTCAGGTCCGAGGCCAGGGCCAGGGGCCCCTGGGCACATCCTTTGGCCATTTTCCCTGGGAAAGAAAATTCACCAGTCCAGGTTGCTGATGTCAGTTTGTAGGGCTCCCTTGGGTCTATCAGGGCAGCACATCTTTGAGGAGGGGACAACTTCGGTTGGGGGTCCAAACTTCGATATAAGGATTCCCTGCAGTCAGGTCCCAGCCCTGCGCTTGGGGCCCCTGGGCACATGCTTTGGCCATTTTCCCTGGGAAAGAAAATTCACCAGTCCAGGTTGCTGATGTCAGTTTGTAGGGCTCCCTTGGGTCTCTCAGGGCAGCACAACATTGAGGAGGGGACAACTTCGGTTGGGGGTCCATTCTTCGAAATATGGATTCTTCGCAGTCAGGCCCCACCACAGTGCCAGGGGCCCCTGGGCACATCCTTTGGCCATTTTCCCTGGGAAAGAAGAATCACCAGTCCAGGTTGCTGATGTCAGTTTGTAGGGCTCCCTTGGGTCTATCTGGGAAGTAGAAATTTGAGGAGGGGACAACTTCGGTCTGCGATCCATCCTTCGATATAAGGATTTCTTGCAGTCAGGCCCCAGCCCAGTTCCAGGGGCCCCTGGGCACATCCTTTGGCCATTTTCCCTGGGAAAGAAAACTCACCAGTCCAGGTTGCTGATGTCAGTTTGTAGGGCTCCCTTGGGTCTATCAGGGCAGCACAACTTTGAGGAGGGGACAACTTCGGTCTGCGATCCATCCTTCGATATAAGGATTTTTTGCAGTCAGGTCCGAGCCCAGTGCCAGGGGCCCCTGGGCACATCCTTTGGCCATTTTCCCTGGGAAAGAAAACTCACCAGTCCAGGTTGCTGATGTCAGTTTGTAGGGCTCCCTTGGGTCTATCAGGGCAGCACAACTTTGAGGAGGGGCCAATTTTGGTCTGGAGTCCATCCTTCGATATAAGGATTCTTTGAATTCAGGCCCCAGCCCAGTGCCAGGGGCCCCTGGGCACATCCTTTGGCCATTTTCCCTGGGAAAGAAAACTCACCAGTCCAGGTTGCTGATGTCAGTTTGTAGGGCTCCCTTGGGTCTCTCAGGGCAGCACAACTATGAGGAGGGGACAACTTCAGTCTGGGGTCCATCCTTCGATATAAGGATTCTTTGCAGTCAGGTCCGAGCCCATGGCCAGGGGCCCCTGGGGACATGCTTTGGCCATATTCCCTGGGAAAGAAAATTCACCAGTCCAGGTTGCTGATGTCAGTTTGTAGGGCTCCCTTGGGTCTATCTGGGAAGCAGAAATTTGAAGGGGGGACAACTTCGGTCTGCGATCCATCCTTCGATATAAGGATTTTTTGCAGTCAGGCTCCACCCCAGTGCCAGGGGCCCCTGGGCACATGCTTTGGCCATTTTCCCTGAAAAAGAAAATTCACCAGTCCAGGTTGCTGATGTCAGTTTGTAGGGCTCCCTTGGGTCTATCAGGGCAGCACCACTTTGAGGAGGGGACAACTTCGGTCTGGGGTCCATCCTTCGATATAAGGATTTTTTGCATTCAGGTCCCAGCCCTGTGACTGGGGCCCCTGGGCACATCCTTTGGCCATTTTCCCTGGGAAAGAAAATTCACCAGTCCAGGTTGCTGATGTCAGTTTGTAGGGCTCCCTTGGGTCTATCAGGGCAGCACAACTTTGAGGAGGGGCCAATTTTGGTCTGGGCTCCATCCTTCGATATAAGGATTCTCTGCAGTCAGGTCCCAGCCCTGTGCTTGGGGCCCCTGGGCACATGATTTGGCCATTTTCCCTGGGAAAGAAAATTCACCAGTCCAGGTTGCTGATGTCAGTTTGTAGGGCTCCCTTGGGTCTATCAGGGCAGCACAACTTTGAGGAGGGGACAACTTCGGTCTGCGATCCATCCTTCGATATAAGGATTTTTTGCATTCAGGCCCCAGCCCAGTGCCAGGGGCCCCTGGGCACATCCTTTGGCCATTTTCCCTGGGAAAGAAAACTCACTAGTCCAGGTTCCTGATGTCACTTTGTAGGGCTCCCTTGGGTCTATCAGGGCAGCACAACTTTGAGGAGGGGACAACTTCGGTCTGCGATCCATCCTTCGATATAAGGATTTTTTGCAGTCAGGTCCGAGCCCAGTGCCAGGGGCCCCTGGGCACATCCTTTGGCCATTTTCCCTGGGAAAGAAAACTCAACAGTCCAGGTTGCTGATGTCAGTTTGTAGGGCTCCCTTGGGTCTATCAGGGCAGCACAACTTTGAGGAGGGGCCAATTTTGGTCTGGGGTCCATCCTTCGATATAAGGATTTTTTGAATTCAGGCCCCAGCCCAGTGCCAGGGGCCCCTGGGCACATCCTTTGGCCATTTTCCCTGGGAAAGAAAATTCACCAGTCCAGGTTGCTGATGTCAGTTTGTAGGGCTCCTTTGGGTCTATCAGGGCAGCACAACTATGAGGACGGGACAACTTCAGTCTGGGGTCCATCATTCGATATAAGGATTCTTTGCAGTCAGGCCCCAGCACGGGGTCAGGGGCCCCTGGGCACATGCTTTGGCCATTTTCCCTGGGAAAGAAAATTCACCAGTCCAGGTTGCTGATGTCAGTTTGTAGGGCTCCCTTGGGTCTCTCAGGGCAGCACAACTTTGAGGAGGGGACAACTTCGGTTGGGGGTCCAAACTTCGGTATAAGGATTTTTTGCAGTCAGGTCCGAGCCCAGTGCCAGGGTCCCCTGGGCACATGCTTTGGCCATTTTCCCTGGGAAAGAAAACTCACCAGTTCAGGTTCCTGATGTCACTTTGTAGGGCTCCCTTGGGTCTATCAGGGCAGCACAACTATGAGGAGGGGACAACTTTAGTCTGAAATCCATCCTTCGATATAAGGATTCTTTGCAGTCAGGTTCAAGCCCAGGGCCAGGGGCCCCTGGCCACATCCTTTGGCCATTTTCCCTGGGAAAGAAAATTCACCAGTCCAGGTTGCTGATGTCAGTTTTTAGGGCTCCCTTGGGTCTATCTGGGAAGCAGAAATTTGAGGAGGGGACAACTTTGGTCTGCGAACCATCCTTCGATATAGGGATTCTTAGAAATCAGGCCCCAGCCCAGGTCCAGGGGGCCCTGGGCACAACCTTTGGCCATTTTCCCTGGGAAAGAAAATTCACCAGTCCAGGTTGCTGATGTCAGTTTGTAGGGCTCCCTTGGGTCTATCAGGGCAGCACAACTTTGAGGAGGGGACAACTTCGGTCTGGGGTCCATCCTTCGATATAAGGATACTTTGCAGTCATGTCCGAGCCCAGTGCCAGGGGCCCCTGGGCACATGCTTTGGCCATTTTCCCTGGGAAAGAAAACTCACAAGTCCAGGTTGCTGATGTCGGTTTGTAGGGCTCCCTTGGGTCTATCAGGGCAGCACAAGTATGAGATGGGGACAACTTCAGTCTGCGATCCATCCTTCGATATAAGGATTATTTACAGTCAGGCCCCACGCCAGACCCAGGGGCCCCTGGGCACATGCTTTGGCCATTTTCCCTGAGAAAGAAAACTCACCAGTCCAAGTTGCTGATGTCAGTTTGTAGGGCTCCCTTGGGTCTATCAGGGCAGCACAACTTTGAGGAGGGGACAACTTCGGTTGGGGGTCCATCCTTCGATATAAGGATTCTCTGCAGTCAGGTCCCAGCCCTGTGCTTGGGGCCCCTGGGCACATGATTTGGCCATTTTCCCTGGGAAAGAAAATTCACCAGTACAGGTTGCTGATGTCAGTTTGTAGGGCTCCCTTGGGTCTATCTGGGAAACAGAAATTTGAGGAGGGGACAACTTCGGTCTGCGAACCATTCTTCGATATAAGGATTCTTTGCAGTCAGGCCCCAGTCCAGTGCCAGGGGCCCCTGGGCACATGCTTTGGCCATTTTCCCTGGGAAAGAAAACTCACCAGTCCAGGTTGCTGATGTCAGTTTGTAGGGCTCCCTTGGGTCTATCAGGGCAGCACACATTTGAGGAGGGGACAACTTCGGTCTGGGGTCCATCCTTCGATGTAAGGATATTTTGCAGTCAGGTCCGAGCCCAGTGCCAGGGGCCCCTGGGCACATGCTTTGGCCATTTTCCCTGGGAAAGAAAACTCACCAGTCCAGGTTGCTGATGTCAGTTTGTAGGGCTCCCTTGGGTCTATCAGGGCAGCACAAGTATGAGATGGGGACAACTTCAGTCTGCGATCCATCCTTCGATATAAGGATTCTTTGCATTCAGGCCCCACCCCAGAGCCAGGGGCCCCTGGGCACATGCTTTGGCCATTTTCCCTGAGAAAGAAAACTCACCAGTCCAAGTTGCTGATGTCAGTTTGTAGGGCTCCCTTGGGTCTATCAGGGCAGCACAACTTTGAGGAGGGGCCAATTTTGGTCTGGGGTCCATCCTTCGATATAAGGATTTTTTGAATTCAGGCCCCAGCCCAGTGCCAGGGGCCCCTGGGCACATCCTTTGGCCATTTTCCCTGGGAAAGAAAACTCACCAGTCCAGGTTGCTGATGTCAGTTTGTAGGGCTCCTTTGGGTCTATCAGGGCAGCACAACTATGAGGACGGGACAACTTCAGTCTGGGGTCCATCCTTCGATATAAGGATTCTTTGAAGTCAGGCCCCAGCACGGGGTCAGGGGCCCCTGGGCACATGCTTTGGCCATTTTCCCTGGGAAAGAAAATTCACCAGTCCAGGTTGCTGATGTCAGTTTGTAGGGCTCCCTTGGGTCTATCAGGGCAGCACAACTTTGAGGAGGGGACAACTTCGGTTGGGGGTCCAAACTTCGGTATAAGGATTTTTTGCAGTCAGGTCCGAGCCCAGTGCCAGGGTCCCCTGGGCACATGCTTTGGCCATTTTCCCTGGGAAAGAAAACTCACCAGTTCAGGTTCCTGATGTCACTTTGTAGGGCTCCCTTGGGCCTATCAGGGCAGCACAACTATGAGGAGGGGACAACTTCAGTCTGAAATCCATCCTTCGATATAAGGATTCTTTGCAGTCAGGTTCAAGCCCAGGGCCAGGGGCCCCTGGGCACATCCTTTGGCCATTTTCCCTGGGAAAGAAAATTCACCAGTCCAGGTTGCTGATGTCAGTTTGTAGGGCTCCCTTGGGTCTATCTGGGAAGCAGAAATTTGAGGAGGGGACATCTTCGGTCTGCGATCCATCCTTTGATATATGGATTTTTTGCATTCAGGCCCCAGCCGAGTGCCAGGGGCCCCTGGGCACATCCTTTGGCCATTTTCCCTGGGAAAGAAAACTCATCAGTCCAGGTTGCTGATGTCAGTTTGTAGGGCTCCCTTGGGTCTATCAGGGCAGCACAACTTTGAGGAGGGGACAACTTCGGTCTGCGATCCATTCTTCGATATATGGATTCTTCGCAGTCAGGCCCCAGCCCAGTGCCTGGGGCCCCTGGGCACATGCTTTGGCCATTTTCCCTGGGAAAGAAAACTCACCAGTCCAGGTTGCTGATGTCACTTAGTGGGGCTCCCTTGGGTCTCTCAGGGCAGCACAACTTTGAGGAGGGGACAACTTCGGTCTGGGGTCCATCCTTTGATATAAGGATTTTTTGAATTCAGGCCCCAGCCCAGTGCCAGGGGCCCCTGGGCACATGCTTTGGCCATTTTCCCTGGGAAAGAAAACTCACCTGTCCAGGTTCCTGATGTCAGTTTGTAGGGCTCCCTTGGGTCTATCAGGGCAGCACAACTTTGAGGAGGGGACAACTTCGGTCTGGGGTCTATCCTTCGATATAAGGATTTTTTGCATTCCGGCCCCAGCCCAGTGCCAGGGGCCCCACGGCACATCCTTTGGCCATTTTCCCTGGGAAAGAAAACTCACCAGTCTAGGTTCCTGATGTCACTTTGTAGTGCTCCCTTGGGTCTATCTGGGAAGCAGAAATTTGAGGAGGGGACAATTTTGGTCTGCGAACCATCCTTCGATATAAGGATTATTTGCATTCAGGCCCCATCCCAGTGCCAGGGGCCCCTGGGCACATCCTTTGGCCATTTTCCCTGGGAAAGAAAACTCACCAGTCCAGGTTGCTGATGTCAGTTTGTAGGGCCCCCTTGGGTCTATCTGGGAAGCAGAAATTTGAGGAGGGGACAACTTCGGTCTGCGATCCATCCTTCGATATAAGGATTCTCTGCAGTCAGCTCCGAGCCAAGTGCCAGGGGCCCCTGGGCACATCCTTTGGCCATTCTCCCTGGGAAAGAAAACTCACCAGTCCAGGTTCCTGATGTCAGTTTGTAGGGCTCCCTTGGGTCTATCTTGGAATCAGAAATTTGAGGAGAGGACAATTTTTGTCTGCGAACCATCCTTCGATATAAGGGTTATTTGCATTCACGCCCCATCCCAGTGCCAGGGGCCCCTGGGCACATCCTTTGGCCATTTTCCCTGGGAAAGAAAACTCACCAGTCCAGGTTGCTGATGTCAGTTTGTAGGGCTCCCTTGGGTCTATCAGGGCAGCACAACTTTGAGGAGGGGACAATTTCAGTCTGGGGTCCATCCTTCGATATAAGGATTTTTTGCATTCAGGTCCGAGCCCAGTGCCTGGGGCCCCTGGGCACAACCTTTGGCCATTTTCCCTGGGAAAGAAAACTCACCAGTCCAGGTTGCTGATGTTCGTTTTTAGGGCTCCCTTGGGTCTATCAGGGCAGCACAACTTTGAGGAGGGGACAACTTTGGTTGGGGGTCCAAACTTCGATATAAGGATTCTCTGCAGTCAGGTCCGAGCCCAGGGCCAGGGGCCCCTGGGCACATGCTTTGGCCATTTTCCTTGGGAAAGAAAACTCACCAGTCCAGGTTGCTGATGTCAGTTTGTAGGGCTCCCTTGGGTCTATCTGGGAAGCAGAAATTTGAGGAGGGGACATCTTCGGTCTGCGATCCATCCCTTGATATATGGATTTTTTGCATTCAGGCCCCAGCCCAGTGCCAGGGGCCCCTGGGCACATCCTTTGGCCATTTTCCCTGGGAAAGAAAACTCATCAGTCCAGGTTGCTGATGTCAGTTTGTAGGGCTCCCTTGGGTCTATCAGGGCAGAAGAACTTTGAGGAGGGGACAACTTCGGTCTGCGATCCATTCTTCGATATATGGATTCTTCGAAGTCAGGCCCCAGCCCAGGGTCAGGGGCCCCTGGGCACATCCTTTGGCCATTTTCGCTGGGAAAGAAAACTCACCACTCCAGGTTGCTGATGTCAGTTTGTAGGGCTCCCTTGGGTCTATCAGGGCAGCACAACCTTGAGGAGGGGACAACTTCGGTCTGGGGTCCATCCATCGATATAAGGATTTTTTGCATTCAGGTCCGAGCCCAGTATACTGGGGCCCCTGGGCACATGCTTTGGCCATTTTCCCTGGGAAAGAAAACTCACCAGTCCAGGTTCCTGATGTCAGTTTTTAGGGCTCCCTTGGGTCTATCTGGGAAGCAGAAATTTGAGGAGGGGACAATTTTGGTCTGCGAACCATCCTTCGATATAAGGATTATTTACATTCAGGCCCCATCCCAGTGCCAGGGGCCCCTGGGCACATCCTTTGGCCATTTTCCCTGGGAAAGAAAACTCACCAGTCCAGGTTGCTGATGTCAGTTTGTAGGGCTCCCTTGGGTCTATCTGGGAAGCAGAAATTTGAGGAGGGGACAACTTCGGTCTGCGATCCATCCTTCGATATAAGGATTTTTTGCAGTCAGGTCCCAGCCCTGTGCTTGGGGCCCCTGGGCACATGCTTTGGCCATTTTCCCTGGGAAAGAAAACTCACCAGTCCAGGTTGCTGATGTCAGTTTGTAGGGCTCCCTTGGGTCTATTAGGGCAGCACCACTTTGAGGAGGGGACAACTTCGGTCTGGGGTCCATCCTTCGATATAAGGATTTTTTGCATTCAGGTCCCAGCCCTGTGCCTGGGGCCCCTGGGCACATCCTTTGGCCATTTTCCCTGGGAAAGAAAATTCACCAGTCCAGGTTGCTGATGTCAGTTTGTAGGGCTCCCTTGGGTCTATCAGGGCAGCACAACTTTGAGGAGGGGCCTATTTTGGTCTGGGCTCCATCCTTCGACATAAGGATTATTTGCAGTCAGGTCCGAGCCCAGCGCCAGGGGCCCCTGGGCACATCCTTTGGCCATTTTCCCTGGGAAAGAAAACTCATCAGTCCAGGTTGCTGATGTCAGTTTGTAGGGCTCCCTTGGGTCTATCAGGGCAGCACAACTTTGAGGAGGGGACAACTTCGGTCTGCGATCCATTCTTCGATATATGGATTCTTCGCAGTCAGGCCCCAGCCCAGTGCCTGGGGCCCCTGGGCACATGCTTTGGCCATTTTCCCTGGGAAAGAAAACTCACCAGTCCAGGTTGCTGATGTCACTTAGTGGGGCTCCCTTGGGTCTCTCAGGGCAGCACAACTTTGAGGAGGGGACAACTTCGGTCTGGGGTCCATCCTTTGATATAAGGATTTTTTGAATTCAGGCCCCAGCCCAGTGCCAGGGGCCCCTGGGCACATGCTTTGGCCATTTTCCCTGGGAAAGAAAACTCACCTGTCCAGGTTCCTGATGTCAGTTTGTAGGGCTCCCTTGGGTCTATCAGGGCAGCACAACTTTGAGGAGGGGACAACTTCGGTCTGGGGTCTATCCTTCGATATAAGGATTTTTTGCATTCCGGCCCCAGCCCAGTGCCAGGGGCCCCACGGCACATCCTTTGGCCATTTTCCCTGGGAAAGAAAACTCACCAGTCTAGGTTCCTGATGTCACTTTGTAGTGCTCCCTTGGGTGTATCTGGGAAGCAGAAATTTGAGGAGGGGACAATTTTGGTCTGCGAACCATCCTTCGATATAAGGATTATTTGCATTCAGGCCCCATCCCAGTGCCAGGGGCCCCTGGGCACATCCTTTGGCCATTTTCCCTGGGAAAGAAAACTCACCAGTCCAGGTTGCTGATGTCAGTTTGTAGGGCCCCCTTGGGTCTATCTGGGAAGCAGAAATTTGAGGAGGGGACAACTTCGGTCTGCGATCCATCCTTCGATATAAGGATTCTCTGCAGTCAGCTCCGAGCCAAGTGCCAGGGGCCCCTGGGCACATCCTTTGGCCATTCTCCCTGGGAAAGAAAACTCACCAGTCCAGGTTCCTGATGTCAGTTTGTAGGGCTCCCTTGGGTCTATCTTGGAATCAGAAATTTGAGGAGAGGACAATTTTTGTCTGCGAACCATCCTTCGATATAAGGGTTATTTGCATTCACGCCCCATCCCAGTGCCAGGGGCCCCTGGGCACATCCTTTGGCCATTTTCCCTGGGAAAGAAAACTCACCAGTCCAGGTTGCTGATGTCAGTTTGTAGGGCTCCCTTGGGTCTATCAGGGCAGCACAACTTTGAGGAGGGGACAATTTCAGTCTGGGGTCCATCCTTCGATATAAGGATTTTTTGCATTCAGGTCCGAGCCCAGTGCCTGGGGCCCCTGGGCACAACCTTTGGCCATTTTCCCTGGGAAAGAAAACTCACCAGTCCAGGTTGCTGATGTTCGTTTTTAGGGCTCCCTTGGGTCTATCAGGGCAGCACAACTTTGAGGAGGGGACAACTTTGGTTGGGGGTCCAAACTTCGATATAAGGATTCTCTGCAGTCAGGTCCGAGCCCAGGGCCAGGGGCCCCTGGGCACATGCTTTGGCCATTTTCCTTGGGAAAGAAAACTCACCAGTCCAGGTTGCTGATGTCAGTTTGTAGGGCTCCCTTGGGTCTATCTGGGAAGCAGAAATTTGAGGAGGGGACATCTTCGGTCTGCGATCCATCCCTTGATATATGGATTTTTTGCATTCAGGCCCCAGCCCAGTGCCAGGGGCCCCTGGGCACATCCTTTGGCCATTTTCCCTGGGAAAGAAAACTCATCAGTCCAGGTTGCTGATGTCAGTTTGTAGGGCTCCCTTGGGTCTATCAGGGCAGAAGAACTTTGAGGAGGGGACAACTTCGGTCTGCGATCCATTCTTCGATATATGGATTCTTCGAAGTCAGGCCCCAGCCCAGGGTCAGGGGCCCCTGGGCACATCCTTTGGCCATTTTCCCTGGGAAAGAAAACTCACCACTCCAGGTTGCTGATGTCAGTTTGTAGGGCTCCCTTGGGTCTATCAGGGCAGCACAACCTTGAGGAGGGGACAACTTCGGTCTGGGGTCCATCCATCGATATAAGGATTTTTTGCATTCAGGTCCGAGCCCAGTATACTGGGGCCCCTGGGCACATGCTTTGGCCATTTTCCCTGGGAAAGAAAACTCACCAGTCCAGGTTGCTGATGTCAGTTTGTAGGGCTCCCTTGGGTCTATCTGGGAAGCAGAAATTTGAGGAGGGGACAACTTCGGTCTGCGATCCATCCTTCGATATAAGGATTTTTTGCAGTCAGGTCCCAGCCCTGTGCTTGGGGCCCCTGGGCACATGCTTTGGCCATTTTCCCTGGGAAAGAAAACTCACCAGTCCAGGTTGCTGATGTCAGTTTGTAGGGCTCCCTTGGGTCTATTAGGGCAGCACCACTTTGAGGAGGGGACAACTTCGGTCTGGGGTCCATCCTTCGATATAAGGATTTTTTGCATTCAGGTCCCAGCCCTGTGCCTGGGGCCCCTGGGCACATCCTTTGGCCATTTTCCCTGGGAAAGAAAATTCACCAGTCCAGGTTGCTGATGTCAGTTTGTAGGGCTCCCTTGGGTCTATCAGGGCAGCACAACTTTGAGGAGGGGCCTATTTTGGTCTGGGCTCCATCCTTCGACATAAGGATTATTTGCAGTCAGGTCCGAGCCCAGCGCCAGGGGCCCCTGGGCACATGTTTTGGACATTTTCCCTGGGAAAGAAAACTCACCAGTCCAGGTTGCTGATGTCAGTTTGTAGGGCTCCCTTGGGTCTATCTGGGAAGCAGAAATTTGAGGAGGGGACATCTTCGGTCTGCGATCCATCCTTTGATATATGGATTTTTTGCATTCAGGCCCCAGCCCAGTGCCAGGGGCCCCTGGGCACATGCTTTGGCCATTTTCCCTGGGAAAGAAAACTCACCAGTCCAGGTTGCTGATGTCAGTTTGTAGGGCTCCCTTGGGTCTATCAGGGCAGCAGAAATTTGAGGAGGGGACAACTTTGGTCTGGGGTCCATCCTTCGATATAAGGATTTTTTGCATTCAGGTCCGAGCCCAGTGCCTGGGGCCCCTGGGCACATACTTTGGCCATTTTCCCTGGGAAAGAAAACTCACCAGTCCCGGTTCATGATGTCAGTTTGTAGGGCTCCCTTGGGTCTATCAGGGCAGCACAACATTGAGGAGGGGACATCAGTGGTCTGGGTTCCATCCTTCGATATACGGATTCTTTGCAGCCAGGTACGACCCCAGGGCCAAGGGCCCCTGGGCACATGCTTTGGCCATTTTCCCTGGGAAAGAAAATTCACCAGTCCAGGTTGCTGATGTCAGTTTGTAGGGCCCCCTTGGGTCTATCTGGGAAGCAGAAATTTGAGGAGGGGACAACTTCGGTCTGCGATCCATCCTTCGATATAAGGATTCTCTGCAGTCAGCTCCGAGCCAAGTGCCAGGGGCCCCTGGGCACATCCTTTGGCCATTCTCCCTGGGAAAGAAAACTCACCAGTCCAGGTTCCTGATGTCAGTTTGTAGGGCTCCCTTGGGTCTATCTTGGAATCAGAAATTTGAGGAGAGGACAATTTTTGTCTGCGAACCATCCTTCGATATAAGGGTTATTTGCATTCAGGCCCCATCCCAGTGCCAGGGGCCCCTGGGCACATCCTTTGGCCATTTTCCCTGGGAAAGAAAACTCACCAGTCCAGGTTGCTGATGTCAGTTTGTAGGGCTCCCTTGGGTCTATCAGGGCAGCACAACTTTGAGGAGGGGACAATTTCAGTCTGGGGTCCATCCTTCGATATAAGGATTTTTTGCATTCAGGTCCGAGCCCAGTGCCTGGGGCCCCTGGGCACAACCTTTGGCCATTTTCCCTGGGAAAGAAAACTCACCAGTCCAGGTTGCTGATGTTCGTTTTTAGGGCTCCCTTGGGTCTATCAGGGCAGCACAACTTTGAGGAGGGGACAACTTTGGTTGGGGGTCCAAACTTCGATATAAGGATTCTCTGCAGTCAGGTCCGAGCCCAGGGCCAGGGGCCCCTGGGCACATGCTTTGGCCATTTTCCTTGGGAAAGAAAACTCACCAGTCCAGGTTGCTGATGTCAGTTTGTAGGGCTCCCTTGGGTCTATCTGGGAAGCAGAAATTTGAGGAGGGGACATCTTCGGTCTGCGATCCATCCCTTGATATATGGATTTTTTGCATTCAGGCCCCAGCCCAGTGCCAGGGGCCCCTGGGCACATCCTTTGGCCATTTTCCCTGGGAAAGAAAACTCATCAGTCCAGGTTGCTGATGTCAGTTTGTAGGGCTCCCTTGGGTCTCTCAGGGCAGCACAACTTTTAGGAGGGGACAACTTCGGTCTGCGATCCATTCTTCGATATATGGATTCTTCGAAGTCAGGCCCCAGCCCAGGGTCAGGGGCCCCTGGGCACATCCTTTGGCCATTTTCCCTGGGAAAGAAAACTCACCACTCCAGGTTGCTGATGTCAGTTTGTAGGGCTCCCTTGGGTCTATCAGGGCAGCACAACCTTGAGGAGGGGACAACTTCGGTCTGGGGTCCATCCATCGATATAAGGATTTTTTGCATTCAGGTCCGAGCCCAGTATACTGGGGCCCCTGGGCACATGCTTTGGCCATTTTCCCTGGGAAAGAAAACTCACCAGTCCAGGTTCCTGATGTCACTTTGTAGGGCTCCCTTGGGTCTATCTGGGAAGCAGAAATTTGAGGAGGGGACAATTTTGGTCTGCGAACCATCCTTCGATATAAGGATTATTTACATTCAGGCCCCATCCCAGTGCCAGGGGCCCCTGGGCACATCCTTTGGCCATTTTCCCTGGGAAAGAAAACTCACCAGTCCAGGTTGCTGATGTCAGTTTGTAGGGCTCCCTTGGGTCTATCTGGGAAGCAGAAATTTGAGGAGGGGACAACTTCGGTCTGCGATCCATCCTTCGATATAAGGATTTTTTGCAGTCAGGTCCCAGCCCTGTGCTTGGGGCCCCTGGGCACATGCTTTGGCCATTTTCCCTGGGAAAGAAAACTCACCAGTCCAGGTTGCTGATGTCAGTTTGTAGGGCTCCCTTGGGTCTATTAGGGCAGCACCACTTTGAGGAGGGGACAACTTCGGTCTGGGGTCCATCCTTCGATATAAGGATTTTTTGCATTCAGGTCCCAGCCCTGTGCCTGGGGCCCCTGGGCACATCCTTTGGCCATTTTCCCTGGGAAAGAAAATTCACCAGTCCAGGTTGCTGATGTCAGTTTGTAGGGCTCCCTTGGGTCTATCAGGGCAGCACAACTTTGAGGAGGGGCCTATTTTGGTCTGGGCTCCATCCTTCGACATAAGGATTATTTGCAGTCAGGTCCGAGCCCAGCGCCAGGGGCCCCTGGGCACATGTTTTGGACATTTTCCCTGGGAAAGAAAACTCACCAGTCCAGGTTGCTGATGTCAGTTTGTAGGGCTCCCTTGGGTCTATCTGGGAAGCAGAAATTTGAGGAGGGGACATCTTCGGTCTGCGATCCATCCTTTGATATATGGATTCTTCGCAGTCAGGCCCCAGCCCAGTGCCAGGGGCCCCTGGGCACATGCTTTGGCCATTTTCCCTGGGAAAGAAAACTCACCAGTCCAGGTTGCTGATGTCAGTTTGTAGGGCTCCCTTGGGTCTATCAGGGCAGCAGAAATTTGAGGAGGGGACAACTTTGGTCTGGGGTCCATCCTTCGATATAAGGATTTTTTGCATTCAGGTCCGAGCCCAGTGCCTGGGGCCCCTGGGCACATACTTTGGCCATTTTCCCTGGGAAAGAAAACTCACCAGTCCCGGTTCATGATGTCAGTTTGTAGGGCTCCCTTGGGTCTATCAGGGCAGCACAACATTGAGGAGGGGACATCAGTGGTCTGGGTTCCATCCTTCGATATACGGATTCTTTGCAGCCAGGTACGACCCCAGGGCCAAGGGCCCCTGGGCACATGCTTTGGCCATTTTCCCTGGGAAAGAAAATTCACCAGTCCAGGTTGCTGATGTCAGTTTTTAGGGCCCCCTTGGGTCTATCTGGGAAGCAGAAATTTGAGGAGGGGACAACTTCGGTCTGCGATCCATCCTTCGATATAAGGATTCTCTGCAGTCAGCTCCGAGCCAAGTGCCAGGGGCCCCTGGGCACATCCTTTGGCCATTTTCCCTGGGAAAGAAAACTCACCAGTCCAGGTTCCTGATGTCAGTTTGTAGGGCTCCCTTGGGTCTATCTTGGAATCAGAAATTTGAGGAGAGGACAATTTTTGTCTGCGAACCATCCTTCGATATAAGGGTTATTTGCATTCAGGCCCCATCCCAGTGCCAGGGGCCCCTGGGCACATCCTTTGGCCATTTTCCCTGGGAAAGAAAACTCACCAGTCCAGGTTGCTGATGTCAGTTTGTAGGGCTCCCTTGGGTCTATCAGGGCAGCACAACTTTGAGGAGGGGACAATTTCAGTCTGGGGTCCATCCTTCGATATAAGGATTTTTTGCATTCAGGTCCGAGCCCAGTGCCTGGGGCCCCTGGGCACAACCTTTGGCCATTTTCCCTGGGAAAGAAAACTCACCAGTCCAGGTTGCTGATGTTCGTTTTTAGGGCTCCCTTGGGTCTATCAGGGCAGCACAACTTTGAGGAGGGGACAACTTTGGTTGGGGGTCCAAACTTCGATATAAGGATTCTCTGCAGTCAGGTCCGAGCCCAGGGCCAGGGGCCCCTGGGCACATGCTTTGGCCATTTTCCTTGGGAAAGAAAACTCACCAGTCCAGGTTGCTGATGTCAGTTTGTAGGGCTCCCTTGGGTCTATCTGGGAAGCAGAAATTTGAGGAGGGGACATCTTCGGTCTGCGATCCATCCCTTGATATATGGATTTTTTGCATTCAGGCCCCAGCCCAGTGCCAGGGGCCCCTGGGCACATCCTTTGGCCATTTTCCCTGGGAAAGAAAACTCATCAGTCCAGGTTGCTGATGTCAGTTTGTAGGGCTCCCTTGGGTCTCTCAGGGCAGCACAACTTTTAGGAGGGGACAACTTCGGTCTGCGATCCATTCTTCGATATATGGATTCTTCGAAGTCAGGCCCCAGCCCAGGGTCAGGGGCCCCTGGGCACATCCTTTGGCCATTTTCCCTGGGAAAGAAAACTCACCACTCCAGGTTGCTGATGTCAGTTTGTAGGGCTCCCTTGGGTCTATCAGGGCAGCACAACCTTGAGGAGGGGACAACTTCGGTCTGGGGTCCATCCATCGATATAAGGATTTTTTGCATTCAGGTCCGAGCCCAGTATACTGGGGCCCCTGGGCACATGCTTTGGCCATTTTCCCTGGGAAAGAAAACTCACCAGTCCAGGTTCCTGATGTCACTTTGTAGGGCTCCCTTGGGTCTATCTGGGAAGCAGAAATTTGAGGAGGGGACAATTTTGGTCTGCGAACCATCCTTCGATATAAGGATTATTTACATTCAGGCCCCATCCCAGTGCCAGGGGCCCCTGGGCACATCCTTTGGCCATTTTCCCTGGGAAAGAAAACTCACCAGTCCAGGTTGCTGATGTCAGTTTGTAGGGCTCCCTTGGGTCTATCTGGGAAGCAGAAATTTGAGGAGGGGACAACTTCGGTCTGCGATCCATCCTTCGATATAAGGATTTTTTGCAGTCAGGTCCCAGCCCTGTGCTTGGGGCCCCTGGGCACATGCTTTGGCCATTTTCCCTGGGAAAGAAAACTCACCAGTCCAGGTTGCTGATGTCAGTTTGTAGGGCTCCCTTGGGTCTATTAGGGCAGCACCACTTTGAGGAGGGGACAACTTCGGTCTGGGGTCCATCCTTCGATATAAGGATTTTTTGCATTCAGGTCCCAGCCCTGTGCCTGGGGCCCCTGGGCACATCCTTTGGCCATTTTCCCTGGGAAAGAAAATTCACCAGTCCAGGTTGCTGATGTCAGTTTGTAGGGCTCCCTTGGGTCTATCAGGGCAGCACAACTTTGAGGAGGGGCCTATTTTGGTCTGGGCTCCATCCTTCGACATAAGGATTATTTGCAGTCAGGTCCGAGCCCAGCGCCAGGGGCCCCTGGGCACATGTTTTGGACATTTTCCCTGGGAAAGAAAACTCACCAGTCCAGGTTGCTGATGTCAGTTTGTAGGGCTCCCTTGGGTCTATCTGGGAAGCAGAAATTTGAGGAGGGGACATCTTCGGTCTGCGATCCATCCTTTGATATATGGATTTTTTGCAGTCAGGTCCCAGCCCAGTGCCAGGGGCCCCTGGGCACATGCTTTGGCCATTTTCCCTGGGAAAGAAAACTCACCAGTCCAGGTTGCTGATGTCAGTTTGTAGGGCTCCCTTGGGTCTATCAGGGCAGCAGAAATTTGAGGAGGGGACAACTTTGGTCTGGGGTCCATCCTTCGATATAAGGATTTTTTGCATTCAGGTCCGAGCCCAGTGCCTGGGGCCCCTGGGCACATACTTTGGCCATTTTCCCTGGGAAAGAAAACTCACCAGTCCCGGTTCATGATGTCAGTTTGTAGGGCTCCCTTGGGTCTATCAGGGCAGCACAACATTGAGGAGGGGACATCAGTGGTCTGGGTTCCATCCTTCGATATACGGATTCTTTGCAGCCAGGTACGACCCCAGGGCCAAGGGCCCCTGGGCACATGCTTTGGCCATTTTCCCTGGGAAAGAAAATTCACCAGTCCAGGTTGCTGATGTCAGTTTGTATGGCTCCCTTGGGTCTATCTGGGAAGCAGAAATTTGAGGAGGGGAGAATTTTGGTCTGCGAACAATCCTTCGATATAGGGATTCTTTGCAGTCAGGCTCCAGCCCAGTGCCACGGGCCACTGGGCACATGCTTTGGCCATTTTCCCTGGGAAAGAAAATTCACCAGTCCAGGTTGCTGATGTCAGTTTGTAGGGCTCCCTTGGGTCTATCAGGGCAGAAGAACTTTGAGGAGGGGACAACTTCGGTCTGGGGTCCATCCTTCGATATAAGGATTATTTGCATTCAGGTCCCAGCCCTGTGCCTGGGGCCCCTGGGCTCATCCTTTGGCCATTTTCCCTGGGAAAGAAAACTCACCAGTCCAGGTTCCTGATGTCAGTCTGTAGGGCTCCCTTGGGTCTATCAGGGCAGCACAACTTTGAGGAGGGGACAACTTCGGTCTGGGGCCCATCCTTCGATATAAGGATTCTTTGAAGTCAGGTCCGAGGCCAGGGCCAGGGGCCCCTGGGCACATCCTTTGGCCATTTTCCCTGGGAAAGAAAATTCACCAGTCCAGGTTGCTGATGTCAGTTTGTAGGGCTCCCTTGGGTCTATCAGGGCAGCACAACTTTGAGGAGGGGACAACTTCGGTTGGGGGTCCAAACTTCGATATAAGGATTCTCTGCAGTCAGGTCCCAGCCCTGTGCTTGGGGCCCCTGGGCACATCCTTTGGCCATTTTCCCTGGGAAAGAAAACTCACCAGTCCAGGTTGCTGATGTCAGTTTGTAGGGCTCCCTTGGGTCTATCAGGGCAGCACAAGTATGAGATGGGGACAACTTCAGTCTGCGATCCATCCTTCGATATAAGGATTATTTGCATTCAGGCCCCAGCCCAGTGCCAGGGGCCCCTGGGCACATCCTTTGGCCATTTTCCCTGGGAAAGAAAACTCACCAGTCCAGGTTGCTGATGTCAGTTTGTAGGGCTCCCTTGGGTCTATTAGGGCAGCACAAATTTGAGGAGGGGACAACTTTGGTCTGGGGTCCATCCTTCGATATAAGGATTTTTTGCATTCAGGCCCCAGCCCAGTGCCAGGGGCCCCTGGGCACATCCTTTGGCCATTTTCCCTGGGAAAGAAAACTCACCAGTCCAGGTTGCTGCTGTCAGTTTGTAGGGCTCCCTTGGGTCTCTCAGGTCAGCACAACATTGAGGAGGGGACAACTTTGGTCTGCGATCCATTCTTCGATATAAGGATTCTTCGCAGTCAGGTCCCAGCCCTGGGGTCAGGGGCCCCTGGGCACAACCTTTGGCCATTTTCCCTGGGAAAGAAAACTCACCAGTCCAGGTTGCTGATGTCAGTTTGTAGGGCTCCCTTGGGTCTATCAGGGCAGCACAACTTTGAGGACGGGACAACTTCGGTCTGGGGTCCATCCTTCGATATAAGGATTTTTTGCATTCAGGTCCGAGCCCAATCCCAGGGGCCCCTGGGCACATGCTTTGGCCATTTTCCCTGGGAAAGAAAATTCACCAGTCCAGGTTGCTGATGTCAGTTTGTAGGGCTCCCTTGGGTCTATCAGGGCAGAAGAACTTTGAGGAGGGGACAACTTCGGTCTGGGGTCCATCCTTCGATATAAGGATTATTTGCATTCAGGTCCCAGCCCTGTGCCTGGGGCCCCTGGGCTCATCCTTTGGCCATTTTCCCTGGGAAAGAAAACTCACCAGTCCAGGTTCCTGATGTCAGTTTGTAGGGCTCCCTTGGGTCTATCAGGGCAGCACAACTTTGAGGAGGGGACAACTTCGTTCTGGGGCCCATCCTTCGATATAAGGATTCTTTGAAGTCAGGTCCGAGGCCAGGGCCAGGGGCCCCTGGGCACATCCTTTGGCCATTTTCCCTGGGAAAGAAAATTCACCAGTCCAGGTTGCTGATGTCAGTTTGTAGGGCTCCCTTGGGTCTATCAGGGCAGCACAACTTTGAGGAGGGGACAACTTCGGTTGGGGGTCCAGACTTCGATATAAGGATTCCCTGCAGTCAAGTCCCAGCCCTGTGCTTGGGGCCCCTGGGCACATGCTTTGGCCATTTTCCCTGGGAAAGAAAACTCACCAGTCCAGGTTCCTGATGTCACTTTCTAGGGCTCCATTGGGTCTATCTGGGAAGCAGAAATTTGAGGAGGGGACAACTTTGGTCTGCGATCCCAACTTCGATATAAGGATTATTTGCATTCAGTCCCCAGCCCAGTGCCAGGGACCCCTGGGCACATCCTTTGGCCATTTTCCCTGGGAAAGAAGACTCACCAGTCCTGGTTGCTGATGTCAGTTTGTAGGGCTCCCTTGGGTCTATTAGGGCAGCACCACTTTGAGGAGGGGACAACTTCGGTCTGGGGTCCATCCTTCGATATAAGGATTTTTTTGCATTCAGGTCCCAGCCCTGTGCCTGGGGCCCCTGGGCACATCCTTTGGCCATTTTCCCTGGGAAAGAAAATTCACCAGTCCAGGTTGCTGATGTCAGTTTGTAGGGCTCCCTTGGGTCTATCAGGGCAGCACAACTTTGAGGAGGGGCCTATTTTGGTCTGGGCTCCATCCTTTGACATAAGGATTCTTTGCAGTCAGGTCCGAGCCCAGCGCCAGGGGCCCCTGGGCACATGCTTTGGCCATTTTCCCTGGGAAAGAAAACTCACCAGTCCAGGTTCCTGATGTCACTTTGTAGGGCTCCATTGGGTCTATCTGGGAAGCAGAAATTTGAGGAGGGGACAACTTTGGTCTGCGATCCCAACTTCGATATAAGGATTATTTGCATTCAGGCCCCAGCCCAGTGCCAGGGACCCCTGGGCACATCCCTTGGCCATTTTCCCTGGGAAAGAAGACTCACCAGTCCTGGTTGCTGATGTCAGTTTGTAGGGCTCCCTTGGGTCTATCTGGGAAGCAGAAATTTGAAGGGGGGACAACTTCGGTCTGCGATCCATCCTTCGATATAAGGATTTTTTGCAGTCAGGCCCAGCCCAGTGCCAGGGGCCCCTGGGCACATCCTTTGGCCATTTTCCCTGGGAAAGAAAACTCACCAGTCCAGGTTCCTGATGTCACTTTGTAGGGCTCCCTTGGGTCTATCAGGGCAGCACCACTTTGAGGAGGGGACAACTTCGGTCTGGGGTCCATCCTTCGATATAAGGATTTTTTGCATTCAGGTCCCAGCCCCGTGCCTGGGGCCCCTGGGCACATCCTTTGGCCATTTTCCCTGGGAAAGAAAACTCACCAGTCCAGGTTGCTGATGTCACTTTGTAGGGCTCCCTTGGGTCTATCAGGGCAGCACAACTTTGAGGAGGGGACAACTTTGGTTGGGGGTCCAAATTTTGATATAAGGATTATTTGCATTTAGTCCCCAGCCCAGTGCCAGGGGCCCCTGGGCACATGCTTTGGCCATTTTCCCTGGGAAAGGAAACTCACCAGTCCAGGTTCCTGATGTCACTTTATAGGGCTCCCTTGGGTCTATCTGGGAAGCACAACTTTGAGGAGGGGACAACTTTGGTCTGCGCACCATCCTTCAATATAAGGATTATTTGCATTCAGGCCCCAGCCCAGTGCCAGGGGCCCCTGGGCACATGCTTTGGCCATTTTCCCTGGGAAAGAAGACTCACCAGTCCAGGTTGCTGATGTCACTTTGTAGGGCTCCCTTGGGTCTATCTGGGAAGTAGAAATTTGAGGAGGGGACAACTTCGGTCTGCGATCCATCCTTCGATATAAGGATTCCTTGCAGTCAGGCCCCAGCCCAGTTCCAGGGGCCCCTGGGCACATCCTTTGGCCATTTTCCCTGGGAAAGAAAACTCACCAGTCCAGGTTCCTGATGTCACTTTGTAGGGCTCCCTTGGGTCTATCAGTGCAGCACAACTTTGAGGAGGGGACAACTTCGGTCTGGGGTCCATCCTTCGATATAAGGATTTTTTGCAGTCAGGTCCGAGCCCAGTGCCAGGGTCCCCTGGGCACATGCTTTGGCCATTTTCCCTGGGAAAGAAAACTCACCAGTTCAGGTTCCTGATGTCACTTTGTAGGGCTCCCTTGGGTCTATCAGGGCAGCACAACTATGAGGAGGGGACAACTTCAGTCTGAAATCCATCCTTCGATATAAGGATTCTTTGCAGTCAGGTTCAAGCCCAGGGCCAGGGGCCCCTGGGCACATCCTTTGGCCATTTTCCCTGGGAAAGAAAATTCACCAGTCCAGGTTGCTGATGTCAGTTTGTAGGGATCCCTTGGGTCTATCAGGGCAGCACAACTTTGAGGAGGGGACAACTTCGGTTGGGGGTCCAAACTTCGATATAAGGATTTTTTGCATTCAGGCCCCAGCCCAGTTCCAGGGGCCCCGGGGCACATCCTTTGGCCATTTTCCCTGGGAAAGAAAACTCACCAGTCCAGGTTCCTGATGTCACTTTGTAGGGCTCCCTTGGGTCTATCAGGGCAGCACAACTTTGAGGAGGGGACAACTTCGGTCTGGGGTCCATCCTTTGATATAAGGATTTTTTGCATTCAGGTCTGAGCCCAGTGCCTGGGGCCCCTGGGCACATCCTTTGGCCATTTTCCCTGGGAAAGAAAACTCACCAGTCCAGGTTCCTGATGTCACTTTGTAGGGCTCCCTTGGGTCTATCTGGGAAGCAGAAATTTGAGGAGGGAACAACATTGGTCTGCGATCCATCCTTCGATATAAGGATTCTTGCAGTCAGGCCCCAGCCCATTGCCAGGGGCCCCTGGGCACATGCTTTGGCCATTTTCCCTGGGAAAGAAAACTCACCAGTCCAGGTTGCTGATGTCAGTTTGTAGGGCTCCCTTGGGTCTATCAGGGCAGCACAACTTTGAGGAGGGGACAATTTCGGTTGGGGGTCCAAACTTCGATATAAGGATTTTTTGCAGTCAGGTCCCAGCCCTGTGCTTGGGGCCCCTGGGCACATGCTTTGGCCATTTTCCCTGGGAAAGAAAATTCACCAGTCCAGGTTGCTGATGTCAGTTTGTAGGGCTCCCTTGGCTCTATCTGGGAAGCAGAAATTTGAGGAGGGGACAACTTCGGTCTGCGAACCATCCTTTGATATAAGGATTCTTTGCAGTCAGGCCCCAGCCCAGTGCCAGTGGCCCCTGGGCACATCCTTTGGCCATTTTCCCTGGGAAAGAAAACTCACCAGTCCAGGTTGCTGATGTCAGTTTGTAGGGCTCCCTTGGGTCTATCAGGGCAGCACAACTTTGAGGAGGGGACAACTTCGGTCTGGGGTCTATCCTTCGATATAAGGATTTTTTGCATTCAGGTCCACCCCAGTGCCAGGGGCCCCTGGGCACATGGTTTGGCCATTTTCCCTGTGAAAGAAAACTCATCAGTCCAGGTTGCTGATGTCAGTTTGTAGGGCTCCCTTGGGTCTATCTGGGAAGCAGAAATTTGAGGAGGGGACAACATTGGTCTGCGATCCATCCTTCGATATAAGGATTTTTTGCAGTCAGGCCCCAGACCAGTGCCACGGACCACTGAGCACATCCTTTGGCCATTTTCCCTGGGAAAGAAAATTCACCAGTCCAGGTTGCTGATGTCAGTTTGTAGGGCTCCCTTGGGTCTATCAGGGCAGCACAACCTTGAGGAGGGGACAACTTCAGTCTGGGGTCCATCCTTCGATATAATGATTCTTTGCATTCAGGTCCGAGCCCAGGGCCAGGGGACCCTGGGCACATGCTTTGGCCATTTTCCCTGGGAAAGAAAACTCACCAGTCCAGGTTGCTGATGTCAGTTTGTAGGGCTCCCTTGGGTCTATCAGGGCAGCACAACTTTGAGGAGGGGACAACTTCGGTTCGGGGTACATCCTTCGATATAAGGATTCTCTGCAGTCAGGTCCCAGCCCTGTGCTTGGGGCCCCTGGGCACATGCTTTGGCCATTTTCCCTGGGAAAGAAAACTCACCAGTCCAGATTCCTGATGTCACTTTGTAGGGCTCCCTTGGGTCTATCAGGGCAGCACAACTTTGAGGAGGGGACAACTTCGGTCTGGGGTCCATCCTTCGATATAAGGATTATTTGCATTCAGGTCCAAGCCCTGTGCCTGGGGCCCCTGGGCTCATCCTTTGGCCATTTTCCCTGGGAAAGAAAACTCACCAGTCCAGGTTGCTGATGTCAGTTTGTAGGGCTCCCTTGGGTCTATCAGGGCAGCACAACTTTGAGGAGGGGACAACTTCGGTCTGCGATCCATTCTTCGATAGAAGGATTCTTCGCAGTCAGGCCCCAGCCCGGGGTCAGGGGCCCCTGGGCACATCCTTTGGCCATTTTCCCTGGGAAAGAAAACTCACCAGTCCAGGTTCCTGATGTCACTTTGTAGGGCTCCCTTGGGTCTATCAGGGCAGCACAAGTATGAGATGGGGACAACTCCAGTCTGCGATCCATCCTTCGATATAAGGATTATTTGCATTCAGGCCCCAGACCTGTGCCAGGGGCCCCTGGGCACATGCTTTGGCCATTTTCCCTGGGAAAGAAAACTCACCAGTCCAGGTTCCTGATGTCAGTTTGTAGGCCTCCCTTGGGTCTATCAGGGCAGCACAACTTTGAGGAGGGGACAACTTCAGTCTGGGGTCCATCCTTTGATATAAGGATTTTTTGCATTCAGGTCTGAGCCCAGTGCCTGGGGCCCCTGGGCACATGCTTTGGCCATTTTCCCTGGGAAAGAAAACTCACCAGTCCAGGTTCCTGATGTCACTTTGTAGGGCTCCCTTGGGTCTATCAGGGCAGCACAACTATGAGGAGGGGACAACTTCAGTCTGGGGTCCGTCCTTCGATATAAGGATTCTTTGCAGTCAGGCCCCAGCCCAGTGCCAGGGTCCCCTGGGCACATCCTTTGGCCATTTTCCCTGGGAAAGAAAACTCACCAGTCCAGGTTGCTGATGTCAGTTTGTAGGGCTCCCTTGGGTCTATCAGGGCAGCACAACTTTGAGGAGGGGACAACTTCGGTCTGGGGTCCATCCTTCGATATAAGGATTTTTTGCATTCAGGTCCACCCCAGTGCCAGGCGCCCCTGGGCACATCCTTTGGCCATTTTCCCTGGGAAAGAAAACTCACCAGTCCAGGTTGCTGATGTCAGTTTGTAGGGCTCCCTTGGGTCTATCAGGGCAGCACAATTATGAGATGGGGACAACTTCAGTCTGCGATCCATCCTTCGATATAAGGATTATTTGCATTCAGGCCCCAGCCCGGTGCCAGGGGCCCCTGGGCACATGCTTTGGCCATTTTCCCTGGGAAAGAAAACTCACCAGTCCAGGTTGCTGATGTCAGTTTGTAGGGCTCCCTTGGGTCTATCAGGGCAGCACAACATTGAAGAGGGGACAACTTCGGTTGGGGGTCCAAATTTCGATATAAGGATTCTCTGAAGTCAGGTCCCAGCCCAGTGCTTGGGGCCCCTGGGCACATGCTTTGGCCATTTTCCCTGGGAAAGAAAACTCACCAGTCCAGGTTCCTGATGTCACTTTGTAGGGCTCCCTTGGGTCTATCTGGGAAGCAGAAATTTGAGGAGGGAACAACATTTGTCTGCGATCCATCCTTCGATATAAGGATTCTTGCAGTCAGGCCCCAGCCCATTGCCAGGGGCCCCTGGGCACATGCTTTGGCCATTTTCCCTGGGAAAGAAAACTCACCAGTCCAGGTTGCTGATGTCAGTTTGTAGGGCTCCCTTGGGTCTATCAGGGCAGCACAACTATGAGGAGGGGACAACTTCGGTCTGGGGTCCGTCCATCGATATAAGGATTTTTTGCATTCAGGCCCCAGCCCAGTGCCAGGGGCCCCTGGGCACATCCTTCGGCCATTTTCCCTGGGAAAGAAAACTCACCAGTCCAGGTTGCTGATGTCAGTTTGTAGGGCTCCCTTGGGTCTATCAGGGCAGCACAACTTTGAGGAGGGGACAACTTCAGTCTGCGATCCATCCTTCGATATAAGGATTATTTGCATTCAGGCCCCAGCGAGTGCCAGGGGCCCCTGGGCACATGCTTTGGCCATTTTCCCTGGGAAAGAAAACTCACCAGTCCAGGTTGCTGATGTCAGTTTGTAGGTCTCCCTTGGGTCTATCAGGGCAGCACAACATTGAAGAGGGGACAACTTCGGTTGGGGGTCCAAATTTCCATATAAGGATTCTCTGAAGTCAGGTCCCAGCCCAGTGCTTGGGGCCCCTGGGCACATGCTTTGGCCATTTTCCCTGGGAAAGAAAACTCACCAGTCCAGGTTCCTGATGTCACTTTGTAGGGCTCCCTTGGGTCTATCTGAGAAGCAGAAATTTGAGGAGGGAACAACATTGGTCTGCGATCCATCCTTCGATATAAGGATTCTTGCAGTCAGGCCCCAGCCCATTGCCAGGGGCCCCTGGGCACATGCTTTGGCCATTTTCCCTGGGAAAGAAAACTCACCAGTCCAGGTTGCTGATGTCAGTTTGTAGGGCTCCCATGGGTCTATCTGGGAAGCAGAAATTTGAGGAGGGGACAACATTAGTCTGCGAACCATCCTTTGATAAAAGGATACTTTGCAGTCAGGTCCGAGCCCAGTGCCAGAGGCCCCTGGGCACATCCTTTATCCATTTTCCCTGGGAAAGAAAACTCACCAGTCCAGGTTGCTGATGTCAGTTTGTAGGGCTCCCTTGGGTCTATCAGGGCAGCACAACTTTGAGGAGGGGACAACTTCGGTCTGCGATCCATTCTTCGATATAAGGATTCTTCGCAGTCAGGCCCCAGCCAGGGGTAGAGGGGCCCTTGGGCACATCCTTTGGCCATTTTCCCTGGGAAAGAAAACTCACCAGTCCAGGTTGCTGATGTCAGTTTGTAGAGCTCCCTTGGGTCTATCAGGGCAGCACAACTATGAGGAGGGGACAACTTCAGTCTGGGGTCCATCCTTCGATATAAGGATTATTTGCAGTCAGGTCCGAGCCCAGGGCCAGGGGCCCCTGGGCACATCCTTTGGCCATTTTCCCTGGGAAAGAAAACTCACCAGTCCAGGTTGCTGATGTCAGTTTGTAGGGCTCCCTTGGGTCTATCAGGGCAGCGCAACTTTGAGGAGGGGACAACTTCGGTTGGGGGTACATCCTTCGATATAAGGATTCTCTGCAGTCAGTTCCCAGCCCTGTGCTTGGGGCCCCTGGGCACATGCTTTGGCCATTTCCCCTGGGAAAGAAAACTCACCAGTCCAGGTACCTGATGTCACTTTTTAGGGCTACCTTGGGTCTATCTGGGAAGCAGAAATTTGAGGAGGGGACAACTTCAGTCTGCGATCCATCCTTCAATATAAGGATTATTTGCATTCAGGCCCCAGCCTAGTGCCAGGGGCCCCTAGGCACATCCTTTGGCCATTTTCCCTGGGAAAGAAAACTCACCAGTCCAGTTTCCTGATGTCACTTTGTAGGGCTCCCTTGGGTCTATCAGGGAAGCACAACTTTGAGGAGGGGAGAACTTCGGTCTGGGGTCCATCCTTCGATATAAGGATTTTTGCAGTCAGGTCCACCCCAGTGCCAGGGGCCCCTGGGCACATGCTTTGGCCATTTTCCCTGGGAAAGAAAACTCACCAGTCCAGGTTGCTGATGTCAGTTTGTAAGGCTCCCTTGGGTCTATCAGGGCAGCACAACTTTGAGGAGGGGACAACTTCGGTCTGGGGTCCATCCTTCAATATAAGGATACTTTGCAGTAAGGTCCGAGCCCAGGGCCAGGGGCCCCTGGGCACATCCTTTGGCCATTTTCCCTGGGAAAGAAAATTCACCAGTCCAGGTTCCTGATGTCAGTTTGTAGGGCTCCCTTGGGTCTATCAGGGCAGCACAACTTTGAGGAGGGAACAACTTCGGTCGGGGGTCCAAACTTCGATATAATGATACTTTGCAGTCAGGTCCGAGGCCAGGGCCAGGGGCCCCTGGGCACATCCTTTGGCCATTTTCCCTGGGAAAGAAAACTCATCAGTCCAGGTTGCTGATGTCAGTTTGTAGGGCTCCCTTGGGCCTATCAGGGCAGCACAAGTATGAGATGGGGACAACTTCAGTCTGCGATCCATCCTTCGATATAAGGATTATTTGCATTCAGGCCCCAGCCCAGTGCCAGGGGCCCCTGGGCACATCCTTTGGCCATTTTCCCTGGGAAAGAAAACTCACCAGTCCAGGTTGCTGATGTCAGTTTGTAGGGCTCCCTTGGGTCTATCAGGGCAGCAGAACTATGAGGAGGGGACAACTTCGGTCTGCGATCCATTCTTCGATATAAGGATTCTTCGCAGTCAGGCCCCAGCCAGGGGTCAGGGGCCCCTGGGAAGATGCTTTGACCATTATCCCTGGGAAAGACAATTCACCAGTCCAGGTTGCTGATGTCAGTTTGTAGGGCTCCCTTGAGTCTATCAGGGCAGCACAACTTTGAGGAGGGGAGAACTTCGGTTCGGGGTCCAAACTTCGATATAAGGATTCTCTGCAGTCAGGTCCCAGCCCTGTGCTTGGGGCCCCTGGGCACATGCTTTGGCCATTTTCCCTGGGAAAGAAAACTCACCAGTCCAGGTTCCTGATGTCAGTTTGTAGGGCTCCCTTGGGTCTATCAGGGCAGCACAACTATGAGGAGGGGACAACTTCAGTCTGCGATCCATCCTTCGATATAAGGATTATTTGCATTCAGGCCCCACCCCAGTGCCAGGGGCCCCTGGGCACATGCTTTGGCCATTTTCCCTGGGAAAGAAAACTCACCAGTCCAGGTTGCTGATGTCACTTTGTAGGGCTCCCTTGGGTCTATCAGGGCAGCACAACTTTGAGGAGGGGACAACTTCGGTCTGGGGTCTATCCTTCGATATAAGGATTTTTTGCATTCAGGTCCGAGCCCAGGGTCAGGGGCCCCTGGGCACATGCTTTGGCCATTTTCCCTGGGAAAGAAAACTCACCAATCCAGGTTGCTGATGTCAGTTTGTAGGGCTCCCTTGGGTCTATCAGGGCAGCACAACTTTGAGGAGGGGACAACTTCGGTTGGGGGTACATCCTTCGATATAAGGATTCTCTGCAGTCAGGTCCCAGCCCTGTGCTTGGGGCCCCTGGGCACATGCTTTGGCCATTTTCCCTGGGAAAGAAAACTCACCAGTCCAGGTTGCTGATGTCAGTTTGTAGGGCTCCCTTGGGTCTATCAGGGCAGCACAACTTTGAGGAGGGGACAACTTCGGTCTGCGATCCATCCTTCGATATAAGGATTTTTTGCAGTCAGGTCCGAGCCCAGTGCCTGGGGCCCCTGGGCACATCCTTTGGCCATTTTCCCTGGGAAAGAAAACTCACCAGTCCAGGTTGCTGATGTCAGTTTGTAGGGCTCCCTTGGGTCTATCAGGGCAGCACAACTTTGAGGAGGGGCCAATTTTGGTATGGGGTCCATCCTTCGATATAAGGATTTTTTGCAGTCAGGTCCACCCCAGTGCCAGGGGCCCCTGGGCACATCCTTTGGCCATTTTCCCTGGGAAAGAAAACTCACCAGTCCAGGTTGCTGATGTCAGTTTGTAGGGCTCCTTTGGGTCTATCAGGGCAGCACAACTATGAGGACGGGACAACTTCAGTCTGGGGTCCATCCTTCGATATAAGGATTCTTTGCAGTCAGGCCCCAGCCCAGTTCCAGGGGCCCCGGGGCACATCCTTTGGCCATTTTCCCTGGGAAAGAAAACTCACCAGTCCAGGTTCCTGATGTCACTTTGTAGGGCTCCCTTGGGTCTATCAGGGCAGCACAACTTTGAGGAGGGGACAACTTCGGTCTGGGGTCCATCCTTCGATATAAGGATTTTTTGAATTCAGGCCCCAGCCCAGTGCCAGGGGCCCCTGGGCACATCCTTTGGCCATTTTCCCTGGGAAAGAAAACTCACCAGTCCAGGTTGCTGATGTCAGTTTGTAGGGCTCCTTTGGGTCTATCAGGGCAGCACAACTATGAGGACGGGACAACTTCAGTCTGGGGTCCATCCTTCGATATAAGGATTCTTTGCAGTCAGGTCCCAGCACGGGGTCAGGGGCCCCTGGGCACATGCTTTGGCCATTTTCCCTGGGAAAGAAAATTCACGAGTCCAGGTTGCTGATGTCAGTTTGTAGGGCTCCCTTGGGTCTATCAGGGCAGCACAACTATGAGGACGGGACAACTTCGGTCTGGGGTCCATCCTTCGATATAAGGATTTTTTGAATTCAGGCCCCAGCCCAGTGCCATGGTCCCCTGGGCACATGCTTTGGCCATTTTCCCTGGGAAAGAAAACTCACCAGTTCAGGTTCCTGATGTCAGTTTGTAGGGCTCCCTTGGGTCTATCAGGGCAGCACAACTATGAGGAGGGGACAACTTCAGTCTGAAATCCATCCTTCGATATAAGGATTCTTTGCAGTCAGGTTCAAGCCCAGGGCCAGGGGCCCCTGGGCACATCCTTTGGCCATTTTCCCTGGGAAAGAAAATTCACCAGTCCAGGTTGCTGATGTCAGTTTGTAGGGCTCCCTTGGGTCTATCAGGGCAGCACAACTTTGAGGAGGGGACAACTTCGGTTGGGGGTCCAAACTTCGATATAAGGATTTTTTGCAGTCAGGTCCCAGCCCTGTGCTTGGGGCCCCTGGGCACATGCTTTGGCCATTTTCCCTGGGAAAGAAAATTCACCAGTCCAGGTTGCTGATGTCAGTTTGTAGGGCTCCCTTGGCTCTATCTGGGAAGCAGAAATTTGAGGAGGGGACAACTTCGGTCTGCGAACCATCCTTTGATATAAGGATTCTTTGCAGTCAGGCCCCAGCCCAGTGCCAGTGGCCCCTGGGCACATCCTTTGGCCATTTTCCCTTGGAAAGAAAACTCACCAGTCCAGGTTCCTGATGTCACTTTGTAGGGCTCCCTTGGGTCTATCAGGGCAGCACAACTTTGAGGAGGGGACAACTTCGGTCTGGGGTCCATCCTTCGATATAAGGATTTTTTGAATTCAGGCCCCAGCCCAGTGCCAGGGGCCCCTGGGCACATCCTTCGGCCATTTTCCCTGGGAAAGAAAACTCACCAGTCCAGGTTGCTGATGTCACTTTGTAGGGCTCCTTTGGTTCTATCAGGGCAGCACAACTATGAGGACGGGACAACTTCAGTCTGGGGTCCATCCTTCGATATAAGGATTCTTTGCAGTCAGGCCCCAGCACGGGGTCAGGGGCCCCTGGGCACATGCTTTGGCCATTTTCCCTGGGAAAGAAAATTCACCAGTCCAGGTTGCTGATGTCAGTTTGTAGGGCTCCCTTGGGTCTATCAGGGCAGCACAACTTTGAGGAGGGGACAACTTCGGTTGGGGGTCCAAACTTCGGTATAAGGATTTTTTGCAGTCAGGTCCGAGCCCAGTGCGATGGTCCCCTGGACACATGCTTTGGCCATTTTCCCTGGGAAAGAAAACTCACCAGTTCAGGTTCCTGATGTCAGTTTGTAGGGCTCCCTTGGGTCTATCAGGGCAGCACAACTATGAGGAGGGGACAACTTCAGTCTGAAATCCATCCTTCGATATAAGGATTCTTTGCAGTCAGGTTCAAGCCCAGGGCCAGGGGCCCCTGGGCACATCCTTTGGCCATTTTCCCTGGGAAAGAAAATTCACCAGTCCAGGTTGCTGATGTCAGTTTGTAGGGCTCCCTTGGGTCTATCAGGGCAGCACAACTTTGAGGAGGGGACAACTTCGGTCTGGGGTCTATCCTTCGATATAAGGATTCTTTGCATTCAGGTCCACCCCAGTGCCAGGGGCCCCTGGGCACATGGTTTGGCCATTTTCCCTGTGAAAGAAAACTCATCAGTCCAGGTTGCTGATGTCAGTTTGTAGGGCTCCCTTGGGTCTATCTGGGAAGCAGAAATTTGAGGAGGGGACAACATTGGTCTGCGATCCATCCTTCGATATAAGGATTTTTTGCAGTCAGGCCCCAGACCAGTGCCACGGACCACTGAGCACATCCTTTGGCCATTTTCCCTGGGAAAGAAAATTCACCAGTCCAGGTTGCTGATGTCAGTTTGTTGGGCTCCCTTGGGTCTATCTGGGCAGCAGAACTATGAGGAGGGGACAACTTCGGTCTGCGATCCATTCTTCGATATAAGGATTCTTCGCAGTCAGGCCCCAGCCAGGGGTCAGGGGCCCCTGGGAAGATGCTTTGACCATTATCCCTGGGAAAGACAATTCACCAGTCCAGGTTGCTGATGTCAGTTTGTAGGGCTCCCTTGAGTCTATCAGGGCAGCACAACTTTGAGGAGGGGAGAACTTCGGTTCGGGGTCCAAACTTCGATATAAGGATTCTCTGCAGTCAGGTCCCAGCCCTGTGCTTGGGGCCCCTGGGCACATGCTTTGGCCATTTTCCCTGGGAAAGAAAACTCACCAGTCCAGGTTCCTGATGTCAGTTTGTAGGGCTCCCTTGGGTCTATCAGGGCAGCACAACTATGAGGAGGGGACAACTTCAGTCTGCGATCCATCCTTCGATATAAGGATTATTTGCATTCAGGCCCCACCCCAGTGCCAGGGGCCCCTGGGCACATGCTTTGGCCATTTTCCCTGGGAAAGAAAACTCACCAGTCCAGGTTGCTGATGTCACTTTGTAGGGCTCCCTTGGGTCTATCAGGGCAGCACAACTTTGAGGAGGGGACAACTTCGGTCTGGGGTCTATCCTTCGATATAAGGATTTTTTGCATTCAGGTCCGAGCCCAGGGTCAGGGGCCCCTGGGCACATGCTTTGGCCATTTTCCCTGGGAAAGAAAACTCACCAATCCAGGTTGCTGATGTCAGTTTGTAGGGCTCCCTTGGGTCTATCAGGGCAGCACAACTTTGAGGAGGGGACAACTTCGGTTGGGGGTACATCCTTCGATATAAGGATTCTCTGCAGTCAGGTCCCAGCCCTGTGCTTGGGGCCCCTGGGCACATGCTTTGGCCATTTTCCCTGGGAAAGAAAACTCACCAGTCCAGGTTGCTGATGTCAGTTTGTAGGGCTCCCTTGGGTCTATCAGGGCAGCACAACTTTGAGGAGGGGACAACTTCGGTCTGCGATCCATCCTTCGATATAAGGATTTTTTGCAGTCAGGTCCGAGCCCAGTGCCTGGGGCCCCTGGGCACATCCTTTGGCCATTTTCCCTGGGAAAGAAAACTCACCAGTCCAGGTTGCTGATGTCAGTTTGTAGGGCTCCCTTGGGTCTATCAGGGCAGCACAACTTTGAGGAGGGGCCAATTTTGGTATGGGGTCCATCCTTCGATATAAGGATTTTTTGCAGTCAGGTCCACCCCAGTGCCAGGGGCCCCTGGGCACATCCTTTGGCCATTTTCCCTGGGAAAGAAAACTCACCAGTCCAGGTTGCTGATGTCAGTTTGTAGGGCTCCTTTGGGTCTATCAGGGCAGCACAACTATGAGGACGGGACAACTTCAGTCTGGGGTCCATCCTTCGATATAAGGATTCTTTGCAGTCAGGCCCCAGCCCAGTTCCAGGGGCCCCGGGGCACATCCTTTGGCCATTTTCCCTGGGAAAGAAAACTCACCAGTCCAGGTTCCTGATGTCACTTTGTAGGGCTCCCTTGGGTCTATCAGGGCAGCACAACTTTGAGGAGGGGACAACTTCGGTCTGGGGTCCATCCTTCGATATAAGGATTTTTTGAATTCAGGCCCCAGCCCAGTGCCAGGGGCCCCTGGGCACATCCTTTGGCCATTTTCCCTGGGAAAGAAAACTCACCAGTCCAGGTTGCTGATGTCAGTTTGTAGGGCTCCTTTGGGTCTATCAGGGCAGCACAACTATGAGGACGGGACAACTTCAGTCTGGGGTCCATCCTTCGATATAAGGATTCTTTGCAGTCAGGTCCCAGCACGGGGTCAGGGGCCCCTGGGCACATGCTTTGGCCATTTTCCCTGGGAAAGAAAATTCACGAGTCCAGGTTGCTGATGTCAGTTTGTAGGGCTCCCTTGGGTCTATCAGGGCAGCACAACTATGAGGACGGGACAACTTCGGTCTGGGGTCCATCCTTCGATATAAGGATTTTTTGAATTCAGGCCCCAGCCCAGTGCCATGGTCCCCTGGGCACATGCTTTGGCCATTTTCCCTGGGAAAGAAAACTCACCAGTTCAGGTTCCTGATGTCAGTTTGTAGGGCTCCCTTGGGTCTATCAGGGCAGCACAACTATGAGGAGGGGACAACTTCAGTCTGAAATCCATCCTTCGATATAAGGATTCTTTGCAGTCAGGTTCAAGCCCAGGGCCAGGGGCCCCTGGGCACATCCTTTGGCCATTTTCCCTGGGAAAGAAAATTCACCAGTCCAGGTTGCTGATGTCAGTTTGTAGGGCTCCCTTGGGTCTATCAGGGCAGCACAACTTTGAGGAGGGGACAACTTCGGTTGGGGGTCCAAACTTCGATATAAGGATTTTTTGCAGTCAGGTCCCAGCCCTGTGCTTGGGGCCCCTGGGCACATGCTTTGGCCATTTTCCCTGGGAAAGAAAATTCACCAGTCCAGGTTGCTGATGTCAGTTTGTAGGGCTCCCTTGGCTCTATCTGGGAAGCAGAAATTTGAGGAGGGGACAACTTCGGTCTGCGAACCATCCTTTGATATAAGGATTCTTTGCAGTCAGGCCCCAGCCCAGTGCCAGTGGCCCCTGGGCACATCCTTTGGCCATTTTCCCTTGGAAAGAAAACTCACCAGTCCAGGTTCCTGATGTCACTTTGTAGGGCTCCCTTGGGTCTATCAGGGCAGCACAACTTTGAGGAGGGGACAACTTCGGTCTGGGGTCCATCCTTCGATATAAGGATTTTTTGAATTCAGGCCCCAGCCCAGTGCCAGGGGCCCCTGGGCACATCCTTTGGCCATTTTCCCTGGGAAAGAAAACTCACCAGTCCAGGTTGCTGATGTCACTTTGTAGGGCTCCTTTGGTTCTATCAGGGCAGCACAACTATGAGGACGGGACAACTTCAGTCTGGGGTCCATCCTTCGATATAAGGATTCTTTGCAGTCAGGCCCCAGCACGGGGTCAGGGGCCCCTGGGCACATGCTTTGGCCATTTTCCCTGGGAAAGAAAATTCACCAGTCCAGGTTGCTGATGTCAGTTTGTAGGGCTCCCTTGGGTCTATCAGGGCAGCACAACTTTGAGGAGGGGACAACTTCGGTTGGGGGTCCAAACTTCGGTATAAGGATTTTTTGCAGTCAGGTCCGAGCCCAGTGCGATGGTCCCCTGGACACATGCTTTGGCCATTTTCCCTGGGAAAGAAAACTCACCAGTTCAGGTTCCTGATGTCAGTTTGTAGGGCTCCCTTGGGTCTATCAGGGCAGCACAACTATGAGGAGGGGACAACTTCAGTCTGAAATCCATCCTTCGATATAAGGATTCTTTGCAGTCAGGTTCAAGCCCAGGGCCAGGGGCCCCTAGGCACATCCTTTGGCCATTTTCCCTGGGAAAGAAAATTCACCAGTCCAGGTTGCTGATGTCAGTTTGTAGGGCTCCCTTGGGTCTATCAGGGCAGCACAACTTTGAGGAGGGGTCAACTTCGGTCTGGGGTCTATCCTTCGATATAAGGATTCTTTGCATTCAGGTCCACCCCAGTGCCAGGGGCCCCTGGGCACATGGTTTGGCCATTTTCCCTGTGAAAGAAAACTCATCAGTCCAGGTTGCTGATGTCAGTTTGTAGGGCTCCCTTGGGTCTATCTGGGAAGCAGAAATTTGAGGAGGGGACAACATTGGTCTGCGATCCATCCTTCGATATAAGGATTTTTTGCAGTCAGGCCCCAGACCAGTGCCACGGACCACTGAGCACATCCTTTGGCCATTTTCCCTGGGAAAGAAAATTCACCAGTCCAGGTTGCTGATGTCAGTTTGTTGGGCTCCCTTGGGTCTATCTGGGAAGCAGAAATTTTAGGAGGCGACAACTTAGGTCTGCGAACCATCCTGTGATATAAGGATACTTTGCAGTCAGGCCCCAGCCCGGGGTCAGGGGCCCTTGGGCACATCCTTTTGGCATTTTCCCTGGGAAAGAAAACTCACCAGTCCAGGTTGCTGATGTCAGTTTGTAGGGCTCCCTTGGGTCTATCAGGGCAGCACAACTATGAGGAGGGGACAACTTCAGTCTGGGGTCCATCCTTCGATATAATGATTCTTTGCATTCAGGTCCGAGCCCAGGGCCAGGGGACCCTGGGCACATGCTTTGGCCATTTTCCCTGGGAAAGAAAACTCACCAGTCCAGGTTGCTGATGTCAGTTTGTAGGGCTCCCTTGGGTCTATCAGGGCAGCACAACTTTGAGGAGGGGACAACTTCGGTTCGGGGTACATCCTTCGATATAAGGATTCTCTGCAGTCAGGTCCCAGCCCTGTGCTTGGGGCCCCTGGGCACATGCTTTGGCCATTTCCCCTGGGAAAGAAAACTCACCAGTCCAGATTCCTGATGTCACTTTGTAGGGCTCCCTTGGGTCTATCAGGGCAGCACAACTTTGAGGAGGGGGCAACTTCGGTCTGGGGTCCATCCTTCGATATAAGGATTATTTGCATTCAGGTCCAAGCCCTGTGCCTGGGGCCCCTGGGCTCATCCTTTGGCCATTTTCCCTGGGAAAGAAAACTCACCAGTCCAGGTTGCTGATGTCAGTTTGTAGGGCTCCTTTGGGTCTATCAGGGCAGCACAACTTTGAGGAGGGGACAACTTCGGTCTGGGTTCCATCCTTCGATATAAGGATTTTTTGCATTCAGGTCCCAGCCCAGTGCCAGGGGCCTCTGGGCACATGCTTTGGCCATTTTCCCTGGGAAAGAAAACTCACCAGTCCAGGTTGCTGATGTCAGTTTGTAGGGCTCCCTTGGGTCTATCAGGGCAGCACAACTTTGAGGAGGGGACAACTTCGGTCTGCGATCCATTCTTCGATATAAGGATTATTTGCATTCAGGCCCCAGCCCGGGGTCAGGGGCCCCTGGGCACATCCTTTGGCCATTTTCCCTGGGAAAGAAAACTCACCAGTCCAGGTTGCTGATGTCAGTTTGTAGGGCTCCCTTGGGTCTATCAGGGCAGCACAAGTATGAGATGGGGACAACTCCAGTCTGCGATCCATCCTTCGATATAAGGATTATTTGCATTCAGGCCCCAGACCTGTGCCAGGGGCCCCTGGGCACATGCTTTGGCCATTTTCCCTGGGAAAGAAAACTCACCAGTCCAGGTTCCTGATGTCAGTTTGTAGGCCTCCCTTGGGTCTATCAGGGCAGCACAACTTTGAGGAGGGGACAACTTCAGTCTGGGGTCCATCCTTTGATATAAGGATTTTTTGCATTCAGGTCTGAGCCCAGTGCCTGGGGCCCCTGGGCACATGCTTTGGCCATTTTCCCTGGGAAAGAAAACTCACCAGTCCAGGTACCTGATGTCACTTTGTAGGGCTCCCTTGGGTCTATCAGGGCAGCACAACTATGAGGAGGGGACAACTTCAGTCTGGGGTCCGTCCTTCGATATAAGGATTCTTTGCAGTCAGGCCCCAGCCCAGTGCCAGGGTCCCCTGGGCACATCCTTTGGCCATTTTCCCTGGGAAAGAAAACTCACCAGTCCAGGTTGCTGATGTCAGTTTGTAGGGCTCCCTTGGGTCTATCAGGGCAGCACAACTTTGAGGAGGGGACAACTTCGGTCTGGGGTCCATCCTTCGATATAAGGATTTTTTGCATTCAGGTCCACCCCAGTGCCAGGCGCCCCTGGGCACATCCTTTGGCCATTTTCCCTGGGAAAGAAAACTCACCAGTCCAGGTTGCTGATGTCAGTTTGTAGGGCTCCCTTGGGTCTATCAGGGCAGCACAATTATGAGATGGGGACAACTTCAGTCTGCGATCCATCCTTCGATATAAGGATTATTTGCATTCAGGCCCCAGCCCGGTGCCAGGGGCCCCTGGGCACATGCTTTGGCCATTTTCCCTGGGAAAGAAAACTCACCAGTCCAGGTTGCTGATGTCAGTTTGTAGGGCTCCCTTGGGTCTATCAGGGCAGCACAACATTGAAGAGGGGACAACTTCGGTTGGGGGTCCAAATTTCGATATAAGGATTCTCTGAAGTCAGGTCCCAGCCCAGTGCTTGGGGCCCCTGGGCACATGCTTTGGACATTTTCCCTGGGAAAGAAAACTCACCAGTCCAGGTTCCTGATGTCACTTTTTAGGGCTACCTTGGGTCTATCTGGGAAGCAGAAATTTGAGGAGGGGACAACTTCAGTCTGCGATCCATCCTTCAATATAAGGATTATTTGCATTCAGGCCCCAGCCTAGTGCCAGGGGCCCCTAGGCACATCCTTTGGCCATTTTCCCTGGGAAAGAAAACTCACCAGTCCAGTTTCCTGATGTCACTTTGTAGGGCTCCCTTGGGTCTATCAGGGAACCACAACTTTGAGGAGGGGACAACTTCGGTCTGGGGTCCATCCTTCGATATAAGGATTTTTGCAGTCAGGTCCACCCCAGTGCCAGGGGCCCCTGGGCACATCCTTTGGCCATTTTCCCTGGGAAAGAAAACTCACCAGTCCAGGTTGCTGATGTCACTTTGTAGGGCTCCCTTGGGTCTATCAGGGCAGCACAACTTTGAGGAGGGAACAACTTCGGTCTGGGGTCCATCCTTCGATATAAGGATTTTTTGCAGTCAGGCCCCAGCCCAGTGCCAGGGGCCCCTGGGCACATGCTTTGGCCATTTTCCCTGGGAAAGAAAACTCACCAGTCCAGGTTGCTGATGTCAGTTTGTAAGGCTCCCTTGGGTCTATCAGGGCAGCACAACTTTGAGGAGGGAACAACTTCGGTTGGGGGTCCAAATTTCGATATAAGGATACTTTGCAGTCAGGTCCGAGGCCAGGGCCAGGGGCCCCTGGGCACATCCTTTGGCCATTTTCCCTGGGAAAGAAAACTCATCAGTCCAGGTTGCTGATGTCAGTTTGTAGGGCTCCCTTGGGCCTATCAGGGCAGCACAAGTATGAGATGGGGACAACTTCAGTCTGCGATCCATCCTTCGATATAAGGATTATTTGCATTCAGGCCCCAGCCCAGTGCCAGGGGCCCCTGGGCACATCCTTTGGCCATTTTCCCTGGGAAAGAAAACTCACCAGTCCAGGTTGCTGATGTCAGTTTGTAGGGCTCCCTTGGGTCTATCAGGGCAGCAGAACTATGAGGAGGGGACAACTTCGGTCTGCGATCCATTCTTCGATATAAGGATTCTTCGCAGTCAGGCCCCAGCACGGGGTCAGGGGCCCCTGGGAAGATGCTTTGACCATTATCCCTGGGAAAGACAATTCACCAGTCCAGGTTGCTGATGTCAGTTTGTAGGGCTCCCTTGAGTCTATCAGGGCAGCACAACTTTGAGGAGGGGAGAACTTCGGTTCGGGGTCCAAACTTCGATATAAGGATTCTCTGCAGTCAGGTCCCAGCCCTGTGCTTGGGGCCCCTGGGCACATGCTTTGGCCATTTTCCCTGGGAAAGAAAACTCACCAGTCCAGGTTGCTGATGTCAGTTTGTAGGGCTCCCTTGGGTCTATCAGGGCAGCACAAGTATGAGATGCGGACAATTCCAGTCTGCGATCCATCCTTCGATATAAGGATTATTTGCATTCAGGCCCCAGCCCTGTGCCAGGGGCCCCTGGGCACATGCTTTGGCCATTTTCCCTGGGAAAGAAAACTCACCAGTCCAGGTTGCTGATGTCAGTTTGTAGGGCTCCCTTGGGTCTATCAGGGCAGCACAACTTTGAGGAGGGGACAACTTCGGTCTGGGGTCCATCCTTTGATATAAGGATTTTTTGCATTCAGGTCTGAGCCCAGGGCCAGGGGCCCCTGGGCACATCCTTTGGCCATTTTCCCTGGGAAAGAAAACTCACCAGTCCAGGTTCCTGATGTCACTTTGTAGGGCTCCCTTGGGTCTATCAGGGCAGCACAACTTTGAGGAGGGGACAACTTCGGTTGGGGGTCCAAACTTCGATATAAGGATTCTCTGCATTCAGGTCCCAGCCCTGTGCTTGGGGCCCCTGGGCACATGCTTTGGCCATTTTCCCTGGGAAAGAAAATTCACCAGTCCAGGTTGCTGATGTCAGTTTGTAGGGCTCCCTTGGGTCTATCTGGGAAGCAGAAATTTGAGGAGGGGACAACTTCGGTCTGCGAACCATCCTTCGATATAAGGATTCTTTGCATTCAGGCCCCAGACCAGTGCCAGGGGCCCTTGGGGCATCCTTTGGCCATTTTCCCTGGGAAAGAAAACTCACCAGTCCAGGTTGCTGATGTCAGTTTGTAGGGCTCCCTTGGGTCTATCTGGGAAGCAGAA
Source organism: Lonchura striata (assembly GCF_046129695.1). Lineage (NCBI taxonomy): Eukaryota > Metazoa > Chordata > Aves > Passeriformes > Estrildidae > Lonchura > Lonchura striata. The sequence goes on from NC_134613.1 coordinate 3,550,659, forward strand.
ATTTGGGGAGGGGACAACATTGGTCTGCGATCCATCCTTCGATATAAGGATTTTTTGCATTCAGGTCCCAGCCCAGTGCCACGGACCACTGAGCACATCCTTTGGCCATTTTCCCTGGGAAAGAAAATTCACCAGTCCAGGTTGCTGATGTCAGTTTGTAGGGCTCCCTTGGGTCTATCTGGGCAGCAGAAATTTGAGGAGGCGACAACTTAGGTCTGCGAACCATCCTTTGATATAAGGATACTTTGCAGTCAGGTCCGAGCCCAGTGCCAGGGGCCCCTGGGCACATCCTTTATCCATTTTCCCTGGGAAAGAAAACTCACCAGTCCAGGTTCCTGATGTCACTTTGTAGGGCTCCCTTGGGTCTATCAGGGCAGCACAACTTTGAGGAGGGGACAACTTCGGTCTGCGATCCATTCTTCGATATAAGGATTCTTCGCAGTCAGGCCCAAGCCCGGGGTCAGGGGCCCTTGGGCACATCCTTTGGCCATTTTCCCTGGGAAAGAAAACTCACCAGTCCAGGTTGCTGATGTCAGTTTGTAGGGCTCCCTTGGGTCTATCAGGGCAGCACAACTTTGAGGAGGGGACAACTTCGGTTGGGGGTACATCCTTCGATATAAGGATTCTCTGCAGTCAGGTCCCAGCCCTGTGCTTGGGGCCCCTGGGCACATGCTTTGGCCATTTTCCCTGGGAAAGAAAACTCACCAGTCCAGATTCCTGATGTCACTTTGTAGGGCTCCCTTGGGTCTATCTGGGAAGCAGAAATTTGAGGAGGGGACAACTTTGGTCTGCGAACCATCCTTCGATATAAGGATACTTTGCAGTCAGGTCCGAGCCCAGTGCCAGGGGCCCCTGGGCACATCCTTTGGCCATTTTCCCTGGGAAAGAAAACTCATCAGTCCAGGTACCTGATGTCACTTTGTAGGGCACCCTTGGGTCTATCAGGGCAGCACAAGTATGAGATGGGAACAACTTCAGTCTGCGATCCATCCTTCGATATAAGGATTATTTGCATTCAGGCCGCAGCCCGGTGCCAGGGGCCCCATGGCACATCCTTTGGCCATTTTCCCTGGGAAAGAAAACTCACCAGTCCAGGTTGCTGATGTCAGTTTGTAGGGCTCCCTTGGGTCTATCAGGGCAGCACAACTTTGAGGAGGGGACAACTTCGGTTGGGGGTCCAAACTTCGATATAAGGATTCTCTGCAGTCAGGTCCCAGCCCTGTGCTTGGGGCCCCTGGGCACATGCTTTGGCCATTTTCCCTGGGAAAGAAAACTCACCAGTCCAGGTTGCTGATGTCAGTTTGTAGGGCTCCCTTGGGTCTATCAGGGCAGCACAAGTATGAGATGCGGACAACTCCAGTCTGCGATCCATCCTTCGATATAAGGATTATTTGCATTCAGGCCCCAGCCCTGTGCCAGGGGCCCCTGGGCACATGCTTTGGCCATTTTCCCTGGGAAAGAAAATTCACCAGTCCAGTTTCCTGATGTCACTTTGTAGGGCTCCCTTGGGTCTATCAGGGAACCACAACTTTGAGGAGGGGACAACTTCGGTCTGGGGTCCATCCTTCGATATAAGGATTTTTGCAGTCAGGTCCACCCCAGTGCCAGGGGCCCCTGGGCACATCCTTTGGCCATTTTCCCTGGGAAAGAAAACTCACCAGTCCAGGTTGCTGATGTCACTTTGTAGGGCTCCCTTGGGTCTATCAGGGCAGCACAACTTTGAGGAGGGAACAACTTCGGTCTGGGGTCCATCCTTCGATATAAGGATTTTTTGCATTCCGGCCCCAGCCCAGTGCCAGGGGCCCCTGGGCACATGCTTTGGCCATTTTCCCTGGGAAAGAAAACTCACCAGTCCAGGTTGCTGATGTCAGTTTGTAAGGCTCCCTTGGGTCTATCAGGGCAGCACAACTTTGAGGAGGGAACAACTTCGGTTGGGGGTCCAAATTTCGATATAAGGATACTTTGCAGTCAGGTCCGAGGCCAGGGCCAGGGGCCCCTGGGCACATCCTTTGGCCATTTTCCCTGGGAAAGAAAACTCATCAGTCCAGGTTGCTGATGTCAGTTTGTAGGGCTCCCTTGGGCCTATCAGGGCAGCACAAGTATGAGATGGGGACAACTTCAGTCTGCGATCCATCCTTCGATATAAGGATTATTTGCATTCAGGCCCCAGCCCAGTGCCAGGGGCCCCTGGGCACATCCTTTGGCCATTTTCCCTGGGAAAGAAAACTCACCAGTCCAGGTTGCTGATGTCAGTTTGTAGGGCTCCCTTGGGTCTATCAGGGCAGCAGAACTATGAGGAGGGGACAACTTCGGTCTGCGATCCATTCTTCGATATAAGGATTCTTCGCAGTCAGGCCCCAGCACGGGGTCAGGGGCCCCTGGGAAGATGCTTTGACCATTATCCCTGGGAAAGACAATTCACCAGTCCAGGTTGCTGATGTCAGTTTGTAGGGCTCCCTTGAGTCTATCAGGGCAGCACAACTTTGAGGAGGGGAGAACTTCGGTTCGGGGTCCAAACTTCGATATAAGGATTCTCTGCAGTCAGGTCCCAGCCCTGTGCTTGGGGCCCCTGGGCACATGCTTTGGCCATTTTCCCTGGGAAAGAAAACTCACCAGTCCAGGTTGCTGATGTCAGTTTGTAGGGCTCCCTTGGGTCTATCAGGGCAGCACAAGTATGAGATGCGGACAATTCCAGTCTGCGATCCATCCTTCGATATAAGGATTATTTGCATTCAGGCCCCAGCCCTGTGCCAGGGGCCCCTGGGCACATGCTTTGGCCATTTTCCCTGGGAAAGAAAACTCACCAGTCCAGGTTGCTGATGTCAGTTTGTAGGGCTCCCTTGGGTCTATCAGGGCAGCACAACTTTGAGGAGGGGACAACTTCGGTCTGGGGTCCATCCTTTGATATAAGGATTTTTTGCATTCAGGTCTGAGCCCAGGGCCAGGGGCCCCTGGGCACATCCTTTGGCCATTTTCCCTGGGAAAGAAAACTCACCAGTCCAGGTTCCTGATGTCACTTTGTAGGGCTCCCTTGGGTCTATCAGGGCAGCACAACTTTGAGGAGGGGACAACTTCGGTTGGGGGTCCAAACTTCGATATAAGGATTCTCTGCATTCAGGTCCCAGCCCTGTGCTTGGGGCCCCTGGGCACATGCTTTGGCCATTTTCCCTGGGAAAGAAAATTCACCAGTCCAGGTTGCTGATGTCAGTTTGTAGGGCTCCCTTGGGTCTATCTGGGAAGCAGAAATTTGAGGAGGGGACAACTTCGGTCTGCGAACCATCCTTCGATATAAGGATTCTTTGCATTCAGGCCCCAGACCAGTGCCAGGGGCCCTTGGGGCATCCTTTGGCCATTTTCCCTGGGAAAGAAAACTCACCAGTCCAGGTTGCTGATGTCAGTTTGTAGGGCTCCCTTGGGTCTATCTGGGAAGCAGAAATTTGGGGAGGGGACAACATTGGTCTGCGATCCATCCTTCGATATAAGGATTTTTTGCATTCAGGTCCCAGCCCAGTGCCACGGACCACTGAGCACATCCTTTGGCCATTTTCCCTGGGAAAGAAAATTCACCAGTCCAGGTTGCTGATGTCAGTTTGTAGGGCTCCCTTGGGTCTATCTGGGCAGCAGAAATTTGAGGAGGCGACAACTTAGGTCTGCGAACCATCCTTTGATATAAGGATACTTTGCAGTCAGGTCCGAGCCCAGTGCCAGGGGCCCCTGGGCACATCCTTTATCCATTTTCCCTGGGAAAGAAAACTCACCAGTCCAGGTTCCTGATGTCACTTTGTAGGGCTCCCTTGGGTCTATCAGGGCAGCACAACTTTGAGGAGGGGACAACTTCGGTCTGCGATCCATTCTTCGATATAAGGATTCTTCGCAGTCAGGCCCAAGCCCGGGGTCAGGGGCCCTTGGGCACATCCTTTGGCCATTTTCCCTGGGAAAGAAAACTCACCAGTCCAGGTTGCTGATGTCAGTTTGTAGGGCTCCCTTGGGTCTATCAGGGCAGCACAACTTTGAGGAGGGGACAACTTCGGTTGGGGGTACATCCTTCGATATAAGGATTCTCTGCAGTCAGGTCCCAGCCCTGTGCTTGGGGCCCCTGGGCACATGCTTTGGCCATTTTCCCTGGGAAAGAAAACTCACCAGTCCAGATTCCTGATGTCACTTTGTAGGGCTCCCTTGGGTCTATCTGGGAAGCAGAAATTTGAGGAGGGGACAACTTTGGTCTGCGAACCATCCTTCGATATAAGGATACTTTGCAGTCAGGTCCGAGCCCAGTGCCAGGGGCCCCTGGGCACATCCTTTGGCCATTTTCCCTGGGAAAGAAAACTCATCAGTCCAGGTACCTGATGTCACTTTGTAGGGCACCCTTGGGTCTATCAGGGCAGCACAAGTATGAGATGGGAACAACTTCAGTCTGCGATCCATCCTTCGATATAAGGATTATTTGCATTCAGGCCGCAGCCCGGTGCCAGGGGCCCCATGGCACATCCTTTGGCCATTTTCCCTGGGAAAGAAAACTCACCAGTCCAGGTTGCTGATGTCAGTTTGTAGGGCTCCCTTGGGTCTATCAGGGCAGCACAACTTTGAGGAGGGGACAACTTCGGTTGGGGGTCCAAACTTCGATATAAGGATTCTCTGCAGTCAGGTCCCAGCCCTGTGCTTGGGGCCCCTGGGCACATGCTTTGGCCATTTTCCCTGGGAAAGAAAACTCACCAGTCCAGGTTGCTGATGTCAGTTTGTAGGGCTCCCTTGGGTCTATCAGGGCAGCACAACTTTGAGGAGGGGACAACTTCGGTCTGGGGTCCATCCTTTGATATAAGGATTATTTGCATTCAGGCCCCAGCCCAGTGCCAGGGGCCCCTGGGCACATGCTTTGGCCATTTTCCCTGGGAAAGAAAACTCACCAGTCCAGGTTGCTGATGTCAGTTTGTAAGGCTCCCTTGGGTCTATCAGGGCAGCACAACTTTGAGGAGGGGACAACTTCGGTCTGGGGTCCATCCTTCAATATAAGGATACTTTGCAGTAAGGTCCGAGCCCAGGGCCAGGGGCCCCTGGGCACATGCTTTGGCCATTTTCCCTGGGAAAGAAAACTCACCAGTCCAGGTTGCTGATGTCAGTTTGTAGGGCTCCCTTGGGTCTATCAGGGCAGCACAACTTTGAGGAGGGGACAACTTCGGTTCGGGGTCCAAACTTCGATATAAGGATTCCTTGCAGTCAGGTCCGAGCCCAGGGCCAGGGGCCCCTGGGCACATCCTTTGGCCATTTTCCCTGGGAAAGAAAATACACCAGTCCAGGTTCCTGATGTCAGTTTGTAGGGCTCCCTTGGGTCTATCAGGGCAGCACAACTTTGAGGAGGGAACAACTTCGGTCGGGGGTCCAAACTTCGATATAAGGATACTTTGCAGTCAGGTCCGATCCCAGTGCCAGGGGCCCCTGGGCACATCCTTTGGCCATTTTCCCTGGGAAAGAAAACTCATCAGTCCAGGTTGCTGATGTCAGTTTGTAGGGCTCCCTTGGGCCTATCAGGGCAGCACAAGTATGAGATGGGGACAACTTCAGTCTGCGATCCATCCTTCGATATAAGGATTATTTGCATTCAGGCCCCAGCGCAGTGCCAGGGGCCCCTGGGCACATGCTTTGGCCATTTTCCCTGGGAAAGAAAACTCACCAGTCCAGGTTCCTGATGTCAGTTTGTAGGGCTCCCTTGGGTCTATCAGGGCAGCACAACTTTGAGGAGGGGACAACTTCGGTCTGCGATCCATTCTTCGATATAAGGATTCTTCGCAGTCAGGCCCCAGCACGGGGTCAGGGGCCTCTGGGAAGATGCTTTGCCCATTATCCCTGGGCAAGACAATTCACCAGTCCAGGTTGCTGATGTCAGTTTGTAGGGCTCCCTTGAGTCTATCAGGGCAGCACAACTTTGAGGAGGGGAGAACTTCGGTTCGGGGTCCAAACTTCGATATAAGGATTCTCTGCAGTCAGGTCCCAGCCCCGTGCTTGTGGCCCCTGGGCACATGCTTTGGCCATTTCCCCTGGGAAAGAAAACTCACCAGTCCAGGTTCCTGATGTCAGTTTGTAGGGCTCCCTTGGGTCTATCAGGGAAGCACAACTTTGAGGGGGGGACAACTTCGGTCTGGGGTCCATCCTTTGATATAAGGATTTTTTGCATTCAGGTCTGAGCCCAGTGCCTGGGGCCCCTGGGCACATCCTTTGGCCATTTTCCCTGGGAAAGAAAACTCACCAGTCCAGGTTCCTGATGTCACTTTGTAGGGCTCCCTTGGGTCTATCAGTGCAGCACAACTATGAGGAGGGGACAACTTCAGTCTGCGATCCATCCTTCGATATAAGGATTATTTGCATTCAGGCCCCAGCCCGGTGCCAGGGGCCCCATGGCACATCCTTTGGCCATTTTCCCTGGGAAAGAAAACTCACCAGTCCAGGTTCCTGATGTCACTTTGTAGGGCTCCCTTGGGTCTATCAGGGCAGCACAACTTTGAGGAGGGGACAACTTCGGTCTGCGATCCATTCTTCGATATAAGGATTTTTTGCATTCAGGTCTGAGCCCAGTGCCTGGGGCCCCTGGGCACATCCTTTGGCCATTTTCCCTGGGAAAGAAAACTCACCAGTCCAGGTTGCTGATGTCAGTTTGTAGGGCTCCCTTGGGTCTATCAGGGCAGCACAATTATGAGATGGGGACAACTTCAGTCTGGGGTCCATCCTTCGATATAATGATTCTTTGCATTCAGGTCCGAGCCCAGGGCCAGGGGCCCCTGGGCACATGCTTTGGCCATTTTCCCTGGGAAAGAAAACTCACCAGTCCAGGTTGCTGATGTCAGTTTGTAGGGCTCCCTTGGGTCTATCAGGGCAGCACAACTTTGAGGAGGGGACAACTTCGGTTGGGGGTACATCCTTCGATATAAGGATTCTCTGCAGTCAGGTCCCAGCCTTGTGCTTGGGGCCCCTGGGCACATGCTTTGGCCATTTTCCCTGGGAAAGAAAACTCACCAGTCCAGGTTGCTGATGTCAGTTTGTAGGGCTCCCTTGGGCCTATCAGGGCAGCACAAGTATGAGATGGGGACAACTTCAGTCTGCGATCCATCCCTCGATATAAGGATTATTTGCATTCAGGCCCCAGCGCAGTGCCAGGGGCCCCTGGGCACATGCTTTGGCCATTTTCCCTGGGAAAGAAAACTCACCAGTCCAGGTTGCTGATGTCAGTTTGTAGGGCTCCCTTGGGTCTATCAGGGCAGCACAACTTTGAGGAGGGGACAACTTCGGTCTGCGATCCATTCTTCGATATAAGGATTCTTCGCAGTCAGGCCCCAGCACGGGGTCAGGGGCCTCTGGGAAGATGCTTTGCCCATTATCCCTGGGCAAGACAATTCACCAGTCCAGGTTGCTGATGTCAGTTTGTAGGGCTCCCTTGAGTCTATCAGGGCAGCACAACTTTGAGGAGGGGAGAACTTCGGTTCGGGGTCCAAACTTCGATATAAGGATTCTCTGCAGTCAGGTCCCAGCCCCGTGCTTGTGGCCCCTGGGCACATGCTTTGGCCATTTCCCCTGGGAAAGAAAACTCACCAGTCCAGGTTCCTGATGTCAGTTTGTAGGGCTCCCTTGGGTCTATCAGGGCAGCACAACTTTGAGGGGGGGACAACTTCGGTCTGGGGTCCATCCTTTGATATAAGGATTTTTGCATTCAGGTCTGAGCCCAGTGCCTGGGGCCCCTGGGCACATCCTTTGGCCATTTTCCCTGGGAAAGAAAACTCACCAGTCCAGGTTCCTGATGTCACTTTGTAGGGCTCCCTTGGGTCTATCAGTGCAGCACAACTATGAGGAGGGGACAACTTCAGTCTGCGATCCATCCTTCGATATAAGGATTATTTGCATTCAGGCCCCAGCCCAGTGCCAGGGGCCCCTGGGCACATCCTTTGGCCATTTTCCCTGGGAAAGAAAACTCACCAGTCCAGGTTCCTGATGTCACTTTGTAGGGCTCCCTTGGGTCTATCAGGGCAGCACAACTTTGAGGAGGGGACAACTTCGGTCTGCGATCCATTCTTCGATATAAGGATTTTTTGCATTCAGGTCTGAGCCCAGTGCCTGGGGCCCCTGGGCACATCCTTTGGCCATTTTCCCTGGGAAAGAAAACTCACCAGTCCAGGTTGCTGATGTCAGTTTGTAGGGCTCCCTTGGGTCTATCAGGGCAGCACAATTATGAGATGGGGACAACTTCAGTCTGGGGTCCATCCTTCGATATAAGGATTATTTGCATTCAGGTCCGAGCCCAGGGCCAGGGGCCCCTGGGCACATGCTTTGGCCATTTTCCCTGGGAAAGAAAACTCACCAGTCCAGGTTGCTGATGTCAGTTTGTAGGGCTCCCTTGGGTCTATCAGGGCAGCACAACTTTGAGGAGGGGACAACTTCGGTTGGGGGTACATCCTTCGATATAAGGATTCTCTGCAGTCAGGTCCCAGCCCTGTGCTTGGGGCCCCTGGGCACATGCTTTGGCCATTTTCCCTGGGAAAGAAAACTCACCAGTCCAGGTTGCTGATGTCAGTTTGTAGGGCTCCCTTGGGTCTATCAGGGCAGCACAAGTATGAGATGCGGACAACTCCAGTCTGCGATCCATCCTTCGATATAAGGATTATTTGCATTCAGGCCCCAGCCCTGTGCCAGGGGCCCCTGGGCACATGCTTTGGCCATTTTCCCTGGGAAAGAAAATTCACCAGTCCAGGTTGCTGATGTCAGTTTGTAGGGCTCCCTTGGGTCTATCAGGGCAGCACAACTTTGAGGAGGGGACAGCTTCAGTTGGGGGTCCAAACTTCGATATAAGGATTCTCTGCAGTCAGGTCCCAGCCCTGTGCTTGGGGCCTCTGGGCACATGCTTTGGCCATTTTCCCTGGGAAAGAAAGCTCAGCAATCCAGGTTTCTGATGTCACTTTGTAAGGCTCCCTTGGGTCTATAAGGGCAGCACAACTTTGAGGAGGGGACAACTTCGGTCTGGGGTCCATCCTTCAATATAAGGATACTTTGCAGTAAGGTCCGAGCCGAGGGCCAGGGGCCCCTGGGCACATCCTTTGGCCATTTTCCCTGGGAAAGAAAACTCACCAGTCCAGGTTGCTGATGTCAGTTTGTAGGGCTCCCTTGGGTCTATCAGGGCAGCACAACTTTGAGGAGGGGACAACTTCGGTTCGGGGTTCAAACTTCGATATAAGGATTCCTTGCAGTCAGGTCCGAGCCCAGGGCCAGGGGCCCCTGGGCACATGCTTTGGCCATTTTCCCTGGGAAAGAAAACTCACCAGTCCAGGTTGCTGATGTCAGTTTGTAGGGCTCCCTTGGGTCTATCTGGGAAGCAGAAATTTGAGGAGGGGACAACTTCGGTCTGCGATCCATCCTTCGATATAAGGATTTTTTGCAGTTAGGCCCCAGCCCAGTTCCACAGACCACTGAGCACATCCTTTGGCCATTTTCCCTGGGAAAGAAAATTCACCAGTCCAGGTTGCTGATGTCAGTTTGTGGGGCTCCCTTGGGTCTATCTGGGAAGCAGAAATTTGAGGAGGCGACAACTTAGGTCTCTGAACCATCCTTTGATATAAGGATACTTTGCAGTCAGGTCCGAGCCCAGTGCAAGGGGCCCCTGGGCACAACCTTTATCCATTTTCCCTGGGAAAGAAAACTCACCAGTCCAGGTTGCTGATGTCATTTTGTAGGGCTCCCTTGGGTCTATCAGGGCAGCACAACTTTGAGGAGGGGACAACTTCGGTCTGTGATCCATTCTTCGATATAAGGATTCTTCGCAGTCAGGCCCCAGCCCGGGGTAAGGGGCCCTTGGGCACATCCTTTGGCCATTTTCCCTGGGAAAGAAAACTCACCAGTCCAGGTTGCTGATGTCAGTTTGTAGGGCTCACTTGGGTCTATCAGGGCAGCGCAACTATGAGGAGGGGACAACTTCAGTCTGGGGTCCATCCTTCGATATAAGGATTCTTTGCAGTCAGGTCCGAGCCCAGGGCCAGGGGCCCCTGGGCACATCCTTTGGCCATTTTCCCTGGGAAAGAAAACTCACCAGTCCAGGTTGCTGATGTCAGTTTGTAGGGCTCCCTTGGGTCTATCAGGGCAGCGCAACTTTGAGGAGGGGACAACTTCGGTTGGGGGTACATCCTTCGATATAAGGATTCTCTGCAGTCAGGTCCCAGCCCTGTGCTTGGGGCCCCTGGGCACATCCTTTGGCCATTTTCCCTGGGAAAGAAAACTCACCAGTCCAGATTCCTGATGTCACTTTGTAGGGCTCCCTTTGGTCTATCAGGGCAGCACAACTTTGAGGAGGGGACAACTTTGGTCTGCGAACCATCCTTCGATATAAGGATACTTTGCAGTCAGGTCCGAGCCCAGTGCCAGGGGCCCCTGGGCACATCCTTTGGCCATTTTCCCTGGGAAAGAAAACTCATCAGTCCAGGTACCTGATGTCACTTTGTAGGGCACCCTTGGGTCTATCAGGGCAGCACAAGTATGAGATGGGAACAACTTCGGTCTGCGATCCATCCTTCGATATAAGGATTATTTGCATTCAGGCCCCAGCCCGGTGCCAGGGGCCCCATGGCACATCCTTTGGCCATTTTCCCTGGGAAAGAAAACTCACCAGTCCAGGTTGCTGATGTCAGTTTGTAGGGCTCCCTTGGGTCTATCAGGGCAGCACAACTTTGAGGAGGGGACAACTTCGGTTCGGGGTTCAAACTTCGATATAAGGATTCCTTGCAGTCAGGTCCGAGCCCAGGGCCAGGGGCCCCTGGGCACATCCTTTGGCCATTTTCCCTGGGAAAGAAAATTCACCAGTCCAGGTTCCTGATGTCAGTTTGTAGGGCTCCCTTTGGTCTATCTGGGCAGCACAAGTCTGAGATGGGGACAACTTCAGTCTGCGATCCATCCTTCGATATAAGGATTATTTGCATTCAGGCCCCAGCCCAGTGCCAGGGGCCCCTGGGCACATCCTTTGGCCATTTTCCCTGGGAAAGAAAACTCACCAGTCCAGGTTGCTGATGTCAGTTTGTAGGGCTCCCTTGGGTCTATCAGGGCAGCAGAACTATGAGGAGGGCACAACTTCGGTCTGCGATCCATCCTTCGATATAAGGATTCTTCGCAGTCAGGCCCCAGCACGGGGTCAGGGGCCCCTGGGAAGATGCTTTGGCCATTATCCCTGGGAAAGACAATTCACCAGTCCAGGTTGCTGATGTCAGTTTGTAGGCCTCCCTTGGGTCTATCAGGGCAGCACAACTTTGAGGAGGGGAGAACTTCGGTTCGGGGTCCAAACATCGATATAAGGATTCTCTGCAGTCAGGTCCCAGCCCTGTGCTTGGGGCCCCTGGGCACATGCTTTGGCCATTTTCCCTGGGAAAGAAAACTCACCAGTCCAGTTTCCTGATGTCACTTTGTAGGGCTCCCTTGGGTCTATCAGGGCAGCACAATTATGAGATGGGGACAACTTCAGTCTGGGGTCCATCCTTCGATATAAGGATTATTTGCATTCAGGCCCCAGCCCGGTGCCAGGGGCCCCTGGGCACATCCTTTGGCCATTTTCCCTGGGAAAGAAAACTCACCAGTCCAGGTTGCTGATGTCAGTTTGTAGGGCTCCCTTGGGTCTAAGAGGGCAGCACAACTATGAGGACGGGACAACTTCAGTCTGGGGTCCATCCTTCGATATAAGGATTCTTTGCATTCAGGTCCGAGCACAGCGCCAGGGGCCCCTGGGCACATGCTTTGGCCATTTTCCCTGGGAAAGAAAACTCACCAGTCCAGGTTGCTGATGTCAGTTTGTAGGGCTCCCTTGGGTCTATCTGGGAAGCAGAAATTTGAGGAGGGGACAACTTCGGTCTGCGATCCATCCTTCGATATAAGGATTTTTTGCAGTTAGGCCCCAGCCCAGTTCCACAGACCACTGAGCACATCCTTTGGCCATTTTCCCTGGGAAAGAAAATTCACCAGTCCAGGTTGCTGATGTCAGTTTGTGGGGCTCCCTTGGGTCTATCTGGGAAGCAGAAATTTGAGGAGGCGACAACTTAGGTCTCTGAACCATCCTTTGATATAAGGATACTTTGCAGTCAGGTCCGAGCCCAGTGCAAGGGGCCCCTGGGCACAACCTTTATCCATTTTCCCTGGGAAAGAAAACTCACCAGTCCAGGTTGCTGATGTCATTTTGTAGGGCTCCCTTGGGTCTATCAGGGCAGCACAACTTTGAGGAGGGGACAACTTCGGTCTGTGATCCATTCTTCGATATAAGGATTCTTCGCAGTCAGGCCCCAGCCCGGGGTAAGGGGCCCTTGGGCACATCCTTTGGCCATTTTCCCTGGGAAAGAAAACTCACCAGTCCAGGTTGCTGATGTCAGTTTGTAGGGCTCACTTGGGTCTATCAGGGCAGCGCAACTATGAGGAGGGGACAACTTCAGTCTGGGGTCCATCCTTCGATATAAGGATTCTTTGCAGTCAGGTCCGAGCCCAGGGCCAGGGGCCCCTGGGCACATCCTTTGGCCATTTTCCCTGGGAAAGAAAACTCACCAGTCCAGGTTGCTGATGTCAGTTTGTAGGGCTCCCTTGGGTCTATCAGGGCAGCGCAACTTTGAGGAGGGGACAACTTCGGTTGGGGGTACATCCTTCGATATAAGGATTCTCTGCAGTCAGGTCCCAGCCCTGTGCTTGGGGCCCCTGGGCACATCCTTTGGCCATTTTCCCTGGGAAAGAAAACTCACCAGTCCAGATTCCTGATGTCACTTTGTAGGGCTCCCTTTGGTCTATCAGGGCAGCACAACTTTGAGGAGGGGACAACTTTGGTCTGCGAACCATCCTTCGATATAAGGATACTTTGCAGTCAGGTCCGAGCCCAGTGCCAGGGGCCCCTGGGCACATCCTTTGGCCATTTTCCCTGAGAAAGAAAACTCATCAGTCCAGGTACCTGATGTCACTTTGTAGGGCACCCTTGGGTCTATCAGGGCAGCACAAGTATGAGATGGAAACAACTTCGGTCTGCGATCCATCCTTCGATATAAGGATTATTTGCATTCAGGCCCCAGCCCGGTGCCAGGGGCCCCATGGCACATCCTTTGGCCATTTTCCCTGGGAAAGAAAACTCACCAGTCCAGGTTGCTGATGTCAGTTTGTAGGGCTCCCTTGGGTCTATCAGGGCAGCGCAACTTTGAGGAGGGGACAACTTCGGTTGGGGGTACATCCTTCGATATAAGGATTCTCTGCAGTCAGGTCCCAGCCCTGTGCTTGGGGCCCCTGGGCACATGCTTTGGCCATTTTCCCTGGGAAAGAAAGCTCACCAATCCAGGTTCCTGATGTCACTTTTTAGGCCTACCTTCGGTCTATCTGGGAAGCAGAAATTTGAGGAGGGGACAACTTCAGTCTGCGATCCATCCTTCGATATAAGGATTATTTGCATTCAGGCCCCAGCCTAGTGCCAGGGGCCCCATGGCACATCCTTTGGCCATTTTCCCTGGGAAAGAAAACTCACCAGTCCAGTTTCCTGATGTCACTTTGTAGGGCTGCCTTGGGTCTATCAGGGAAGCACAACTTTGAGGAGGGGAGAATTTCGGTCTGGGGTCCATCCTTCGATATAAGGATTTTTGCAGTCAGGCCCCAGCCCAGTGCCAGGGGCCCCTGGGCACATGCTTTGGCCATTTTCCCTGGGAAAGAAAACTCACCAGTCCAGGTTGCTGATGTCAGTTTGTAGGGCTCCCTTGGGTCTATCAGGGCAGCACAACTTTGAGGAGGGGACAACTTCGGTCTGGGGTCCATCCTTTGATATAAGGATTTTTTGCATTCAGGTCTGAGCCCATTGCCAGGGGCCCCTGGGCACATCCTTTGGCCATTTTCCCTGGGAAAGAAAACTCACCAGTCCAGGTTGCTGATGTCAGTTTGTAGGGCTCCCTTGGGTCTATCAGGGCAGCACAACTTTGAGGAGGGGACAACTTCGGTTGGGGGTACATCCTTCGATATAAGGATTCTCTGCAGTCAGGTCCCAGCCCTGTGCTTGGGGCCCCTGGGCACATCCTTTGGCCATTTTCCCTGGGAAAGAAAACTCACCAGTCCAGGTTGCTGATGTCAGTTTGTAGGGCTCCCTTGGGCCTATCAGGGCAGCACAAGTATGAGATGGGGACAACTTCAGTCTGCGATCCATCCTTCGATATAAGGATTATTTGCATTCAGGCCCCAGCGCAGTGCCAGGGGCCCCTGGGCACATGCTTTGGCCATTTTCCCTGGGAAAGAAAACTCACCAGTCCAGGTTGCTGATGTCAGTTTGTAGGGCTCCCTTGAGTCTATCAGGGCAGCACAACTTTGAGGAGGGGAGAACTTCGGTTCGGGGTCCAAACTTCGATATAAGGATTCTCTGCAGTCAGGTCCCAGCCCCGTGCTTGTGGCCCCTGGGCACATGCTTTGGCCATTTCCCCTGGGAAAGAAAACTCACCAGTCCAGGTTCCTGATGTCAGTTTGTAGGGCTCCCTTGGGTCTATCAGGGCAGCACAACTTTGAGGGGGGGACAACTTCGGTCTGGGGTCCATCCTTTGATATAAGGATTTTTTGCATTCAGGTCTGAGCCCAGTGCCTGGGGCCCCTGGGCACATCCTTTGGCCATTTTCCCTGGGAAAGAAAACTCACCAGTCCAGGTTCCTGATGTCACTTTGTAGGGCTCCCTTGGGTCTATCAGTGCAGCACAACTATGAGGAGGGGACAACTTCAGTCTGCGATCCATCCTTCGATATAAGGATTATTTGCATTCAGGCCCCAGCCCGGTGCCAGGGGCCCCATGGCACATCCTTTGGCCATTTTCCCTGGGAAAGAAAACTCACCAGTCCAGGTTCCTGATGTCACTTTGTAGGGCTCCCTTGGGTCTATCAGGGCAGCACAACTTTGAGGAGGGGACAACTTCGGTCTGCGATCCATTCTTCGATATAAGGATTTTTTGCATTCAGGTCTGAGCCCAGTGCCTGGGGCCCCTGGGCACATCCTTTGGCCATTTTCCCTGGGAAAGAAAACTCACCAGTCCAGGTTGCTGATGTCAGTTTGTAGGGCTCCCTTGGGTCTATCAGGGCAGCACAATTATGAGATGGGGACAACTTCAGTCTGGGGTCCATCCTTCGATATAAGGATTATTTGCATTCAGGTCCGAGCCCAGGGCCAGGGGCCCCTGGGCACATGCTTTGGCCATTTTCCCTGGGAAAGAAAACTCACCAGTCCAGGTTGCTGATGTCAGTTTGTAGGGCTCCCTTGGGTCTATCAGGGCAGCACAACTTTGAGGAGGGGACAACTTCGGTTGGGGGTACATCCTTCGATATAAGGATTCTCTGCAGTCAGGTCCCAGCCCTGTGCTTGGGACCCCTGGGCACATGCTTTGGCCATTTTCCCTGGGAAAGAAAACTCACCAGTCCAGGTTGCTGATGTCAGTTTGTAGGGCTCCCTTGGGTCTATCAGGGCAGCACAAGTATGAGATGCGGACAACTCCAGTCTGCGATCCATCCTTCGATATAAGGATTATTTGCATTCAGGCCCCAGCCCTGTGCCAGGGGCCCCTGGGCACATGCTTTGGCCATTTTCCCTGGGAAAGAAAATTCACCAGTCCAGGTTGCTGATGTCAGTTTGTAGGGCTCCCTTGGGTCTATCAGGGCAGCACAACTTTGAGGAGGGGACAGCTTCAGTTGGGGGTCCAAACTTCGATATAAGGATTCTCTGCAGTCAGGTCCCAGCCCTGTGCTTGGGGCCTCTGGGCACATGCTTTGGCCATTTTCCCTGGGAAAGAAAGCTCAGCAATCCAGGTTTCTGATGTCACTTTGTAGGGCTCCCTTTGGTCTATCTGGGAAGCAGAAATTTGAGGAGGGGACAACTTTGGTCTGCGAACCATTCTTCGATATAAGGATACTTTGCAGTCAGGTCCGAGCCCAGTGCCAGGGGCCCCTGGGCACATCCTTTGGCCATTTTCCCTGGGAAAGAAAACTCACCAGTCCAGGTTGCTGATGTCACTTTGTAGGGCTCCCTTGGGTCTATCAGGGCAGCACAATTATGAGATGGGGACAACTTCAGTCTGGGGTCCATCCTTCGATAT
Organism: Lonchura striata; assembly: GCF_046129695.1. NCBI lineage: Eukaryota > Metazoa > Chordata > Aves > Passeriformes > Estrildidae > Lonchura > Lonchura striata. Next base: position 3,566,743 of record NC_134613.1, read on the forward strand.
AATGATTCTTTGCATTCAGGTCCGAGCCCAGGGCCAGGGGCCCCTGGGCACATGCTTTGGCCATTTTCCCTGGGAAAGAAAACTCACCAGTCCAGGTTGCTGATGTCAGTTTGTAGGGCTCCCTTGGGTCTATCAGGGCAGCACAACTTTGAGGAGGGGACAACTTCGGTTGGGGGTACATCCTTCGATATAAGGATTCTTTGCAGTCAGGTCCCAGCCCTGTGCTTGGGGCCCCTGGGCACATGCTTTGGCCATTTTCCCTGGGAAAGAAAACTCACCAGTCCAGGTTGCTGATGTCAGTTTGTAGGGCTCCCTTGGGTCTATCAGGGCAGCACAAGTATGAGATGCGGACAACTCCAGTCTGCGATCCATCCTTCGATATAAGGATTATTTGCATTCAGGCCCCAGCCCTGTGCCAGGGGCCCCTGGGCACATGCTTTGGCCATTTTCCCTGGGAAAGAAAACTCACCAGTCCAGGTTCCTGATGTCAGTTTGTAGGGCTCCCTTGGGTCTATCAGGGCAGCACAACTTTGAGGAGGGGACAACTTCGGTCTGGGGTCCATCCTTTGATATAAGGATTTTTTGCATACAGGTCTGAGCCCAGTGCCTGGGGCCCCTGGGCACATCCTTTGGCCATTTTCCCTGGGAAAGAAAACTCACCAGTCCAGGTTGCTGATGTCAGTTTGTAGGGCTCCCTTGGGTCTATCTGGGAAGCAGAAATTTGAGGAGGGGACAACTTCGGTCTGCGAACCATCCTTCGATATAAGGATTCTTTGCATTCAGGCCCCAGCCCAGTGCCAGGGGCCCTTGGGGCATCCTTTGGCCATTTTCCCTGGGAAAGAAAACTCACCAGTCCAGGTTGCTGATGTCACTTTGTAGGGCTCCCTTGGGTCTATCAGGGAAGCACAACTTTGAGGAGGGGAGAACTTCGGTCTGGGGTCCATCCTTCGATATAAGGATTTTTGCAGTCAGGCCCCAGCCCAGTGCCAGGGGCCCCTGGGCACATGCTTTGGCCATTTTCCCTGGGAAAGAAAACTCACCAGTCCAGGTTGCTGATGTCAGTTTGTAAGGCTCCCTTGGGTCTATCAGGGCAGCACAACTTTGAGGAGGGGACAACTTCGGTCTGGGGTCCATCCTTCAATATAAGGATACTTTGCAGTAAGGTCCGAGTCGAGGGCCAGGGGCCCCTGGGCACATCCTTTGGCCATTTTCCCTGGGAAAGAAAACTCACCAGTCCAGGTTGCTGATGTCAGTTTGTAGGGCTCCCTTGGGTCTATCAGGGCAGCACAACTTTGAGGAGGGGACAACTTCGGTTCGGGGTTCAAACTTCGATATAAGGATTCCTTGCAGTCAGGTCCGAGCCCAGGGCCAGGGGCCCCTGGGCACATCCTTTGGCCATTTTCCCTGGGAAAGAAAATTCACCAGTCCAGGTTCCTGATGTCAGTTTGTAGGGCTCCCTTTGGTCTATCTGGGCAGCACAAGTCTGAGATGGGGACAACTTCAGTCTGCGATCCATCCTTCGATATAAGGATTATTTGCATTCAGGTCCCAGCCCAGTGCCAGGGGCCCCTGGGCACATCCTTTGGCCATTTTCCCTGGGAAAGAAAACTCACCAGTCCAGGTTGCTGATGTCAGTTTGTAGGGCTCCCTTGGGTCTATCAGGGCAGCAGAACTATGAGGAGGGCACAACTTCGGTCTGCGATCCATCCTTCGATATAAGGATTCTTCGCAGTCAGGCCCCAGCACGGGGTCAGGGGCCCCTGGGAAGATGCTTTGGCCATTATCCCTGGGAAAGACAATTCACCAGTCCAGGTTGCTGATGTCAGTTTGTAGGCCTCCCTTGGGTCTATCAGGGCAGCACAACTTTGAGGAGGGGAGAACTTCGGTTCGGGGTCCAAACATCGATATAAGGATTCTCTGCAGTCAGGTCCCAGCCCTGTGCTTGGGGCCCCTGGGCACATGCTTTGGCCATTTTCCCTGGGAAAGAAAACTCACCAGTCCAGTTTCCTGATGTCACTTTGTAGGGCTCCCTTGGGTCTATCAGGGCAGCACAATTATGAGATGGGGACAACTTCAGTCTGGGGTCCATCCTTCGATATAAGGATTATTTGCATTCAGGCCCCAGCCCGGTGCCAGGGGCCCCTGGGCACATCCTTTGGCCATTTTCCCTGGGAAAGAAAACTCACCAGTCCAGGTTGCTGATGTCAGTTTGTAGGGCTCCCTTGGGTCTATCAGGGCAGCACAACTATGAGGACGGGACAACTTCAGTCTGGGGTCCATCCTTCGATATAAGGATTCTTTGCATTCAGGTCCGAGCACAGCGCCAGGGGCCCCTGGGCACATGCTTTGGCCATTTTCCCTGGGAAAGAAAACTCACCAGTCCAGGTTGCTGATGTCAGTTTGTAGGGCTCCCTTGGGTCTATCTGGGAAGCAGAAATTTGAGGAGGGGACAACTTCGGTCTGCGATCCATCCTTCGATATAAGGATTTTTTGCAGTTAGGCCCCAGCCCAGTTCCACAGACCACTGAGCACATCCTTTGGCCATTTTCCCTGGGAAAGAAAATTCACCAGTCCAGGTTGCTGATGTCAGTTTGTGGGGCTCCCTTGGGTCTATCTGGGAAGCAGAAATTTGAGGAGGCGACAACTTAGGTCTCTGAACCATCCTTTGATATAAGGATACTTTGCAGTCAGGTCCGAGCCCAGTGCAAGGGGCCCCTGGGCACAACCTTTATCCATTTTCCCTGGGAAAGAAAACTCACCAGTCCAGGTTGCTGATGTCATTTTGTAGGGCTCCCTTGGGTCTATCAGGGCAGCACAACTTTGAGGAGGGGACAACTTCGGTCTGTGATCCATTCTTCGATATAAGGATTCTTCGCAGTCAGGCCCCAGCCCGGGGTAAGGGGCCCTTGGGCACATCCTTTGGCCATTTTCCCTGGGAAAGAAAACTCACCAGTCCAGGTTGCTGATGTCAGTTTGTAGGGCTCACTTGGGTCTATCAGGGCAGCGCAACTATGAGGAGGGGACAACTTCAGTCTGGGGTCCATCCTTCGATATAAGGATTCTTTGCAGTCAGGTCCGAGCCCAGGGCCAGGGGCCCCTGGGCACATCCTTTGGCCATTTTCCCTGGGAAAGAAAACTCACCAGTCCAGGTTGCTGATGTCAGTTTGTAGGGCTCCCTTGGGTCTATCAGGGCAGCGCAACTTTGAGGAGGGGACAACTTCGGTTGGGGGTACATCCTTCGATATAAGGATTCTCTGCAGTCAGGTCCCAGCCCTGTGCTTGGGGCCCCTGGGCACATCCTTTGGCCATTTTCCCTGGGAAAGAAAACTCACCAGTCCAGATTCCTGATGTCACTTTGTAGGGCTCCCTTTGGTCTATCAGGGCAGCACAACTTTGAGGAGGGGACAACTTTGGTCTGCGAACCATCCTTCGATATAAGGATACTTTGCAGTCAGGTCCGAGCCCAGTGCCAGGGGCCCCTGGGCACATCCTTTGGCCATTTTCCCTGGGAAAGAAAACTCATCAGTCCAGGTACCTGATGTCACTTTGTAGGGCACCCTTGGGTCTATCAGGGCAGCACAAGTATGAGATGGGAACAACTTCGGTCTGCGATCCATCCTTCGATATAAGGATTATTTGCATTCAGGCCCCAGCCCGGTGCCAGGGGCCCCATGGCACATCCTTTGGCCATTTTCCCTGGGAAAGAAAACTCACCAGTCCAGGTTGCTGATGTCAGTTTGTAGGGCTCCCTTGGGTCTATCAGGGCAGCACAACTTTGAGGAGGGGACAACTTCGGTTGGGGGTCCAAACTTCGATATAAGGATTCTCTGCAGTCAGGTCCCAGCCCTGTGCTTGGGGCCCCTGGGCACATGCTTTGGCCATTTTCCCTGGGAAAGAAAGCTCACCAATCCAGGTTCGTGATGTCACTTTTTAGGCCTACCTTCGGTCTATCTGGGAAGCAGAAATTTGAGGAGGGGACAACTTCAGTCTGCGATCCATCCTTCGATATAAGGATTATTTGCATTCAGGCCCCAGCCTAGTGCCAGGGGCCCCTGGGCACATCCTTTGGCCATTTTCCCTGGGAAAGAAAACTCACCAGTCCAGTTTCCTGATGTCACTTTGTAGGGCTGCCTTGGGTCTATCAGGGAAGCACAACTTTGAGGAGGGGAGAATTTCGGTCTGGGGTCCATCCTTCGATATAAGGATTTTTGCAGTCAGGCCCCAGCCCAGTGCCAGGGGCCCCTGGGCACATGCTTTGGCCATTTTCCCTGGGAAAGAAAACTCACCAGTCCAGGTTGCTGATGTCAGTTTGTAGGGCTCCCTTGGGTCTATCAGGGCAGCACAACTTTGAGGAGGGGACAACTTCGGTCTGGGGTCCATCCTTTGATATAAGGATTTTTTGCATTCAGGTCTGAGCCCATTGCCAGGGGCCCCTGGGCACATCCTTTGGCCATTTTCCCTGGGAAAGAAAACTCACCAGTCCAGGTTCCTGATGTCACTTTGTAGGGCTCCCTTGGGTCTATCAGGGCAGCACAACTATGAGGAGGGGACAACTTCAGTCTGGGGTCCATCCTTCGATATAAGGATTCTTTGCAGTCAGGTCCGAGCCCAGGGCCAGGGGCCCCTGGGCACATGCTTTGGCCATTTTCCATGGGAAAGAAAATTCACCAGTCCAGGTTGCTGATGTCAGTTTGTAGGGCTCCCTTGGGTCTATCAGGGCAGCACAACTTTGAGGAGGGGACAACTTCAGTCTGCGATCCATCCTTCGATATAAGGATTATTTGCATTCAGGCCCCAGCCCAGTGCCAGGGGCCCCTGGGCACATCCTTTGGCCATTTTCCCTGGGAAAGAAAACTCACCAGTCCAGTTTCCTGATGTCACTTTGTAGGGCTCCCTTGGGTCTATCAGGGAAGCACAACTTTGAGGAGGGGACAACTTCGGTTTGGGGTCCATCCTTCGATATAAGGATTTTTTGCAGTCAGGTCCACCCCAGTGCCAGGGGCCGCTGGGCACATCCTTTGGCCATTTTCCCTGGGAAAGAAAACTCACCAGTCCAGGTTGCTGATGTCAGTTTGTAGGGCTCCCTTGGGTCTATCAGGGCAGCACAACTTTGAGGAGGGGACAACTTCGGTCTGGGGTCCATCCTTCGATATAAGGATACTTTGCAGTAAGGTCCCAGCCCAGTGCCAGGGGCCCCTGGGCACATGCTTTGGCCATTGTCCCTGGGAAAGAAGACTCACCAGTCCAGTTTGCTGATGTCAGTTTGTAAGGCTCCCTTGGGTCTATCAGGGCAGCACAACTTTGAGGAGGGGACAACTTCGGTCTGGGGTCCATCCTTCAATATAAGGATACTTTGCAGTAAGGTCCGAGCCAAGGGCCAGGGACCCCTGGGCACATCCTTTGGCCATTTTCCCTGGGAAAGAAAACTCACCAGTCCAGGTTGCTGATGTCAGTTTGTAGGGCTCCCTTGGGTCTATCAGGGCAGCACAACTTTGAGGAGGGGAGAACTTCGGTTCGGGGTCCAAACTTCGATATAAGGATTCTTTGCAGTCAGGTCCGAGCCCAGGGCCAGGGGCCCCTGGGCACATCCTTTGGCCATTTTCCCTGGGAAAGAAAATTCACCAGTCCAGGTTGCTGATGTCATTTTGTAAGGCTCCCTTGGGTCTATCAGGGCAGCACAACTTTGAGGAGGGAACAACTTCGGTCGGGGTTTCAAACTTCGATATAAGGAGTCTCTGCAGCCCGGTCCCAGCCCTGTGCTTGGGGCCACTGGGCACATGCTTTGGCCATTTTCCCTGGGAAAGAAAACTCACCAGTCCAGGTTGCTGATGTCACTTTGTAGGGCTCCCTTGGGTCTATTTGGGAAGCAGAAATTTGAGGAGGGGACAACTTTGGTCTGCGAACCATCCTTTGATATAAGGATACTTTGCAGTCAGGTCCGAGCCCAGTCCCAGGGGCCCCTGGGCACATGCTTTGGCCATTTTCCCTGGGAAAGAAAACTCACCAGTCCAGGTTGCTGATGTCAGCTTGTAGGCCTCCCTTGGGTCTATCAGGGCAGCACAACTATGAGGAGAGGACAACTTCAGTCTGGGGTCCGTCCTTCGATATAAGGATTCTTTGCAGTCAGGTCCGAGCCCAGTGCCAGGGGCCCCTGGGCACATGCTTTGGCCATTTTCCCTGGGAAAGAAAATTCACCAGTCCAGGTTGCTGATGTCAGTTTGTAGGGCTCCCTTGGGTCTATCAGGGCAGCACAACTTTGAGGAGGGGACAACTTCGGTTGGGGGTCCAAACTTCGATATAAGGATTCTCTGCAGTCAGGTCTGAGCCCAGTGCCTGGGGCCCCTGGGCACATCCTTTGGCCATTTTCCCTGGGAAAGAAAACTCACCAGTCCAGGTTGCTGATGTCAGTTTGTAGGGCTCCCTTGGGTCTATCTGGGAAGCAGAAATTTGAGGAGGGGACAACTTCGGTCTGCGAACCATCCTTCGATATAAGGATTCTTTGCATTCAGGCCCCAGCCCAGTGCCAGGGGCCCTTGGGGCATCCTTTGGCCATTTTCCCTGGGAAAGAAAACTCACCAGTCCAGGTTGCTGATGTCACTTTGTAGGGCTCCCTTGGGTCTATCAGGGAAGCACAACTTTGAGGAGGGGAGAACTTCGGTCTGGGGTCCATCCTTCGATATAAGGATTTTTGCAGTCAGGCCCCAGCCCAGTGCCAGGGGCCCCTGGGCACATGCTTTGGCCATTTTCCCTGGGAAAGAAAACTCACCAGTCCAGGTTGCTGATGTCAGTTTGTAAGGCTCCCTTGGGTCTATCAGGGCAGCACAACTTTGAGGAGGGGACAACTTCGGTCTGGGGTCCATCCTTCAATATAAGGATACTTTGCAGTAAGGTCCGAGCCGAGGGCCAGGGGCCCCTGGGCACATCCTTTGGCCATTTTCCCTGGGAAAGAAAACTCACCAGTCCAGGTTGCTGATGTCAGTTTGTAGGGCTCCCTTGGGTCTATCAGGGCAGCACAACTTTGAGGAGGGGACAACTTCGGTTCGGGGTTCAAACTTCGATATAAGGATTCCTTGCAGTCAGGTCCGAGCCCAGGGCCAGGGGCCCCTGGGCACATCCTTTGGCCATTTTCCCTGGGAAAGAAAATTCACCAGTCCAGGTTCCTGATGTCAGTTTGTAGGGCTCCCTTTGGTCTATCTGGGCAGCACAAGTCTGAGATGGGGACAACTTCAGTCTGCGATCCATCCTTCGATATAAGGATTATTTGCATTCAGGTCCCAGCCCAGTGCCAGGGGCCCCTGGGCACATCCTTTGGCCATTTTCCCTGGGAAAGAAAACTCACCAGTCCAGGTTGCTGATGTCAGTTTGTAGGGCTCCCTTGGGTCTATCAGGGCAGCAGAACTATGAGGAGGGCACAACTTCGGTCTGCGATCCATCCTTCGATATAAGGATTCTTCGCAGTCAGGCCCCAGCACGGGGTCAGGGGCCCCTGGGAAGATGCTTTGGCCATTATCCCTGGGAAAGACAATTCACCAGTCCAGGTTGCTGATGTCAGTTTGTAGGCCTCCCTTGGGTCTATCAGGGCAGCACAACTTTGAGGAGGGGAGAACTTCGGTTCGGGGTCCAAACATCGATATAAGGATTCTCTGCAGTCAGGTCCCAGCCCTGTGCTTGGGGCCCCTGGGCACATGCTTTGGCCATTTTCCCTGGGAAAGAAAACTCACCAGTCCAGTTTCCTGATGTCACTTTGTAGGGCTCCCTTGGGTCTATCAGGGCAGCACAATTATGAGATGGGGACAACTTCAGTCTGGGGTCCATCCTTCGATATAAGGATTATTTGCATTCAGGCCCCAGCCCGGTGCCAGGGGCCCCTGGGCACATCCTTTGGCCATTTTCCCTGGGAAAGAAAACTCACCAGTCCAGGTTGCTGATGTCAGTTTGTAGGGCTCCCTTGGGTCTATCAGGGCAGCACAACTATGAGGACGGGACAACTTCAGTCTGGGGTCCATCCTTCGATATAAGGATTCTTTGCATTCAGGTCCGAGCACAGCGCCAGGGGCCCCTGGGCACATGCTTTGGCCATTTTCCCTGGGAAAGAAAACTCACCAGTCCAGGTTGCTGATGTCAGTTTGTAGGGCTCCCTTGGGTCTATCTGGGAAGCAGAAATTTGAGGAGGGGACAACTTCGGTCTGCGATCCATCCTTCGATATAAGGATTTTTTGCAGTTAGGCCCCAGCCCAGTTCCACAGACCACTGAGCACATCCTTTGGCCATTTTCCCTGGGAAAGAAAATTCACCAGTCCAGGTTGCTGATGTCAGTTTGTGGGGCTCCCTTGGGTCTATCTGGGAAGCAGAAATTTGAGGAGGCGACAACTTAGGTCTCTGAACCATCCTTTGATATAAGGATACTTTGCAGTCAGGTCCGAGCCCAGTGCAAGGGGCCCCTGGGCACAACCTTTATCCATTTTCCCTGGGAAAGAAAACTCACCAGTCCAGGTTGCTGATGTCATTTTGTAGGGCTCCCTTGGGTCTATCAGGGCAGCACAACTTTGAGGAGGGGACAACTTCGGTCTGTGATCCATTCTTCGATATAAGGATTCTTCGCAGTCAGGCCCCAGCCCGGGGTAAGGGGCCCTTGGGCACATCCTTTGGCCATTTTCCCTGGGAAAGAAAACTCACCAGTCCAGGTTGCTGATGTCAGTTTGTAGGGCTCACTTGGGTCTATCAGGGCAGCGCAACTATGAGGAGGGGACAACTTCAGTCTGGGGTCCATCCTTCGATATAAGGATTCTTTGCAGTCAGGTCCGAGCCCAGGGCCAGGGGCCCCTGGGCACATCCTTTGGCCATTTTCCCTGGGAAAGAAAACTCACCAGTCCAGGTTGCTGATGTCAGTTTGTAGGGCTCCCTTGGGTCTATCAGGGCAGCGCAACTTTGAGGAGGGGACAACTTCGGTTGGGGGTACATCCTTCGATATAAGGATTCTCTGCAGTCAGGTCCCAGCCCTGTGCTTGGGGCCCCTGGGCACATCCTTTGGCCATTTTCCCTGGGAAAGAAAACTCACCAGTCCAGATTCCTGATGTCACTTTGTAGGGCTCCCTTTGGTCTATCAGGGCAGCACAACTTTGAGGAGGGGACAACTTTGGTCTGCGAACCATCCTTCGATATAAGGATACTTTGCAGTCAGGTCCGAGCCCAGTGCCAGGGGCCCCTGGGCACATCCTTTGGCCATTTTCCCTGGGAAAGAAAACTCATCAGTCCAGGTACCTGATGTCACTTTGTAGGGCACCCTTGGGTCTATCAGGGCAGCACAAGTATGAGATGGGAACAACTTCGGTCTGCGATCCATCCTTCGATATAAGGATTATTTGCATTCAGGCCCCAGCCCGGTGCCAGGGGCCCCATGGCACATCCTTTGGCCATTTTCCCTGGGAAAGAAAACTCACCAGTCCAGGTTGCTGATGTCAGTTTGTAGGGCTCCCTTGGGTCTATCAGGGCAGCACAACTTTGAGGAGGGGACAACTTCGGTTGGGGGTCCAAACTTCGATATAAGGATTCTCTGCAGTCAGGTCCCAGCCCTGTGCTTGGGGCCCCTGGGCACATGCTTTGGCCATTTTCCCTGGGAAAGAAAGCTCACCAATCCAGGTTCGTGATGTCACTTTTTAGGCCTACCTTCGGTCTATCTGGGAAGCAGAAATTTGAGGAGGGGACAACTTCAGTCTGCGATCCATCCTTCGATATAAGGATTATTTGCATTCAGGCCCCAGCCTAGTGCCAGGGGCCCCTGGGCACATCCTTTGGCCATTTTCCCTGGGAAAGAAAACTCACCAGTCCAGTTTCCTGATGTCACTTTGTAGGGCTGCCTTGGGTCTATCAGGGAAGCACAACTTTGAGGAGGGGAGAATTTCGGTCTGGGGTCCATCCTTCGATATAAGGATTTTTGCAGTCAGGCCCCAGCCCAGTGCCAGGGGCCCCTGGGCACATGCTTTGGCCATTTTCCCTGGGAAAGAAAACTCACCAGTCCAGGTTGCTGATGTCAGTTTGTAGGGCTCCCTTGGGTCTATCAGGGCAGCACAACTTTGAGGAGGGGACAACTTCGGTCTGGGGTCCATCCTTTGATATAAGGATTTTTTGCATTCAGGTCTGAGCCCATTGCCAGGGGCCCCTGGGCACATCCTTTGGCCATTTTCCCTGGGAAAGAAAACTCACCAGTCCAGGTTCCTGATGTCACTTTGTAGGGCTCCCTTGGGTCTATCAGGGCAGCACAACTTTGAGGAGGGGACAACTTCAGTCTGGGGTCCATCCTTCGATATAAGGATTCTTTGCAGTCAGGTCCGAGCCCAGGGCCAGGGGCCCCTGGGCACATGCTTTGGCCATTTTCCATGGGAAAGAAAATTCACCAGTCCAGGTTGCTGATGTCAGTTTGTAGGGCTCCCTTGGGTCTATCAGGGCAGCACAACTTTGAGGAGGGGACAACTTCAGTCTGCGATCCATCCTTCGATATAAGGATTATTTGCATTCAGGCCCCAGCCCAGTGCCAGGGGCCCCTGGGCACATCCTTTGGCCATTTTCCCTGGGAAAGAAAACTCACCAGTCCAGTTTCCTGATGTCACTTTGTAGGGCTCCCTTGGGTCTATCAGGGAAGCACAACTTTGAGGAGGGGACAACTTCGGTTTGGGGTCCATCCTTCGATATAAGGATTTTTTGCAGTCAGGTCCACCCCAGTGCCAGGGGCCGCTGGGCACATCCTTTGGCCATTTTCCCTGGGAAAGAAAACTCACCAGTCCAGGTTGCTGATGTCAGTTTGTAGGGCTCCCTTGGGTCTATCAGGGCAGCACAACTTTGAGGAGGGGACAACTTCGGTCTGGGGTCCATCCTTCGATATAAGGATACTTTGCAGTAAGGTCCCAGCCCAGTGCCAGGGGCCCCTGGGCACATGCTTTGGCCATTGTCCCTGGGAAAGAAGACTCACCAGTCCAGTTTGCTGATGTCAGTTTGTAAGGCTCCCTTGGGTCTATCAGGGCAGCACAACTTTGAGGAGGGGACAACTTCGGTCTGGGGTCCATCCTTCAATATAAGGATACTTTGCAGTAAGGTCCGAGCCAAGGGCCAGGGACCCCTGGGCACATCCTTTGGCCATTTTCCCTGGGAAAGAAAACTCACCAGTCCAGGTTGCTGATGTCAGTTTGTAGGGCTCCCTTGGGTCTATCAGGGCAGCACAACTTTGAGGAGGGGAGAACTTCGGTTCGGGGTCCAAACTTCGATATAAGGATTCTTTGCAGTCAGGTCCGAGCCCAGGGCCAGGGGCCCCTGGGCACATCCTTTGGCCATTTTCCCTGGGAAAGAAAATTCACCAGTCCAGGTTGCTGATGTCATTTTGTAAGGCTCCCTTGGGTCTATCAGGGCAGCACAACTTTGAGGAGGGAACAACTTCGGTCGGGGTTTCAAACTTCGATATAAGGAGTCTCTGCAGCCCGGTCCCAGCCCTGTGCTTGGGGCCACTGGGCACATGCTTTGGCCATTTTCCCTGGGAAAGAAAACTCACCAGTCCAGGTTGCTGATGTCACTTTGTAGGGCTCCCTTGGGTCTATTTGGGAAGCAGAAATTTGAGGAGGGGACAACTTTGGTCTGCGAACCATCCTTTGATATAAGGATACTTTGCAGTCAGGTCCGAGCCCAGTCCCAGGGGCCCCTGGGCACATGCTTTGGCCATTTTCCCTGGGAAAGAAAACTCACCAGTCCAGGTTGCTGATGTCAGCTTGTAGGCCTCCCTTGGGTCTATCAGGGCAGCACAACTATGAGGAGAGGACAACTTCAGTCTGGGGTCCGTCCTTCGATATAAGGATTCTTTGCAGTCAGGTCCGAGCCCAGTGCCAGGGGCCCCTGGGCACATGCTTTGGCCATTTTCCCTGGGAAAGAAAATTCACCAGTCCAGGTTGCTGATGTCAGTTTGTAGGGCTCCCTTGGGTCTATCAGGGCAGCACAACTTTGAGGAGGGGACAACTTCGGTTGGGGGTCCAAACTTCGATATAAGGATTCTCTGCAGTCAGGTCCCAGCCCTGTGCTTGGGGCCCCTGGGCACATGCTTTGGCCATTTTTCCTGGGAAAGAAAACTCACCAGTCCAGGTTGCTGATGTCAGTTTGTAGGGCTCCCTTGGGTCTATCTGGGAAGCAGAAATTTGAGGAGGGGACAACTTCGGTCTGCGAACCATCCTTCGATATAAGGATTCTTTGCAGTCAGGCCCCAGCCCAGTGCCACGGACCACTGAGCACATCCTTTGGCCATTTTCCCTGGGAAAGAAAATTCACCAGTCCAGGTTGCTGATGTCAGTTTGTAGGGCTCCCTTGGGTCTATCTGGGCAGCAGAAATTTGAGGAGGCGACAACTTAGGTCTGCGAACCATCCTTTGATATAAGGATACTTTGCAGTCAGGTCCGAGCCCAGTGCCAGGGGCCCCTGGGCACATCCTTTATCCATTTTCCCTGGGAAAGAAAACTCACCAGTCCAGGTTGCTGATGTCAGTTTGTAGGGCTCCCTTGGGTCTATCAGGGCAGCACAACTTTGAGGAGGGGACAACTTCGGTTGGGGGTCCAAACTTCGATATAAGGATTCTCTGCAGTCAGGTCCCAGCCCTGTGCTTGGGGCCCCTGGGCACATGCTTTGGCCATTTTCCCTGGGAAAGAAAACTCACCAGTCCAGGTTGCTGATGTCAGTTTGTAGGGCTCCCTTGGGTCTATCTCGGAAGCAGAAATTTGAGGAGGGGACAACTTCGGTCTGCGAACCATCCTTCGATATAAGGATTATTTGCATTCAGGCCCCAGGCCAGTGCCAGGGGCCCCTGGGCACATCCTTTGGCCATTTTCCCTGGGAAAGAAAACTCACCAGTCCAGGTTGCTGATGTCATTTTGTAGGGCTCCCTTGGGTCTATCAGGGCAGCACAACTTTGAGGAGGGAACAACTTCGGTTGGGGGTCCAAATTTCGATATAATGATTTTTTGCATTCAGGTCCCAGCCCAGTGCCAGGGGCCCCTGGGCACATGCTTTGGCCATTTTCCCTGGGAAAGAAAACTCACCAGTCCAGGTTGCTGATGTCAGTTTGTAGGGCTCCCTTGGGTCTATCAGGGCAGCACAACTTTGAGGAGGGGAAAACTTCGGTCTGCGATCCATTCTTCGATATAAGGATTCTTCGCAGTCAGGCCCCAGCCCGGGGTCAGGGGCCCCTGGGCACATGCTTTGGCCATTTTCCCTGAGAAAGAAAACTCACCAGTCCAGGTTGCTGATGTCAGTTTGTAGGGCTCCCTTGGGTCTATCAGGGCAGCACAAGTATGAGATGGGGACAACTCCAGTCTGCGATCCATCCTTCGATATAAGGATTTTTTGCATTCAGGCCCCAACCCTGTGCCAGTAGCCCCTGGGCACATGCTTTGGCCATTTTCCCTGGGAAAGAAAACTCACCAGTCCAGGTTCCTGATGTCAGTTTGTAGGCCTCCCTTGGGTCTATCAGGGCAGCACAACTTTGAGGAGGGGACAACTTTGGTCTGGGGTCCATCCTTTGATATAAGGATTTTTTGCATTCAGGTCTGAGCCCAGTGCCTGGGGCCCCTGGGCACATCCTTTGGCCATTTTCCCTGGGAAAGAAAACTCACCAGTCCAGGTTCCTGATGTCACTTTATAGGGCTCCCTTGGGTCTATCAGGGCAGCACAACTTTGAGGAGGGGACGACTTCGGTTGGGGGTCCAAACTTCGATATAAGGATTCTCTGCAGTCAGGTCCCAGCCCTGTGCTTGGGGCCCCTGGGCACATGCTTTGGCCATTTTCCCTGGGAAAGAAAACTCACCAGTCCAGGTTGCTGATGTCAGTTTGTAGGGCTCCCTTGGGTCTATCAGGGCAGCACAAGTATGAGATGGGGACAACTCCAGTCCGCGAACCATACTTCGATATAAGGATTCTTTGCAGTCAGGGCCCAGCCCAGTGCCACGGACCACTGAGCACATCCTTTGGCCATTTTCCCTGGGAAAGAAAACTCACCAGTCCAGGTTCCTGATGTCACTTTGTAGGGCTCCCTTGGGTCTATCAGGGCAGCAGAAATTTGAGGAGGCGACAACTTAGGTCTGCGAACCATCCTTTGATATAAGGATACTTTGCAGTCAGGTCCGAGCCCAGTGCCAGGGGCCCCTGGGCACATGCTTTGGCCATTTTCCCTGGGAAAGAAAACTCACCAGTCCAGGTTCCTGATGTCAGTTTGTAGGGCTCCCTTGGGTCTATCAGGGCAGCACAACTATGAGGAGGGGACAACTTCAGTCTGGGGTCCGTCCTTCGATATAAGGATTCTTTGCAGTCAGGTCCGAGCCCAGGGCCAGGGGCCCCTGGGCACATGCTTTGGCCATTTTCCCTGGGAAAGAAAATTCACCAGTCCAGGTTGCTGATGTCAGTTTGTAGGGCTCCCTTGGGTCTATCAGGGCAGCACAACTATGAGGAGAGGACAACTTCAGTCTGGGGTCCGTCCTTCGATATAAGGATTCTTTGCAGTCAGGTCCGAGCCCAGGGCCAGGGGCCCCTGGGCACATGCTTTGGCCATTTTCCCTGGGAAAGAAAATTCACCAGTCCAGGTTGCTGATGTCAGTTTGTAGGGCTCCCTTGGGTCTATCAGGGCAGCACAACTTTGAGGAGGGGACAACTTCGGTTGGGGGTCCAAACTTCGATATAAGGATTCTCTGCAGTCAGGTCCCAGCCCTGTGCTTGGGGCCCCTGGGCACATGCTTTGGCCATTTTCCCTGGGAAAGAAAATTCACCAGTCCAGGTTGCTGATGTCAGTTTGTAGGGCTCCCTTGGGTCTATCTGGGAAGCAGAAATTTGAGGAGGGGACAACTTCGGTCTGCGAACCATCCTTCGATATAAGGATTCTTTGCATTCAGGCCCCAGCCCAGTGCCAGGGGCCCTTGGGGCATCCTTTGGCCATTTTCCCTGGGAAAGAAAACTCACCAGTCCAGGTTGCTGATGTCAATTTGTAGGGCTCCCTTGGGTCTATCAGGGCAGCAGAACTTTGAGGAGGGAACAACTTCGGTTGGGGGTCCAAATTTCGATATAAGGATTCTCTGAAGTCAGGTCCCAGCCCAGTGCTTGGGGCCCCTGGGCACATGCTTTGGCCATTTTCCCTGGGAAAGAAAACTCACCAGTCCAGGTTCCTGATGTCACTTTGTAGGGCTCCCTTGGGTCTATCTGGGAAGCAGAAATTTGAGGAGGGAACAACATTGGTCTGCGATCCATCCTTCGATATAAGGATTCTTTGCAGTCAGGCCCCACCCCAGTGCCAGGGGCCCCTGGGCATATGCTTTGGCCATTTTCCCTGGGAAAGAAAACTCACCAGTCCAGGTTGCTGATGTCAGTTTGTAGGGCTCCCTTGGGTCTATCTGGGAAGCAGAAATTTGAGGAGGGGACAACTTCGGTCTGCGAACCATCATTCGATATAAGGATTCTTTGCAGTCAGGCCCCAGCCCAGTGCCAGGGGCCCCTGGGCACATCCTTTGGCCATTTTCCCTGGGAAAGAAAATTCACCAGTCCAGGTTGCTGATGTCAGTTTGTAGGGCTCCCTTGGGTCTATCAGGGCAGCACAACTTTGAGGAGGGGCCAATTTTGGTCTGGGCTCCATCCTTCGACATAAGCATTCTTTACAGTCAGGTCCGAGCCCAGCGCCAGGGGCCCCTGGGCACATGTTTTGGACATTTTCCCTGGGAAAGAAAACTCACCAGTCCAGGTTGCTGATGTCAGTTTGTAGGCCTCCCTTGGGTCTATCTGGGAAGCAGAAATTTGAGGAGGGGACATCTTCGGTCTGCGATCCATCCTTTGATATATGGATTTTTTGCATTCAGGCCCAAGCCCAGTGCCAGGGGCCCCTGGGCACATGCTTTGGCCATTTTCCCTGGGAAAGAAAACTCACCAGTCCCGATTCCTGATGTCACTTTGTAGGGCTCCCTTGGGTCTATCTGGGAAGCAGAAATTTGAGGAGGGGACAACTTTGGTCTGCGAACCATCCTTCGATATAAGGATACTTTGCAGTCAGGTCCGAGCCCAGTGCCAGGGGCCCCTGGGCACATCCTTTGGCCATTTTCCCTGGGAAAGAAAACTCACCAGTCCAGGTTGCTGATGTCAGTTTGTAGGCCTCCCTTGGGTCTATCAGGGAAGAACAACTTTGAGGAGGGGACAACTTCGGTCTGGGTTCTATCCTTCGATATAAGGATTTTTTGCATTCAGGCCCCAGCCCAGTGCCAGGGGCCCCTGGGCACATGCTTTGGCCATTTTCCCTGGGAAAGAAAACTCACCAGTCCAGGTTCCTGATGTCAGTTTGTAGGCCTCCCTTGGGTCTATCAGGGCAGCACAACTTTGAGGAGGGGACAACTTCGGTCTGGGTTCCATCCTTTGATATAAGGATTTTTTGCATTCAGGTCTGAGCCCAGTGCCTGGGGCCCCTGAGCACATCCTTTGGCCATTTTCCCTGGGAAAGAAAACTCACCAGTCCAGGTTCCTGATGTCACTTTGTAGGGCTCCCTTGGGTCTATCAGGGCAGCACAACTATGAGGAGGGGACAACTTCAGTCTGGGGTCCGTCCTTCGATATAAGGATTCTTTGCAGTCAGGTTTGAGCCCAGGGCCAGGGGCCCCTGGGCACATGCTTTGGCCATTTTCCCTGGGAAAGAAAATTCACCAGTCCAGGTTGCTGATGTCAGTTTGTAGGGCTCCCTTGGGTCTATCAGGGCATCACAACTATGAGGAGGGGACAACTTCGGTTGGGGGTCCAAACTTCGATATAAGGATTCTCTGCAGTCAGGTCCCAGCCCTGTGCTTGGGGCCCCTGGGCACATGCTTTGGCCATTTTCCCTGGGAAAGAAAATTCACCAGTCCAGGTTGCTGATGTCAGTTTGTAGGGCTCCCTTGGGTCTATCTGGGAAGCAGAAATTTGAGGAGGGGACAACTTCGGTCTGCGAACCATCCTTCGATATAAGGATTCTTTGCATTCAGGCCCCAGCCCAGTGCCAGGGGCCCTTGGGGCATCCTTTGGCCATTTTCCCTGGGAAAGAAAACTCACCAGTCCAGGTTGCTGATGTCAGTTTGTAGGGCTCCCTTGGGTCTATCAGGGCAGCACAACTTTGAGGAGGGGACAAATTCGGTCTGGGGTCCATCCTTCAATATAAGGAGACTTTGCAGACAGGTCCGAGCCCAGGGCCAGGGGCCCCTGGGCACATCCTTTGGCCATTTTCCCTGGGAAAGAAAACTCACCAGTCCAGGTTGCTGATGTCAGTTTGTAGGGCTCCCTTGGGTCTATCAGGGCAGCACAACTTTGAGGAGGGGAGAACTTCGGTTCGGGATCCAAACTTCGATATAAGGATTCTTTGCAGTCAGGTCCGAGCCCAGGGCCAGGGGCCCCTGGGCACATCCTTTGGCCATTTTCCCTGGGAAAGAAAACTCACCAGTCCAGGTTCCTGATGTCAGTTTGTAGGGCTCCCTTGGGTCTATCTGGGAAACAGAAATTTGAGGAGGGGACAACATTGTTCTGCGATCCATCCTTCGATATAAGGATTTTTTGCAGTCAGGCACCAGCCCAGTGCCACGGACCACTGAGCACATCCTTTGGCCATTTTCCCTGGGAAAGAAAATTCACCAGTCCAGGTTGCTGATGTCAGTTTGTAGGGCTCCCTTGGGTCCATCTGGGCAGCAGAAATTTGAGGAGGCGACAACTTAGGTCTGCGAACCATCCTTTGATATAAGGACACTTTGCAGTCAGGTCCGAGCCCAGTGCCAGGGGCCCCTGGGCACATCCTTTATCCATTTTCCCTGGGAAAGAAAACTCACCAGTCCAGGTTCCTGATGTCACTTTGTAGGGCTCCCTTGGGTCTATCAGGGCAGCACAACTTTGAGGAGGGGACAACTTCGGTCTGCGATCCATTCTTCGATATAAGGATTCTTCGCAGTCAGGCCCCAGCCCGGGGTCAGGGGCCCCTGGGCACATCCTTTGGCCATTTTCCCTGGGAAAGAAAACTCACCAGTCCAGGTTGCTGATGTCAGTTTGTAGGGCTCCCTTGGGTCTATCAGGGCAGCACAACTATGAGGAGGGGACAACTTCAGTCTGGGGTCCATCCTTCGATATAAGGATTCTTTGCAGTCAGGTCCGAGCCCAGGGCCAGGGGCCCCTGGGCACATCCTTTGGCCATTTTCCCTGGGAAAGAAAACTCACCAGTCCAGGTTGCTGATGTCAGTTTGTAGGGCTCCCTTGGGTCTATCAGGGCAGCACAACTTTGAGGAGGGGACAACTTCGGTTGGGGGTACATCCTTCGTTATAAGGATTCTCTGCAGTCAGGTCCCAGCCCTGTGCTTGGGGCCCCTGGGCACATCCTTTGGCCATTTTCCCAGGGAAAGAAAACTCACCAGTCCAGATTCCTGATGTCACTTTGTAGGGCTCCCTTGGGTCTATCAGGGCAGCACAACTTTGAGGAGGGGACAACTTCGGTCTGGGGTCCATTCTTCGATATAAGGATTTTTTGCAGTCAGGCCCCAGCCCAGTTCCAGGGGCCCCGGGGCACATCCTTTGGCCATTTTCCCTGGGAAAGAAAACTCAACAGTCCAGGTTGCTGATGTCACTTTGTAGGGCACCCTTGGGTCTATCAGGGCAGCACAACTTTGAGGAGGGGACAACTTCGGTCTGGGGTCCATCCTTCGATATAAGGATTTTTTGAATTCACGCCCCAGCCCAGTGCCAGGGGCCCCTGGGCACACCCTTTGGCCATTTTCCCTGGGAAAGAAAACTCACCAGTCCAGGTTGCTGATGTCAGTTTGTAGGGCTCCTTTGGGTCTATCAGGGCAGCACAACTATGAGGACGGGACAACTTCAGTCTGGGGTCCATCCTTCGATATAAGGATTCTTTGCAGTCAGGCCCCAGCACGGGGTCAGGGGCCCCTGGGCACATGCTTTGGCCATTTTCCCTGGGAAAGAAAATTCACCAGTCCAGGTTGCTGATGTCAGTTTGTAGGGCTCCCTTGGGTCTATCAGGGCAGCAGAAATTTGAGGAGGGGACAACTTCGGTTGGGGGTCCAAACTTCGCTATAAGGATTTTTTGCAGTCAGGTCCGAGCCCAGTGCCAGGGTCCCCTAAGCACATGCTTTGGCCATTTTCCCTGGGAAAGAAAACTCACCAGTTCAGGTTCCTGATGTCAGTTTGTAGGGCTCCCTTGGGTCTATCAGGGCAGCACAACTATGAGGAGGGGACAACTTCAGTCTGAAATCCATCCTTCGATATAAGGATTCTTTGCAGTCAGGTCTGAGCCCGGTGCCAGGGGCCCCTGGGCACATGCTTTGGCCATTTTCCCTGGGAAAGAAAACTCACCAGTCCAGGTTGCTGATGTCACCTTGTAGGGCTCCCTTGGGTCTATCAGGGCAGCACAACGATGAGGACGGGACAACTTCAGTCTGGGGTCCATCCTTCGATATAAGGATTCTTTTCATTCAGGTCCGAGCCCAGGGCCAGGGGCCCCTGGGCACATGCTTTGGCCATTTTCCCTGGGAAAGAAAACTCACCAGTCCAGGTTGCTGATGTCAGTTTGTAGGGCTCCCTTGGGTCTATCTGGGAAGCAGAAATTTGAGGAGGCGACAACTTAGGTCTGCGATCCATCCTTCGATATAAGGATTTTTTGCAGTCAGGCCCCAGACCAGTGCCACGGACCACTGAGCACATCCTTTGGCCATTTTCCCTGGGAAAGAAAATTCACCAGTCCAGGTTGCTGATGTCAGTTTGTAGGGCTCCCTTGGGTCTATCTGGGAAGCAGAAATTTGAGGAGGCGACAACTTAGGTCTGCGAACCATCCTTTGATATAAGGATACTTTGCAGTCAGGCCCCAGCCCGGGGTCAGGGGCCCTTGGGCACATCCTTTGGCCATTTTCCCTGGGAAAGAAAACTCACCAGTCCAGGTTGCTGATGTCAGTTTGTAGGGCTCCCTTGGGTCTATCAGGGCAGCACAACTTTGAGGAGGGGACAACTTCGGTTGGGGGTACATCCTTCGATATAAGGATTCTCTGCAGTCAGGTCCGAGCCCAGGGCCAGGGGCCCCTGGGCACATGCTTTGGCCATTTTCCCTGGGAAAGAAAACTCACCAGTCCAGATTCCTGATGTCACTTTGTAGGGCTCCCTTGGGTCTATCTGGGAAGCAGAAATTTGAGGAGGGGACAACTTTGGTCTGCGAACTATCCTTCGATATAAGGATACTTTGCAGTCAGGTCCGAGCCCAGTGCCAGGGGCCCCTGGGCACATCCTTTGGCCATTTTCCCTGGGAAAGAAAACTCACCAGTCCAGGTTGCTGATGTCACTTTGTAGGCCTCCCTTGGGTCTATCAGGGCAGCACAACTTTGAGGAGGGGACAACTTCGGTCTGGGGTCTATCCTTCGATATAAGGATTTTTTGCATTCAGGCCCCAGCCCAGTGCCAGGGGCCCCTGGGCATATGCTTTGGCCATTTTCCCTGGGAAAGAAAACTCACCAGTCCAGGTTCCTGATGTCAGTTTGTAGGGCTCCCTTCGGTCTATCAGGGCAGCACAACTTTGAGGACGGGACAATTTCGGTCTGCGATCCATTCTTCGATATAAGGATTCTTCGCAGTCAGGCCCCAGCCCGGGGTCAGGGGCCCCTGGGCACATCCTTTGGCCATTTTCCCTGGGAAAGAAAACTCACCAGTCCAGGTTGCTGATGTCAGTTTGTAGGGCTCCCTTGGGTCTATCAGGGCAGCACAAGTATGAGATGGGGACAACTTCGGTCTGGGATCCATCCTTCGATATAAGGATTATTTGCATTCAGGCCCCAGCCCTGTGCCAGGGGCCCCTGGGCACATGCTTTGGCCAATTTCCCTGGGAAAGAAAACTCACCAGTCCAGGTTCCTGATGTCAGTTTGTAGGCCTCCCTTGGGTCTATCAGGGCAGCACAACTTTGAGGAGGGGACAACTTCGGTCTGGGGTCCATCCTTTGATATAAGGATTTTTTGCATTCAGGTCTGAGCCCAGTGCCTGGGGCCCCTGGGCACATCCTTTGGCCATTTTCCCTGGGAAAGAAAACTCACCAGTCCAGGTTGCTGATGTCAGTTTGTAGGGCTCCCTTGGGTCTATCAGGGCAGCACAACTTTGAGGAGGGGAGAACTTCGGTTCGGGGTCCAAACTTCGATATAAGGATTCTTTGCAGTCAGGTCCGAGCCCAGGGCCAGGGGCCCCTGGGCACATCCTTTGGCCATTTTCCCTGGGAAAGAAAACTCACCAGTCCAGGTTCCTGATGTCAGTTTGTAGGGCTCCCTTGGGTCTATCTGGGAAACAGAAATTTGAGGAGGGGACAACATTGGTCTGCGATCCATCCTTCGATATAAGGATTTTTTGCAGTCAGGCACCAGCCCAGTGCCACGGACCACTGAGCACATCCTTTGGCCATTTTCCCTGGGAAAGAAAATTCACCAGTCCAGGTTGTTGATGTCAGTTTGTAGGGCTCCCTTGGGTCCATCTGGGCAGCAGAAATTTGAGGAGGCGACAACTTAGGTCTGCGAACCATCCTTTGATATAAGGACACTTTGCAGTCAGGTCCGAGCCCAGTGCCAGGGGCCCCTGGGCACATCCTTTATCCATTTTCCCTGGGAAAGAAAACTCACCAGTCCAGGTTCCTGATGTCACTTTGTAGGGCTCCCTTGGGTCTATCAGGGCAGCACAACTTTGAGGAGGGGACAACTTCGGTCTGCGATCCATTCTTCGATATAAGGATTCTTCGCAGTCAGGCCCCAGCCCGGGGTCAGGGGCCCCTGGGCACATCCTTTGGCCATTTTCCCTGGGAAAGAAAACTCACCAGTCCAGGTTGCTGATGTCAGTTTGTAGGGCTCCCTTGGGTCTATCAGGGCAGCACAACTATGAGGAGGGGACAACTTCAGTCTGGGGTCCATCCTTCGATATAAGGATTCTTTGCAGTCAGGTCCGAGCCCAGGGCCAGGGGCCCCTGGGCACATCCTTTGGCCATTTTCCCTGGGAAAGAAAACTCACCAGTCCAGGTTGCTGATGTCACTTTGTAGGGCTCCCTTGGGTCTATCAGGGCAGCACAACTTTGAGGAGGGGACAACTTCGGTTGGGGGTACATCCTTCGTTATAAGGATTCTCTGCAGTCAGGTCCCAGCCCTGTGCTTGGGGCCCCTGGGCACATCCTTTGGCCATTTTCCCAGGGAAAGAAAACTCACCAGTCCAGATTCCTGATGTCACTTTGTAGGGCTCCCTTGGGTCTATCAGGGCAGCACAACTTTGAGGAGGGGACAACTTCGGTCTGGGGTCCATTCTTCGATATAAGGATTTTTTGCAGTCAGGCCCCAGCCCAGTTCCAGGGGCCCCGGGGCACATCCTTTGGCCATTTTCCCTGGGAAAGAAAACTCAACAGTCCAGGTTGCTGATGTCACTTTGTAGGGCTCCCTTGGGTCTATCAGGGCAGCACAACTTTGAGGAGGGGACAACTTCGGTCTGGGGTCCATCCTTCGATATAAGGATTTTTTGAATTCACGCCCCAGCCCAGTGCCAGGGGCCCCTGGGCACACCCTTTGGCCATTTTCCCTGGGAAAGAAAACTCACCAGTCCAGGTTGCTGATGTCAGTTTGTAGGGCTCCTTTGGGTCTATCAGGGCAGCACAACTATGAGGACGGGACAACTTCAGTCTGGGGTCCATCCTTCGATATAAGGATTCTTTGCAGTCAGGCCCCAGCACGGGGTCAGGGGCCCCTGGGCACATGCTTTGGCCATTTTCCCTGGGAAAGAAAATTCACCAGTCCAGGTTGCTGATGTCAGTTTGTAGGGCTCCCTTGGGTCTATCAGGGCAGCAGAAATTTGAGGAGGGGACAACTTCGGTTGGGGGTCCAAACTTCGCTATAAGGATTTTTTGCAGTCAGGTCCGAGCCCAGTGCCAGGGTCCCCTAAGCACATGCTTTGGCCATTTTCCCTGGGAAAGAAAACTCACCAGTTCAGGTTCCTGATGTCAGTTTGTAGGGCTCCCTTGGGTCTATCAGGGCAGCACAACTATGAGGAGGGGACAACTTCAGTCTGAAATCCATCCTTCGATATAAGGATTCTTTGCAGTCAGGTCTGAGCCCGGTGCCAGGGGCCCCTGGGCACATGCTTTGGCCATTTTCCCTGGGAAAGAAAACTCACCAGTCCAGGTTGCTGATGTCACCTTGTAGGGCTCCCTTGGGTCTATCAGGGCAGCACAACGATGAGGACGGGACAACTTCAGTCTGGGGTCCATCCTTCGATATAAGGATTCTTTTCATTCAGGTCCGAGCCCAGGGCCAGGGGCCCCTGGGCACATGCTTTGGCCATTTTCCCTGGGAAAGAAAACTCACCAGTCCAGGTTGCTGATGTCAGTTTGTAGGGCTCCCTTGGGTCTATCTGGGAAGCAGAAATTTGAGGAGGCGACAACTTAGGTCTGCGATCCATCCTTCGATATAAGGATTTTTTGCAGTCAGGCCCCAGACCAGTGCCACGGACCACTGAGCACATCCTTTGGCCATTTTCCCTGGGAAAGAAAATTCACCAGTCCAGGTTGCTGATGTCAGTTTGTAGGGCTCCCTTGGGTCTATCTGGGAAGCAGAAATTTGAGGAGGCGACAACTTAGGTCTGCGAACCATCCTTTGATATAAGGATACTTTGCAGTCAGGCCCCAGCCCGGGGTCAGGGGCCCTTGGGCACATCCTTTGGCCATTTTCCCTGGGAAAGAAAACTCACCAGTCCAGGTTGCTGATGTCAGTTTGTAGGGCTCCCTTGGGTCTATCAGGGCAGCACAACTTTGAGGAGGGGACAACTTCGGTTGGGGGTACATCCTTCGATATAAGGATTCTCTGCAGTCAGGTCCGAGCCCAGGGCCAGGGGCCCCTGGGCACATGCTTTGGCCATTTTCCCTGGGAAAGAAAACTCACCAGTCCAGATTCCTGATGTCACTTTGTAGGGCTCCCTTGGGTCTATCTGGGAAGCAGAAATTTGAGGAGGGGACAACTTTGGTCTGCGAACCATCCTTCGATATAAGGATACTTTGAAGTCAGGTCCGAGCCCAGTGCCAGGGGCCCCTGGGCACATCCTTTGGCCATTTTCCCTGGGAAAGAAAACTCACCAGTCCAGGTTGCTGATGTCAGTTTGTAGGGCTCCCTTGGGTCTATCAGGGCAGCACAACTTTGAGGAGGGGACAACTTCGGTCTGGGGTCTATCCTTCGATATAAGGATTTTTTGCATTCAGGCCCCAGCCCAGTGCCAGGGGCCCCTGGGCACATGCTTTGGCCATTTTCCCTGGGAAAGAAAACTCACCAGTCCAGGTTCCTGATGTCAGTTTGTAGGGCTCCCTTCGGTCTATCAGGGCAGCACAACTTTGAGGACGGGACAATTTCGGTCTGCGATCCATTCTTCGATATAAGGATTCTTCGCAGTCAGGCCCCAGCCCGGGGTCAGGGGCCCCTGGGCACATCCTTTGGCCATTTTCCCTGGGAAAGAAAACTCACCAGTCCAGGTTGCTGATGTCAGTTTGTAGGGCTCCCTTGGGTCTATCAGGGCAGCACAAGTATGAGATGGGGACAACTTCGGTCTGGGATCCATCCTTCGATATAAGGATTATTTGCATTCAGGCCCCAGCCCTGTGCCAGGGGCCCCTGGGCACATGCTTTGGCCAATTTCCCTGGGAAAGAAAACTCACCAGTCCAGGTTCCTGATGTCAGTTTGTAGGCCTCCCTTGGGTCTATCAGGGCAGCACAACTTTGAGGAGGGGACAACTTCGGTCTGGGGTCCATCCTTTGATATAAGGATTTTTTGCATTCAGGTCTGAGCCCAGTGCCTGGGGCCCCTGGGCACATCCTTTGGCCATTTTCCCTGGGAAAGAAAACTCACCAGTCCAGGTTCCTGATGTCACTTTGTAGGGCTCCCTTGGGTCTATCAGGGCAGCACAACTATGAGGAGGGGACAACTTCAGTCTGGGGTCCGTCCTTCGATATAAGGATTCTTTGCAGTCAGGTCCGAGCCCAGGGCCAGGGGCCCCTGGGCACATGCTTTGGCCATTTTCCCTGGGAAAGAAAATTCACCAGTCCAGGTTGCTGATGTCAGTTTGTAGGGCTCCCTTGGGTCTATCAGGGCAGCACAACTTTGAGGAGGGGACAACTTCGGTTGGGGGTCCAAACTTCGATATAAGGATTCTCTGCAGTCAGGTCCCAGCCCTGTGCTTGGGGCCCCTGGGCACATGCTTTGGCCATTTTCCCTGGGAAAGAAAATTCACCAGTCCAGGTTGCTGATGTCAGTTTGTAGGGCTCCCTTGGGTCTATCTGGGAAGCAGAAATTTGAGGAGGGGACAACATTGGTCTGCGATCCATCCTTCGATATAAGGATTCTTTGCAGTCAGGTCCCAGCCCAGTGCCACGGACCACTGAGCACATCCTTTGGCCATTTTCCCTGGGAAAGAAAATTCACCAGTCCAGGTTGCTGATGTCAGTTTGTAGGGCTCCCTTGGGTCCATCTGGGCAGCAGAAATTTGAGGAGGCGACAACTTAGGTCTGCGAACCATCCTTTGATATAAGGACACTTTGCAGTCAGGTCCGAGCCCAGTGCCAGGGGCCCCTGGGCACATCCTTTATCCATTTTCCCTGGGAAAGAAAACTCACCAGTCCAGGTTCCTGATGTCACTTTGTAGGGCTCCCTTGGGTCTATCAGGGCAGCACAACTTTGAGGAGGGGACAACTTCGGTCTGCGATCCATTCTTCGATATAAGGATTCTTCGCAGTCAGGCCCCAGCCCGGGGTCAGGGGCCCCTGGGCACATCCTTTGGCCATTTTCCCTGGGAAAGAAAACTCACCAGTCCAGGTTGCTGATGTCAGTTTGTAGGGCTCCCTTGGGTCTATCAGGGCAGCACAACTTTGAGGAGGGGACAACTTCGGTTGGGGGTACATCCTTCGTTATAAGGATTCTCTGCAGTCAGGTCCCAGCCCTGTGCTTGGGGCCCCTGGGCACATCCTTTGGCCATTTTCCCAGGGAAAGAAAACTCACCAGTCCAGATTCCTGATGTCACTTTGTAGGGCTCCCTTGGGTCTATCTGGGAAGCAGAAATTTGAGGAGGGGACAACTTTGGTCTGCGAACCATCCTTCGATATAAGGATATTTCGCAGTCAGGTCCGAGCCCAGTGCCAGGGACCCCTGGGCACATCCTTTGGCCATTTTCCCTGGGAAAGAAAACTCATCAGTCCAGGTTCCTGATGTGACTTTGTAGGGCTCCCTTGGGTCTATCAGGGCAGCACAAGTATGAGATGGGGACAACTTCAGTCTGCCATCCATCCTTCGATATAAGGATTATTTGCTGTCAGGCCCCAGCCCTGTGCCAGGGGCCCCTGGGCACATGCTTTGGCCATTTTCCCTGGGAAAGAAAACTCACCAGTCCAGGTTCCTGATGTCAGTTTGTAGGGCTCCCTTGGGTCTATCAGGGCAGCACAACTTTGAGGAGGGGACAACTTCGGTCTGGGGTCTATCCTTCGATATAAGGATTTTTTGCATTCAGGTCTGAGCCCAGTGCCTGGGGCCCCTGGGCACATGCTTTGGCCATTTTCCCTGGGAAAGAAAATTCACCAGTCCAGGTTGCTGATGTCAGTTTGTAGGGCTCCCTTGCGTCTATCTGGGAAGCAGAAATTTGAGGAGGGGACAACTTCGGTCTGCGAACCATCCTTCGATATAAGGATTCTTTGCATTCAGGCCCCAGCCCAGTGCCAGGGGCCCTTGGGGCATCCTTTGGCCATTTTCCCTGGGAAAGAAAACTCACCAGTCCAGGTTGCTGATGTCAGTTTGTAGGGCTCCCTTGGGTCTATCAGGGCAGCAAAACTTTGAGGAGGGGACAACTTCGGTCTGGGGTCCATCCTTCGATATAAGGATTTTTTGCAGTCAGGCCCCAGCCCAGTGCCAGGGGCCCCTGGGCACATGCTTTGGCCATTTTCCCTGGGAAAGAAAACTCACCAGTCCAGGTTGCTGATGTCAGTTTGTAGGGCTCCCTTGGGTCTATCAGGGCAGCACAACTTTGAGGAGGGGACAAATTCGGTCTGGGGTCCATCCTTCAATATAAGGATACTTTGCAGACAGGTCCGAGCCCAGGGCCAGGGGCCCCTGGGCACATCCTTTGGCCATTTTCCCTGGGAAAGAAAACTCACCAGTCCAGGTTCCTGATGTCACTTTGTAGGGCTCCCTTGGGTCTATCAGGGCAGCACAACTTTGAGGAGGGGAGAACTTCGGTTCGGGGTCCAAACTTCGATATAAGGATTCTTTGCAGTCAGGTCCGAGCCCAGGGCCAGGGGCCCCTGGGCACATGCTTTGGCCATTTTCCCTGGGAAAGAAAACTCACCAGTCCAGATTCCTGATGTCACTTTGTAGGGCTCCCTTGGGTCTATCTGGGAAGCAGAAATTTGAGGAGGGGACAACTTTGGTCTGCGAACCATCCTTCGATATAAGGATACTTTGCAGTCAGGTCCGAGCCCAGTGCCAGGGGCCCCTGGGCACATCCTTTGGCCATTTTCCCTGGGAAAGAAAACTCACCAGTCCAGGTTGCTGATGTCAGTTTGTAGGCCTCCCTTGGGTCTATCAGGGCAGCACAACTTTGAGGAGGGGACAACTTCGGTCTGGGGTCTATCCTTCGATATAAGGATTTTTTGCATTCAGGCCCCAGCCCAGTGCCAGGGGCCCCTGGGCACATGCTTTGGCCATTTTCCCTGGGAAAGAAAACTCACCAGTCCAGGTTCCTGATGTCAGTTTGTAGGGCTCCCTTCGGTCTATCAGGGCAGCACAACTTTGAGGACGGGACAATTTCGGTCTGCGATCCATTCTTCGATATAAGGATTCTTCGCAGTCAGGCCCCAGCCCGGGGTCAGGGGCCCCTGGGCACATCCTTTGGCCATTTTCCCTGGGAAAGAAAACTCACCAGTCCAGGTTGCTGATGTCAGTTTGTAGGGCTCCCTTGGGTCTATCAGGGCAGCACAAGTATGAGATGGGGACAACTTCGGTCTGGGATCCATCCTTCGATATAAGGATTATTTGCATTCAGGCCCCAGCCCTGTGCCAGGGGCCCCTGGGCACATGCTTTGGCCAATTTCCCTGGGAAAGAAAACTCACCAGTCCAGGTTCCTGATGTCAGTTTGTAGGCCTCCCTTGGGTCTATCTGGGAAGCAGAAATTTGAGGAGGGGACAACTTCGGTCTGGGGTCCATCCTTTGATATAAGGATTTTTTGCATTCAGGTCTGAGCCCAGTGCCTGGGGCCCCTGGGCACATCCTTTGGCCATTTTCCCTGGGAAAGAAAACTCACCAGTCCAGGTTCCTGATGTCACTTTGTAGGGCTCCCTTGGGTCTATCAGGGCAGCACAACTATGAGGAGGGGACAACTTCAGTCTGGGGTCCGTCCTTCGATATAAGGATTCTTTGCAGTCAGGTCCGAGCCCAGGGCCAGGGGCCCCTGGGCACATGCTTTGGCCATTTTCCCTGGGAAAGAAAATTCACCAGTCCAGGTTGCTGATGTCAGTTTGTAGGGCTCCCTTGGGTCTATCAGGGCAGCACAACTTTGAGGAGGGGACAACTTCGGTTGGGGGTCCAAACTTCGATATAAGGATTCTCTGCAGTCAGGTCCCAGCCCTGTGCTTGGGGCCCCTGGGCACATGCTTTGGCCATTTTCCCTGGGAAAGAAAATTCACCAGTCCAGGTTGCTGATGTCAGTTTGTAGGGCTCCCTTGGGTCTATCTGGGAAGCAGAAATTTGAGGAGGGGACAACTTCGGTCTGCGAACCATCCTTCGATATAAGGATTTTTTGCATTCAGGCCCCAGCCCAGTGCCAGGGGCCCTTGGGGCATCCTTTGGCCATTTTCCCTGGGAAAGAAAACTCACCAGTCCAGGTTGCTGATGTCAATTTGTAGGGCTCCCTTGGGTCTATCAGGGCAGCAGAAATTTGAGGAGGGGACAACTTCGGTCTGGGCTCCATCCTTCGATATAAGGATTCTTTGCAGTCAGGTCTGAGCCCAGTGCCAGGGGCCCCTGGGCACATGCTTTGGCCATTTTCCCTGGGAAAGAAAACTCACCAGTCCAGGTTGCTGATGTCAGTTTGTAGGGCTCCCTTGGGTCTATCAGGGCAGCACAACTTTGAGGAGGGGACAACTTCGGTCTGGGGTCCATCCTTCAATATAAGGATACTTTGCAGACAGGTCCGAGCCCAGGGCCAGGGGCCCCTGGGCACATCCTTTGGCCATTTTCCCTGGGAAAGAAAACTCACCAGTCCAGGTTGCTGATGTCAGTTTGTAGGGCTCCCTTGGGTCTATCAGGGCAGCACAACTTTGAGGAGGGGAGAACTTCGGTTCGGGGTCCAAACTTCGATATAAGGATTCTTTGCAGTCAGGTCCGAGCCCAGGGCCAGGGGCCCCTGGGCACATCATTTGGCCATTTTCCCTGGGAAAGAAAACTCACCAGTCCAGGTTGCTGATGTCAGTTTGTAGGGCTCCCTTGGGTCTATCTGGGAAGCAGAAATTTGAGGAGGGGACAACATTGGTCTGCGATCCATCCTTCGATATAAGGATTCTTTGCAGTCAGGTCCCAGCCCAGTGCCACGGACCACTGAGCACATCCTTTGGCCATTTTCCCTGGGAAAGAAAATTCACCAGTACAGGTTGCTGATGTCAGTTTGTAGGGCTCCCTTGGGTCCATCTGGGCAGCAGAAATTTGAGGAGGCGACAACTTAGGTCTGCGAACCATCCTTTGATATAAGGACACTTTGCAGTCAGGTCCGAGCCCAGTGCCAGGGGCCCCTGGGCACATCCTTTATCCATTTTCCCTGGGAAAGAAAACTCACCAGTCCAGGTTCCTGATGTCACTTTGTAGGGCTCCCTTGGGTCTATCAGGGCAGCACAACTTTGAGGAGGGGACAACTTCGGTCTGCGATCCATTCTTCGATATAAGGATTCTTCGCAGTCAGGCCCCAGCCCGGGGTCAGGGGCCCCTGGGCACATCCTTTGGCCATTTTCCCTGGGAAAGAAAACTCACCAGTCCAGGTTGCTGATGTCAGTTTGTAGGGCTCCCTTGGGTCTATCAGGGCAGCACAACTTTGAGGAGGGGACGACTTCGGTTGGGGGTACATCCTTCGTTATAAGGATTCTCTGCAGTCAGGTCCCAGCCCTGTGCTTGGGGCCCCTGGGCACATCCTTTGGCCATTTTCCCAGGGAAAGAAAACTCACCAGTCCAGATTCCTGATGTCACTTTGTAGGGCTCCCTTGGGTCTATCTGGGAAGCAGAAATTTGAGGAGGGGACAACTTCGGTCTGCGAACCATCCTTCGATATAAGGATATTTCGCAGTCAGGTCCGAGCCCAGTGCCAGGGACCCCTGGGCACATCCTTTGGCCATTTTCCCTGGGAAAGAAAACTCATCAGTCCAGGTTCCTGATGTGACTTTGTAGGGCTCCCTTGGGTCTATCAGGGCAGCACAAGTATGAGATGGGGACAACTTCAGTCTGCCATCCATCCTTCGATATAAGGATTATTTGCTGTCAGGCCCCAGCCCTGTGCCAGGGGCCCCTGGGCACATGCTTTGGCCATTTTCCCTGGGAAAGAAAACTCACCAGTCCAGGTTCCTGATGTCAGTTTGTAGGGCTCCCTTGGGTCTATCAGGGCAGCACAACTTTGAGGAGGGGACAACTTCGGTCTGGGGTCTATCCTTCGATATAGGATTTTTTGCATTCAGGTCTGAGCCCAGTGCCTGGGGCCCCTGGGCACATGCTTTGGCCATTTTCCCTGGGAAAGAAAATTCACCAGTCCAGGTTGCTGATGTCAGTTTGTAGGGCTCCCTTGGGTCTATCTGGGAAGCAGAAATTTGAGGAGGGGACAACTTCGGTCTGCGAACCATCCTTCGATATAAGGATTCTTTGCATTCAGGCCCCAGCCCAGTGCCAGGGGCCCTTGGGGCATCCTTTGGCCATTTTCCCTGGGAAAGAAAACTCACCAGTCCAGGTTGCTGATGTCAGTTTGTAGGGCTCCCTTGGGTCTATCAGGGCAGCAAAACTTTGAGGAGGGGACAACTTCGGTCTGGGGTCCATCCTTCGATATAAGGATTTTTTGCAGTCAGGCCCCAGCCCAGTGCCAGGGGCCCCTGGGCACATGCTTTGGCCATTTTCCCTGGGAAAGAAAACTCACCAGTCCAGGTTGCTGATGTCAGTTTGTAGGGCTCCCTTGGGTCTATCAGGGCAGCACAACTTTGAGGAGGGGACAAATTCGGTCTGGGGTCCATCCTTCAATATAAGGATACTTTGCAGACAGGTCCGAGCCCAGGGCCAGGGGCCCCTGGGCACATCCTTTGGCCATTTTCCCTGGGAAAGAAAACTCACCAGTCCAGGTTCCTGATGTCACTTTGTAGGGCTCCCTTGGGTCTATCAGGGCAGCACAACTTTGAGGAGGGGAGAACTTCGGTTCGGGGTCCAAACTTCGATATAAGGATTCTTTGCAGTCAGGTCCGAGCCCAGGGCCAGGGGCCCCTGGGCACATCCTTTGGCCATTTTCCCTGGGAAAGAAAACTCACCAGTCCAGGTTGCTGATGTCAGTTTGTAGGGCTCCCTTGGGTCTATCTGGGCAGCAGAAATTTGAGGAGGGGACAACATTGGTCTGCGATCCATCCTTCGATATAAGGATTTTTTGCAGTCAGGCACCAGCCCAGTGCCACGGACCACTGAGCACATCCTTTGGCCATTTTCCCTGGGAAAGAAAATTCACCAGTCCAGGTTGCTGATGTCAGTTTGTAGGGCTCCCTTGGGTACATCTGGGCAGCAGAAATTTGAGGAGGCGACAACTTAGGTCTGCGAACCATCCTTTGATATAAGGACACTTTGCAGTCAGGTCCGAGCCCAGTGCCAGGGGCCCCTGGGCACATCCTTTATCCATTTTCCCTGGGAAAGAAAACTCACCAGTCCAGGTTCCTGATGTCACTTTGTAGGGCTCCCTTGGGTCTATCAGGGCAGCACAACATTGAGGAGGGGACAACTTCGGTCTGCGATCCATTCTTCGATATAAGGATTCTTCGCAGTCAGGCCCCAGCCCGGGGTCAGGGGCCCCTGGGCACATGCTTTGGCCATTTTCCCTGGGAAAGAAAACTCACCAGTCCAGGTTGCTGATGTCAGTTTGTAGGGCTCCCTTGGGTCTATCAGGGAAGAACAACTATGAGGAGGGGACAACTTCAGTCTGGGGTCCATCCTTCGATATAAGGATTCTTTGCAGTCAGGTCCGAGCCCAGGGCCAGGGGCCCCTGGGCACATCCTTTGGCCATTTTCCCTGGGAAAGAAAACTCACCAGTCCAGGTTGCTGATGTCAGTTTGTAGGGCTCCCTTGGGTCTATCAGGGCAGCACAACTTTGAGGAGGGGACAACTTCGGTTGGGGGTACATCCTTCGTTATAAGGATTCTCTGCAGTCAGGTCCCAGCCCTGTGCTTGGGGCCCCTGGGCACATCCTTTGGCCATTTTCCCAGGGAAAGAAAACTCACCAGTCCAGATTCCTGATGTCACTTTGTAGGGCTCCCTTGGGTCTATCTGGGAAGCAGAAATTTGAGGAGGGGACAACTTTGGTCTGCGAACCATCCTTCGATATAAGGATACTTCGCAGTCAGGTCCGAGCCCAGTGCCAGCGGCCCCTGGGCACATCCTTTGGCCATTTTCCCTGGGAAAGAAAACTCATCAGTCCAGGTTCCTGATGTCACTTTTTAGGGCTCCCTTGGGTCTATCAGGGCAGCACAAGTATGAGATGGGGACAACTTCAGTCTGCGATCCATCCTTCGAT
The DNA here is from genome assembly GCF_046129695.1 of Lonchura striata. Taxonomy (NCBI): domain Eukaryota; kingdom Metazoa; phylum Chordata; class Aves; order Passeriformes; family Estrildidae; genus Lonchura; species Lonchura striata. The sequence continues at coordinate 3,599,579 of NC_134613.1, forward strand.
ATAAGGATTCTTTGCATTCAGGCCCCAGCCCGGTGCCAGGGGCCCCTGGGCACATCCTTTGGCCATTTTCCCTGGGAAAGAAAACTCACCAGTCCAGGTTGCTGATGTCAGTTTGTAGGGCTCCCTTGGGTCTATTAGGGCAGCACCACTTTGAGGAGGGGACAACTTCGGTCTGGGGTCTATCCTTCGATATAAGGATTTTTTGCATTCAGGCACCAGCCCAGTGCCAGGGGCCCCTGGGCACATGCTTTGGCCATTTTCCCTGGGAAAGAAAACTCACCAGTCCAGGTTCCTGATGTCAGTTTGTAGGGCTCCCTTGGGTCTATCAGGGCAGCAAAACTTTGAGGAGGGGACAACTTCGGTCTGGGGTCCATTCTTCGATATAAGGATTTTTTGCAGTCAGGCCCCAGCCCAGTGCCAGGGGCCCCTGGGCACATGCTTTGGCCATTTTCCCTGGGAAAGAAAACTCACCAGTCCAGGTTGCTGATGTCAGTTTGTAGGGCTCCCTTGGGTCTATCAGGGCAGCACAACTTTGAGGAGGGGACAAATTCGGTCTGGGGTCCATCCTTCAATATAAGGATACTTTGCAGACAGGTCCGAGCCCAGGGCCAGGGGCCCCTGGGCACATCCTTTGGCCATTTTCCCTGGGAAAGAAAACTCACCAGTCCAGGTTCCTGATGTCACTTTGTAGGGCTCCCTTGGGTCTATCAGGGCAGCACAACTTTGAGGAGGGGAGAACTTCGGTTCGGGGTCCAAACTTCGATATAAGGATTCTTTGCAGTCAGGTCCGAGCCCAGGGCCAGGGGCCCCTGGGCACATCCTTTGGCCATTTTCCCTGGGAAAGAAAACTCACCAGTCCAGGTTGCTGATGTCAGTTTGTAGGGCTCCCTTGGGTCTATCTGGGCAGCAGAAATTTGAGGAGGGGACAACATTGGTCTGCGATCCATCCTTCGATATAAGGATTTTTTGCAGTCAGGCACCAGCCCAGTGCCACGGACCACTGAGCACATCCTTTGGCCATTTTCCCTGGGAAAGAAAATTCACCAGTCCAGGTTGCTGATGTCAGTTTGTAGGGCTCCCTTGGGTACATCTGGGCAGCAGAAATTTGAGGAGGCGACAACTTAGGTCTGCGAACCATCCTTTGATATAAGGACACTTTGCAGTCAGGTCCGAGCCCAGTGCCAGGGGCCCCTGGGCACATCCTTTATCCATTTTCCCTGGGAAAGAAAACTCACCAGTCCAGGTTCCTGATGTCACTTTGTAGGGCTCCCTTGGGTCTATCAGGGCAGCACAACATTGAGGAGGGGACAACTTCGGTCTGCGATCCATTCTTCGATATAAGGATTCTTCGCAGTCAGGCCCCAGCCCGGGGTCAGGGGCCCCTGGGCACATGCTTTGGCCATTTTCCCTGGGAAAGAAAACTCACCAGTCCAGGTTGCTGATGTCAGTTTGTAGGGCTCCCTTGGGTCTATCAGGGAAGAACAACTATGAGGAGGGGACAACTTCAGTCTGGGGTCCATCCTTCGATATAAGGATTCTTTGCAGTCAGGTCCGAGCCCAGGGCCAGGGGCCCCTGGGCACATCCTTTGGCCATTTTCCCTGGGAAAGAAAACTCACCAGTCCAGGTTGCTGATGTCAGTTTGTAGGGCTCCCTTGGGTCTATCAGGGCAGCACAACTTTGAGGAGGGGACAACTTCGGTTGGGGGTACATCCTTCGTTATAAGGATTCTCTGCAGTCAGGTCCCAGCCCTGTGCTTGGGGCCCCTGGGCACATCCTTTGGCCATTTTCCCAGGGAAAGAAAACTCACCAGTCCAGATTCCTGATGTCACTTTGTAGGGCTCCCTTGGGTCTATCTGGGAAGCAGAAATTTGAGGAGGGGACAACTTTGGTCTGCGAACCATCCTTCGATATAAGGATACTTCGCAGTCAGGTCCGAGCCCAGTGCCAGCGGCCCCTGGGCACATCCTTTGGCCATTTTCCCTGGGAAAGAAAACTCATCAGTCCAGGTTCCTGATGTCACTTTGTAGGGCTCCCTTGGGTCTATCAGGGCAGCACATGTATGAGATGGGGACAACTTCAGTCTGCGATCCATCCTTCGATATAAGGATTCTTTGCATTCAGGCCCCAGCCCGGTGCCAGGGGCCCCTGGGCACATCCTTTGGCCATTTTCCCTGGGAAAGAAAACTCACCAGTCCAGGTTGCTGATGTCAGTTTGTAGGCCTCCCTTGGGTCTATCAGGGCAGAACAACTTTGAGGAGGGGACAACTTCGGTCTGGGGTCTATCCTTCGATATAAGGATTTTTTGCATTCAGGCACCAGCCCAGTGCCAGGGGCCCCTGGGCACATGCTTTGGCCATTTTCCCTGGGAAAGAAAACTCACCAGTCCAGGTTCCTGATGTCAGTTTGTAGGGCTCCCTTGGGTCTATCAGGGCAGCACAACTTTGAGGAGGGGACAACTTCGGTCTGCGATCCATTCTTCGATATAAGGATTCTTCGCAGTCAGGCCCCAGCCCGGGGTCAGGGACCCCTGGGCACATCCTTTGGCCATTTTCCCTGGGAAAGAAAACTCACCAGTCCAGGTTGCTGATGTCAGTTTGTAGGGCTCCCTTGGGTCTATCAGGGCAGCACAAGTATGAGATGCGGACAACTCCAGTCTGCGATCCATCCTTCGATATAAGGATTATTTGCTGTCAGGCCCCAGCCCTGTGCCAGGGGCCCCTGGGCACATGCTTTGGCCATTTTCCCTGGGAAAGAAAATTCACCAGTCCAGGTTGCTGATGTCAGTTTGTAGGGCTCCCTTGGGTCTATCAGGGCAGCACAACTTTGAGGAGGGGACAACTTCGGTCTGGGGTCCATCCTTTGATATAAGGATTTTTTGCATTCAGGTCTGAGCCCAGTGCCTGGGGCCCCTGGGCACATGCTTTGGCCATTTTCCCTGGGAAAGAAAATTCACCAGTCCAGGTTGCTGATGTCAGTTTGTAGGGCTCCCTTGGGTCTATCAGGGCAGCACAACTTTGAGGAGGGGACAAATTCGGTCTGCGAACCATCCTTCGATATAAGGATTCTTTGCATTCAGGCCCCAGCCCAGTGCCAGGGGCCCTTGGGGCATCCTTTGGCCATTTTCCCTGGGAAAGAAAACTCACCAGTCCAGGTTGCTGATGTCAGTTTGTAGGGCTCCCTTGGGTCTATCAGGGCAGCAAAACTTTGAGGATGGGACAACTTCGGTCTGGGGTCCATCCTTCGATATAAGGATTTTTTGCAGTCAGGCCCCAGCCCTGTGCCAGGGGCCCCTGGGCACATGCTTTGGCCATTTTCCCTGGGAAAGAAAACTCACCAGTCCAGGTTGCTGATGTCAGTTTGTAGGGCTCCCTTGGGTCTATCAGGGCAGCACAACTTTGAGGAGGGGACAAATTCGGTCTGGGGTCCATCCTTCAATATAAGGATACTTTGCAGACAGGTCCGAGCCCAGGGCCAGGGGCCCCTGGGCACATCCTTTGGCCATTTTCCCTGGGAAAGAAAACTCACCAGTCCAGGTTGCTGATGTCAGTTTGTAGGGCTCCCTTGGGTCTATCAGGGCAGCACAACTTTGAGGAGGGGAGAACTTCGGTTCGGGGTCCAAACTTCGATATAAGGATTCTTTGCAGTCAGGTCCGAGCCCAGGGCCAGGGGCCCCTGGGCACATCCTTTGGCCATTTTCCCTGGGAAAGAAAACTCACCAGTCCAGGTTGCTGATGTCAGTTTGTAGGGCTCCCTTGGGTCTATCTGGGAAACAGAAATTTGAGGAGGGGACAACATTGGTCTGCGATCCATCCTTCGATATAAGGATTTTTTGCAGTCAGGCACCAGCCCAGTGCCACGGACCACTGAGCACATCCTTTGGCCATTTTCCCTGGGAAAGAAAATTCACCAGTCCAGGTTGCTGATGTCAGTTTGTAGGGCTCCCTTGGGTCCATCTGGGCAGCAGAAATTTGAGGAGGCGACAACTTAGGTCTGCGAACCATCCTTTGATATAAGGATACTTTGCAGTCAGGTCCGAGCCCAGTGCCAGGGTCCCCTGGGCACATCCTTTATCCATTTTCCCTGGGTGTCTTGGTTAGACAAGACAGGAGTCTGTGAAAGAGGGCAAAGCCTCCTGTGCAATGGAGAACGGCAAACCCCCCTCCCTCTGAATTACGAGGATCTTTAAATTAAAAGGCTCTCAGGCAAAGATATGGGAGTGGGAGTAACAATTCTTTACTAGGAGAAAACTAGACAACAATTTAAAAAGGAAAATGCAATCGGTATAAACAAAACTAGTGAAAGAAAAAAAAGGTCTAGAACCTGAGGAATGCCAGTATCAGGTTTTGCTGGGACAATTGCTTTCCCTTGCAATAGTTGATGAGTTGCAGCTGAAGTGGTGATCTTTAGAAGGGTATAATTTTCCTCTGAAGATCTGGTGGCAGTGGGGGCCGGTCTTCCTCTGCGCCGGGGTTGCCTCTGAGCTCCGCTGCCGTCGCCTCTGCGCGCGCCGGCTGCTTCGCTGCGGGTGCCGCCGAAGAGAGAGCGAGAGAGAGCTGCTTTCCCCGGGAATCCCGCGCAGAGAGAGAGAGCTGCTTCTCTCGGAGTCCCGCGAAGAGAGAGAGAGCTGCTTCTCTCGGAATCCCGCGAAGAGAGAGTGAGAGCTGCCCCTCTCGGAGTCCCGCGAAGAAGAGGGAGAGCTGCTTCCCCCCTCTGGGTGGGACCCCTCACGGCGTTACATTTTTTCAGCCTTTCATTGAATCAGTCAAAGGTGTATACACAAACCATTGTCTCTGAGAGAGATAACAAAAAACCTGTCCAACCGGTTCGCCTTCGACAGATGGCAAATGGAATACAAGCTTATCTTACAACCCAGGACATTATCCACCCCTTATTCTATTTCCATCTGCACACCATGAAATCTTACACCCAGTTCTCTCTTAAGACTAAGTTTCCCTGTGGTACACAGCGGGTCTCCCCATCTTCCTGCATTACCCACCAAGTGTAACCAGGTCCTTGAGCAAAGACAATCCCACGAATGGGTTGGTCTTTGCCTGAGGTGGGATTAATCCAAACAGTTTTCCCTAAAATACCTTTCATATGTACTACAGGGACCTTATCTCCATCTACTGCGTGTAAGGGTTCTGACTGAGCAGGGCCAGCTCGATTGACAGACCCCCGGGTGTTGACCATCCAGGTTGCTTTTGCCAGGTTAATTTCCCAGTTTCTAAATGTTCCCCCACCGAGTGCCTTCAGGGTAGTCTTAAGGAGTCCGTTGCACCGTTCAACTTTGCCGGCAGCTGGAGCATGATAGGGAATATGATATATCCATTCGATACCATGTTCTCTGGCCCAGGTGTTGATAAGGCTGTTCTTGAAATGGGTGCCGTTGTCAGACTCAATTCTCTCAGGGGTGCCGTGTCTCCACAGGACTTGTTTTTCCAAGCCTAAGATGGTGTTCCGGGCAGTGGCATGAGGTACAGGGAAAGTCTCCAGCCATCCAGTGGTGGCTTTTACCATGGTCAGCACGTAGCGCTTGCCTTGGCGTGTCTGGGGCAGTGTGATGTAGTCAATCTGCCAGGCCTCCCCATACTTGTACTTGGACCACCGCCCACCATACCATAGGGGCTTCACCCTCTTGGCCTGTTTGATGGCAGCACACGTCTCACAGTCATGGATAACCTGGGAAACACTGTCCATGGTTAGATCCACCCCTCGGTCTCGTGCCCACTTGTAGGTGGCATCTCTGCCCTGATGACCTGAGGCATCATGAGCCCATCGAGCCAGGAACAACTCCCCCTTATGGTGCCAATCTAAGTCTATCTTTGACACCTCTATTTTTGCTGCCTGATCTACCTGCTCGTTGTTCCGGTGCTCCTCATTAGCCCGACTTTTGGGGACATGGGCATCTACATGACGGACTTTCACCGTCAGCTTTTCCACCCGAGAGGCAATGTCTTTCCATATATCAGCAGCCCAGATTGGCTTTCCTCTACGTTGCCAGTTGGCCTTTCTCCACCTTCCCAGCCAGCCCCACAGAGCATTGGCTACCATCCATGAATCAGTATAAAGGTAGAGCTTTGGCCACTTTTCCCTTTCAGCAATGTCTAGAGCCAGCTGAACGGCCTTGAGTTCAGCGAGTTGGCTCGATCCACCTTCTCCTTCGGTAGCTTGTGCAACTTGGCGTGTGGGGCTCCATACGGCTGCTTTCCACTTCCGGTTCATCCCTACGATGCGACAGGAACCGTCAGTGAAAAGAGCGTAGCAGGTCTCCTCTGCTGGTAGTTGGTTGTATGGTGGAGCTTCTTCAGCCCTTGCCACTTGTACCTGCTCCTCATCATCAGTGAGACTAAAGTTTTCACCTTCTGGCCAGTTCGTAATTATCTCCAAAATCCCAGGGCGATTCAGGTTTCCAATACGGGCGCGTTGAGTGATGAGGGCAATCCATTTGCTCCATGTGGCGTCAGTGGCATGGTGGGTAGTAGGAACCTTTCCTTTAAACATCCACCCCAGCACCGGTAGTCGGGGTGCCAGGAGGAGTTGTGTTTCTGTGCCAATTACTTCCGAGGCTGCTTGAACTCCTTCAAAGGCAGCCAAGATTTCCTTCTCTGTGGGAGTGTAGTTGGCTTCAGACCCTCTGTAACTTCGGCTCCAAAATCCCAGTGGTCGGCCTCGAGTCTCCCCAGGCACTTTCTGCCAAAGGCTCCAAGACAACCCATGGTTCCCGGCTGCAGAGTAGAGCACATTCTTGACCTCTGGTCCCGTTCTGACTGGGCCAAGGGCTACAGCATGAGCGATCTCCTGCTTGATCTGGGTGAAGGCTTGTTGCTGCTCAGGGCCCCAGTGGAAATCATTCTTCTTTCGGGTAACCAGATAAAGAGGGCTCACAATCTGGCTATACTCAGGAATGTGCATTCTCCAGAAACCTATGGCACCCAGGAAAGCTTGTGTTTCCTTTTTGCTGGTTGGTGGGGACATAGCTGTGATCTTGTTGATGACCTCAGTGGGAATCTGGCGCCGTCCATCTTGCCATTTCACTCTCAGGAACTGGATTTCTCGGGCAGGTCCCTTGACTTTGCTTTTCTTGACGGCAAAGCCAGCTTCTAGTAGTATCTGGATGATCCTCTCACCTTTCTCAAACACTTCTGCCGCTGTGCTCCCCCACACAATGATGTCATCAATGTATTGCAGGTGTTCTGGAGCCTCACCCTTTTCTAGTGCAGCCTGGATCAGTCCATGGCAGATGGTGGGGCTGTGTTTCCACCCCTGGGGCAGTCGGTTCCAGGTGTACTGCACGCCCCTCCAGGTGAAAGCAAACTGAGGCCTGCATTCTGCTGCCAGAGGAATGGAGAAAAACGCATTAGCAATATCAATGGTGGCATACCACTTTGCTGCCTTGGACTCCAGCTCGTACTGGAGTTCCAGCATGTCCGGCACAGCAGCGCTCAGCGGTGGAGTCACTTCATTTAAGCCACGATAGTCCACAGTCAATCTCCATTCTTTGTCAGATTTGCGCACAGGCCAGATGGGGCTGTTGAAGGGTGAGTGGGTTTTGCTGACCACCCCTTGGCTCTCCAGCTCCCGAATCATTTTGTGGATGGGGATCACGGCATCTCGATCCGTCCGATACTGCCGGCGGTGCACTGTCGAGGTCGCAATTGGCACGCGTTGTTCTTCCACCCTTAGGAGTCCTACTGCAGAGGGGTTTTCTGACAGTCCAGGCAAGGTGTTCAATTGCTTAATGTCTTCTGCCTCTACAGCGGCTATTCCAAAAGCCCACCTGAGTCCCTTTGGGTCTTTGTAATAGCCGTTCCGGAGGAAGTCTATGCCTAGGATACACGGAGCATCTGGGCCAGTCACTATAGGGTGTTTCTTCCACTCCTTCCCAGTCAGGCTCACCTCAGCTTCCACCAGAGTCAATTGTTGTGATCCCCCTGTCACACCAGCAATGGAAACAGGCTCTGCCCCCACATGTCCCGATGGTATCAGAGTACACTGTGCACCAGTATCAACTAAAGCATCATATTTTTGTGGCTCTGATGTGCCAGGCCATCGGATCCACACTGTCCAGAAGATCCGGTTTTCCCGTGCCTCTCCCTGGCTAGAGACAGGGCCCCTCTAACACTGGTTATCATTCCTTCCCTGGGCATACATACTAGAGGTCCCTTCAAGGGGGTCTGACAGATCGTACCCACAAGCTTGGTCACGGGAGGTTGAGGCTACCTTCACTTTGGTGGAACTCCCCCGGTTAGAGTTTCCCTCCTTGAGTTGACGGACCCGTGCTGCCAGGACAGAGGTGGGTTTCCCATCCCACCTCCCCATGTCTTCCCCATGGTCACGCAGGAAGAACCACAGATTAGCCCTTGGGGTGTACCCTCTCTCTCTAGCTGGGGATTGTTGGGTGCTGATTCTGGGGCCTGTGACTCTCACGGGTGCTGTATTAACCTTCCTTATCTCCTCCCTCATCTCCTCTTTAAACTCCTTAATCACAGCTGAGATATGAGCCTGCATTGGGCCATTAATCATACTCTCATAATTCCTAAGTTTGTTGGCAACAGAACCTATTGTCTCCCGGTGGGTGTCAGCATTGATCGTTGCAATGAAGGTGGCGTATTGAGATGGCCCAAGATTTGCCAGACTCCACAGCATTTGTCCCGTACACCTGACCTTGTCAGGGTCATTATTGTGTCGTCCATCCCTCCCAAAGAGTACCTCCAATACTGCCACTTCTCTCAGCTGTTGGATCCCTTCCTCGAGGGTCTTCCAGCGCATTCTATGATGGTGCTCTTGCATTCTCTCTCTGTGGATAAACCTCTCCCTGACACTCATTAAGAGCCGCTCCCAGAGAGAAAGGGACCCTGGTTCCCTTACAAAAACCTGATTTATACCCGAGTCCTGGGTCAAGGGTCCCAAGTTCCTTGCCTCACCACCGTCCAGCTGCACGCCTGTACCCATAAGATCCCAAACCCGGAGTAGCCAGGTAGCATAAGCCTCACGCCCTCGTCGCACAATGTCTTTATGCAGATTGCGAAGACTTTCGTACGTCAGGGACTCGGTGATGATAGCAATCTCTGGCTCCCCTGTGGGTTGTGAGGTTCCTCCATTCCTGTCCCTATCTGCAGGGTGCTCTGCTTTCACCTTAGACTTCCTTGTTTCTACCGGGGCCACTGCTGCTGACCGTGACTGCCCTTGTGGTTCAGCTGGAACCTGGACAGTTGTAACATTAGTGGGTTCCACAGCTGTACTATTAGACTGTCCCTCCTCAAGGCAAAGGGCCGGTTTCTCACCAGCTGGGGAAATGCACTCCTTCAGCATCTCTCGTATCTCCTTAACCAGAACCCTCACCCAATCTGGGCGGTTCATTTCTGAGGTGGGCTGTGGGGCAGGGTCAGGCTCTGGAGCAGCAGCATCTCGAGTCTGTGGTGTAGGTGTGAGGGTAGTTATCCAGGTTAATCTTCCCTTATCTCTGAATGCTAAATATAACAGGACTATCAGCAACACCACCCATTGTATGGTATCATTAGCACTTATAAAGGATCTTAACCCTTTGAGAACTGGTGGAACAGACCCAAAAAGATGGTTAAAAGGTTGAGAGAAAGTTTGCCCAGGTGCTATTTCCTCGCAGTAGGTACCGTTATTAAAGTAACCCCAAAAACATACAGTTAACGTGTGATAGCTATGAATCCATGTACCTGCCTTCCAGAGGAAATTAAAGATCCATGAATTCCTCACCCAATTAACCCAGAAGCCAAACTTGATAACAGACACCGTAGCCTTAGTCATAGGACCCATTTTTAGATAAGGGTCTGCAAATGGGAAAAGTATAGCTACGATCACATGCCACCCAAACCAAGGTAAACTAGACCACATGGTGATGCTGAAGATGTTTTTACACACAACAAAACCAAATTACTTAAGAACTGTTAATCCTTTTTCCCTCTCAATGCCCTCGGGCCCCACGTTGGGCGCCAAATTCTGTCTTGGTTAGACAAGACAGGAGTCTGTGAAAGAGGGCAAAGCCTCCTGTGCAATGGAGAACGGCAAACCCCCCTCCCTCTGAATTACGAGGATCTTTAAATTAAAAGGCTCTCAGGCAAAGATATGGGAGTGGGAGTAACAATTCTTTACTAGGAGAAAACTAGACAACAATTTAAAAAGGAAAATGCAATCGGTACAAACAAAACTAGTGAAAGAAAAAAAAGGTCTAGAACCTGAGGAATGCCAGTATCAGGTTTTGCTGGGACAATTGCTTTCCCTTGCAATAGTTGATGAGTTGCAGCTGAAGTGGTGATCTTTAGAAGGGTATAATTTTCCTCTGAAGATCTGGTGGCAGTGGGGGCCGGTCTTCCTCTGCGCCGGGGTTGCCTCTGAGCTCCGCTGCCGTCGCCTCTGCGCGCGCCGGCTGCTTCGCTGCGGGTGCCGCCGAAGAGAGAGCGAGAGAGAGCTGCTTTCCCCGGGAATCCCGCGCAGAGAGAGAGAGCTGCTTCTCTCGGAGTCCCGCGAAGAGAGAGAGAGCTGCTTCTCTCGGAATCCCGCGAAGAGAGAGTGAGAGCTGCCCCTCTCGGAGTCCCGCGAAGAAGAGGGAGAGCTGCTTCCCCCCTCTGGGTGGGACCCCTCACGGCGTTACATTTTTTCAGCCTTTCATTGAATCAGTCAAAGGTGTATACACAAACCATTGTCTCTGAGAGAGATAACAAAAAACCTGTCCAACCGGTTCGCCTTCGACAGATGGCAAATGGAATACAAGCTTATCTTACAACCCAGGACACTGGGAAAGAAAACTCACCAGTCCAGGTTGCTGATGTCAGTTTGTAGGGCTCCCTTGGGTCTATCAGGGCAGCACAACTTTGAGGAGGGGACAACTTCGGTCTGGGGTCCATCCTTCGATATAAGGATTCTCTGCAGTCAGGTCCCAGCCCTGTGCTTGGGGCCCCTGGGCACATGCTTTGGCCATTTTCCCTGGGAAAGAAAACTCACCAGTCCAGGTTCCTGATGTCAGTTTGTAGGGCTCCATTGGGTCTATCAGGGCAGCACAACTTTGAGGAGGGGACAACTTCGGTCTGCGATCCATTCTTCGATATAAGGATTCTTCGCAGTCAGGCCCCAGCCCGGGTTCAGGGGCCCCTGGGCACATCCTTTGGCCATTTTCCCTGGGAAAGAAAACTCACCAGTCCAGGTTGCTGATGTCAGTTTGTAGGGCTCCCTTGGGTCTATCAGGGCAGAACAACTTTGAGGAGGGGACAACTTCGGTCTGGGGTCCATCCTTCAATATAAGGATACTTTGCAGTCAGGTCCGAGCCAAGTACCAGGGGCCCCTGGGCACATCCTTTGGCCATTTTCCCTGGGAAAGAAAACTCACCAGTCCAGGTTGCTGATGTCAGTTTGTAGGGTCCCTTGGGTCTATCAGGGCAGCACAACTTTGAGGAGGGGACAACTTCGGTCTGGGGTCCATCCTTCGATATAAGGATTTTTTGCATTCAGGTCCCAGCCCTGTGACTGGGGCCCCTGGGCACATCCTTTGGCCATTTTCCCTGGGAAAGAAAACTCACCAGTCCAGGTTGCTGATGTCAGTTTGTAGGGCTCCCTTGGGTCTATCAGGGCAGCACAACTTTGAGGAGGGGACAACTTCGGTCTGGGGTCCATCCTTCGATATAATGATTCTTTGCATTCAGGTCCGAGCCCAGGGCCAGGGGCCCCTGGGAACATGCTTTGGCCATTTTCCCTGGGAAAGAAAACTCACCAGTCCAGGTTGCTGATGTCAGTTTGTAGGGCTCCCTTGGGTCTATCAGGGCAGCACAACTATGAGGTGGGGACAACTTCGGTTGGGGGTACATCCTTCGATATAAGGATTCTCTGCAGTCAGGTCCCAGCCCTGTGCTTGGGGCCCCTGGGCACATGCTTTGGCCATTTTCCCTGGGAAAGAAAACTCACCAGTCCAGGTTCCTGATGTCACTTTGTAGGGCTCCCTTGGGTCTATGAGGGCAGCACAAGTATGAGATGCGGACAACTCCAGTCTGCGATCCATCCTTCGATATAAGGATTATTTGCATTCAGGCCCCAGCCCTGTGCCAGGGGCCCCTGGGCACATGCTTTGGCCATTTTCCCTGGGAAAGAAAACTCACCAGTCCAGGTTGCTGATGTCAGTTTGTAGGGCTCCCTTGGGTCTATCAGGGCAGCATAACTTTGAGGAGGGGACAACTTCGGTCTGGGGTCCATCCTTTGATATAAGGATTTTTTGCATTCAGGTCTGAACCCAGTGCCTGTGGCCCCTGGGCACATCCTTTGGCCATTTTCCCTGGGAAAGAAAACTCACCAGTCCAGGTTCCTGATGTCACTTTGTAGGGCTCCCTTGGGTCTATCAGGGCAGCACAACTATGAGGAGGGGACAACTTCAGTCTGGGGTCCGTCCTTCGATATAAGGATTCTTTGCAGTCAGGTCCGAGCCCAGGGCCAGGGGCCCCTGGGCACATGCTTTGGCCATTTTCCCTGGGAAAGAAAATTCACCAGTCCAGGTTGCTGATGTCAGTTTGTAGGGCTCCCTTGGGTCTATCAGGGCAGCACAACTTTGAGGAGGGGACAACTTCGGTTGGGGGTCCAAACTTCGATATAAGGATTCTCTGCAGTCAGGTCCCAGCCCTGTGCTTGGGGCCCCTGGGCACATGCTTTGGCCATTTTCCCTGGGAAAGAAAATTCACCAGTCCAGGTTGCTGATGTCAGTTTGTAGGGCTCCCTTGGGTCTATCTGGGAAGCAGAAATTTGAGGAGGGGACAACTTCGGTCTGCGAACCATCCTTCGATATAAGGATTCTTTGCATTCAGGCCCCAGCCCAGTGCCAGGGGCCCTTGGGGCATCCTTTGGCCATTTTCCCTGGGAAAGAAAACTCACCAGTCCAGGTTGCTGATGTCACTTTGTAGGGCTCCCTTGGGTCTATCTGGGAAGCAGAAATTTGAGGAGGGGACAACTTTGGTCTGCGAAACATCCTTCGATATAAGGATACTTTGCAGTCAGGTCCGAGCCCAGTGCCAGGGGCCCCTGGGCACATCCTTTGGCCATTTTCCCTGGGAAAGAAAACTCACCACTCCAGGTTGCTGATGTCAGTTTGTACGGCTCCCTTGGGTCTATCAGGGCAGCACAAGTATGAGATGGGGACAACTTCGGTCTGCGATCCATCCTTCGATATAAGGATTTTTTGCATTCAGGCCCCAGCCCTGTGCCAGGGGCCCCTGGGCACATGCTTTGGCCATTTTCCCTGGGAAAGAAAACTCATCAGTCCAGGTTGCTGATGTCAGTTTGTAGGGCTCCCTTGGGTCTATCAGGGCAGCACAACTTTGAGGAGGGGACAACTTCGGTCTGCGATCCATTCTTCGATATAAGGATTCTTCGCAGTCAGGCCCCAGCCCGGGGTCAGGGGCCCCTGGGCACATCCTTTGGCCATTTTCCCTGGGAAAGAAAACTCACCAGTCCAGGTTGCTGATGTCAGTTTGTAGGGCTCCCTTGGGTCTATCAGGGCAGCACAACTTTGAGGAGGGGACAACTTCGGTCTGGGGTCCATCCTTCGATATAAGGATTCTTTGCAGTCAGTTCCGAGCCCAGGGCAAGGGGCCCCTGGGCACATGCTTTGGCCATTTTCCCTGGGAAAGAAAACTCACCAGTCCAGGTTCCTGATGTCACTTTGTAGGGCTCCCTTGGGTCTATCTGGGCAGCAGAAATTTGAGGAGGGGACAACTTTGGTCTGCGAACCATCTATCGATATAAGGATACTTTGCAGTCATGTCCGAGCCCAGTGCCAGGGGCCCCTAGGCACATCCTTTGGCCATTTTCCCTGGGAAAGAAAACTCACCAGTCCAGGTTGCTGATGTCAGTTTGTAGGGCTCCCTTGGGTCTATCAGGGCAGCACAACTTTGAGGAGGGGACAACTTTGGTCTGGGGTCCATCCTTCAATATAAGGATACTTTGCCGTCAGGCCCCAGCCCAGTGCCAGGTGCCCCTGGGCACATCCTTTGTCCATTTTCCCTGGGAAAGAAAATTCACGAGTCCAGGTTGCTGATGTCAGTTTGTAGGGCTCCCTTGGGTCTATCAGGGCAGCACAACTTTGAGGAGGGGACAACTTGGGTCTGGGGTCCATCCTTCGATATAAGTATTTTTTGCAGTCAGGTCCCAGCCCTGTGCTTGGGGCCCCTGGGCACATCCTTTGGCCATTTTCCCTGGGAAAGAAAACTCACCAGTCCAGGTTGCTGATGTCAGTTTGTAGGGCTCCCTTGGGTCTATCAGGGCAGCACAAGTATGAGATGGGGACAACTCCAGTCCGCGATCCATCCTTCGATATAAGGATCATTTGCACTCAGGCCCAGCCCAGTGCCAGGGGCCCCTGGGCACAACCTTTGGCCATTTTCCCTGGGAAAGAAAACTCACCAGTCCAGGTTGCTGATGTCAGTTTGTAGGCCTCCCTTGGGTCTATCAGGGCAGCACAACTTTGAGGAGGGGACAACTTCGGTCTGGGGTCCATCCTTCGATATAAGGACTTTTTACAGTCAGGCCCCAGCCCAGTGCCAGGGGCCCCTGGGCACATCCTTTGGCCATTTTCCCTGGGAAAGAAAACTCACCAGTCCAGGTTGCTGATGTCAGTTTGTAGGGCTCCCTTGGGTCTATCAGGGCAGCACAACTTTGAGGAGGGGACAACTTCGGTCTGGGGTCCATCCTTCGATATAAGGATTTTTTGCATTCAGGTCCGAGCCCAGTGCCTGGGGCCCATGGGCACATCCTTTGGCCATTTTCCCTGGGAAAGAAAACTCACCAGTCCAGGTTGCTGATGTCAGTTTGTAGGGCTCCCTTGGGTCTATCTGTGCAGCAGAAATTTGAGGAGGGGACAACTTCGGTTGGGGGTCCAAACTTCGATATAAGGATTCTTTGCAGTCAGGTCCGAGCCCAGTGCCTGGGGCCCCTGTGCACATCCTTTGGCCATTTTCCCTGGGAAAGAAAATTCACCAGTCCAGGTTGCTGATGTCAGTTTGTAGGGCTCCCTTGGGACTATCAGGGCAGCACAACTTTGAGGAGGGAACAACTTCGGTTGGGGGTCCAAACTTCGATATAAGGATTCTCTGCATTCAGGTCCCAGCCCTGTGCTTGGGGCACCTGGGCACATCCTTTGGCCATTTTCCCTGGGAAAGAAAACTCACCAGTCCAGGTTGCTGATGTCACTTTGTAGGGCTCCCTTGGGTCTATCTGGGAAGCAGAAATTTGAGGTGGGGACAACTTTGGTCTGCGATCCATCCTTCGATATAGGGATTATTTGGATTCAGGCCCGAGCCCAGGGCCAGGGGCCCCTGGGCACATCCTTTGGACATTTTCCCTGGAACAGTAAATTCACCAGTCCAGGTTGCTGATGTCAGTTTGTAGGGCTCCCTTGGGTCTCTCACGGCACCACAACTTTGAGGAGGGGACAACTTCGGTCTGTGATCCATTCTTCGATATAAGGATTCTTCGCTGTCAGGCCCGAGCCCGGGGTCAGGGGCCCCTGGGCACATGCTTTGGCCATTTTCCCTGGGAAAGAAAACTCACCACTCCAGGTTGCTGATGTCAGTTTTTAGGGCCCACTTGGGTCTATCTGGGAAGCACAACTTTGAGGAGGGGACAACTTCGGTCTGCGATCCATTCTTCGATATAAGGATTTTTTGCATTCAGGCCCCAGCCCAGTGCCAGGGGCCCCTGGGCACATGCTTTGGCCATTTTCCCTGGGAAAGAAAACTCATCAGTCCAGGTTGCTGATGTCAGTTTGTAGGGCTCCCTTGGGTCTATCAGGGCAGCACAACTTTGAGGAGGGGACAACTTCGGTCTGGGGTCCATCCTTCGATATAAGGATTCTTTGCAGTCAGTTCCGAGCCCAGGGCAAGGGGCCCCTGGGCACATGCTTTGGCCATTTCCCCTGGGAAAGAAAACTCATCAGTCCGGGTTGCTGATGTCAGTTTGTAGGGCTCCCTTGGGTCTATCTGGGCAGCAGAAATTTGAGGAGGGGACAACTTTGGTCTGCGAACCATCTATCGATATAAGGATACTTTGCAGTCATGTCCGAGCCCAGTGCCAGGGGCCCCTAGGCACATGCTTTGGCCATTTTCCCTGGGAAAGAAAACTCACCAGTCCAGGTTGCTGATGTCAGTTTTTAGGGCTCCCTTGGGTCTATCAGGGCAGCACAACTTTGAGGAGGGGACAACTTTGGTCTGGGGTCCATCCTTCAATATAAGGATACTTTGCCGTCAGGCCCCAGCCCAGTGCCAGGGGCCCCTGGGCACATCCTTTGTCCATTTTCCCTGGGAAAGAAAATTCACGAGTCCAGGTTGCTGATGTCAGTTTGTAGGGCTCCCTTGGGTCTATCAGGGCAGCACAACTTTGAGGAGGGGACAACTTGGGTCTGGGGTCCATCCTTCGATATAAGTATTTTTTGCAGTCAGGTCCCAGCCCTGTGCTTGGGGCCCCTGGGCACATCCTTTGGCCATTTTCCCTGGGAAAGAAAACTCACCAGTCCAGGTTGCTGATGTCAGTTTGTAGGGCTCCCTTGGGTCTATCAGGGCAGCACAAGTATGAGATGGGGACAACTCCAGTCCGCGATCCATCCTTCGATATAATGATCATTTGCACTCAGGCCCCAGCCCAGTGCCAGGGGCCCCTGGGCACAACCTTTGGCCATTTTCCCTGGGAAAGAAAACTCACCAGTCCAGGTTGCTGATGTCAGTTTGTAGGCCTCCCTTGGGTCTATCAGGGCAGCACAACTTTGAGGAGGGGACAACTTCGGTCTGGGGTCCATCCTTCGATATAAGGACTTTTTACAGTCAGGCCCCAGCCCAGTCCCAGGGGCCCCTGGGCACACCCTTTGGCCATTTTCCCTGGGAAAGAAAACTCACCAGTCCAGGTTGCTGATGTCAGTTTGTAGGGCTCCCTTGGGTCTATCAGGGCAGCACAACTTTGAGGAGGGGACAACTTCGGTCTGGGGTCCATCCTTCGATATAAGGATTTTTTGCATTCAGTTCCGAGCCCAGTGCCTGGGGCCCATGGGCACATCCTTTGGCCATTTTCCCTGGGAAAGAAAACTCACCAGTCCAGGTTCCTGATGTCACTTTGTAGGGCTCCCTTGGGTCTATCTGTGCAGCAGAAATTTGAGGAGGGGACAACTTCGGATGGGGGTCCAAACTTCGATATAAGGATTCTTTGCAGTCAGGTCCGAGCCCAGTGCCTGGGGCCCCTGGGCACATGCTTTGGCCATTTTCCCTGGGAAAGAAAATTCACCAGTCCAGGTTGCTGATGTCAGTTTGTAGGGCTCCCTTGGGTCTATCTGGGCAGCACAACATTGAGGAGGGGACAATTTCGGTCTGGGTCCATCGTTCGATATAAGGATTCTTTGCAGTCAGGCCCCAGCCCAGTGCCAGGGGCCCCTGGGCACATCCTTTGGCCATTTTCCCTGGGAAAGAAAACTCACCAGTCCAGGTTGCTGATGTCACTTTGTAGGGCTCCCTTGGGTCTATCTGGGAAGCAGAAATTTGAGGAGGGGACAACTTTGGTCTGCGAAACATCCTTCGATATAAGGATTATTTGCATTCAGGCCCCAGGCCAGTGCCAGGGGACCCTGGGCACATCCTTTGGCCATTTTCCCTGGGAAAGAAAACTCATCAGTCCAGGTTGCTGATGTCAGTTTGTAGGGCTCCCTTGGGTCTATCAGGGCAGCACAAGTATGAGATGGGGACAACTTCGGTCTGGGATCCATTGTTCGATATAAGGATTCTTTGCAGTCAGTTCCGAGCCCAGGGCCAGGGGCCCCTGGGCACATGCTTTGGCCATTTTCCCTGGGAAAGAAAACTCACCAGTCCAGGTTGCTGATGTCAGTTTGTAGGGCTCCCTTGGGTCTATCAGGGCAGCACAACTTTGAGGAGGGGACAACTTTGGTCTGGGTCCATCCTTCGATATACGGATTCTTTGCATTCAGGCCCGAGCCCAGGGCCAGGGGCCCCTGGGCACATCCTTTGGACATTTTCCCTGGAACAGTAAATTCACCAGTCCAGGTTGCTGATGTCAGTTTGTAGGGCTCCCTTGGGTCTCTCACGGCAGCACAACTTTGAGGAGGGGACAACTTCGGTCTGTGATCCATTCTTCGATATAAGGATTCTTCGCTGTCAGGCCCCAGCCCGGGGTCAGGGGCCCCTGGGCACATGCTTTGGCCATTTTCCCTGGGAAAGAAAACTCACCACTCCAGGTTGCTGATGTCAGTTTGTAGGGCTCCCTTGGGTCTATCAGGGCAGCACAACTTTGAGGAGGGGACAACTTTGGTCTGGGTCCATCCTTCGATATACGGATTCTTTGCATTCAGGCCCCAGCCCAGTGCCATGGGCCCCTGGGCACATGCTTTGGCCATTTTCCCTGGGAAAGAAAACTCATCAGTCCGGGTTGCTGATGTCAGTTTGTAGGGCTCCCTTGGGTCTATCAGGGCAGCACAACTTTGAGGAGGGGACAACTTCGGTCTGCGATCCATTCTTCGATATAAGGATTCTTCGCAGTCAGGCCCCAGCCCGGGGTCAGGGGCCCCTGGGCACATGCTTTGGCCATTTCCTCTGGGAAAGAAAACTCACCAGTCCAGGTTGCTGATGTCAGTTTGTAGGGCTCCCTTGGGTCTATCAGGGCAGCACAACTTTGAGGAGGGGACAACTTCGGTCTGGGGTCCATCCTTCGATATAAGGATTTTTTGCCGTCAGGCCCCAGCCCTGTGCCAGGGGCCCCTGGGCACATTCTTTGGCCATTTTCCCTGGGAAAGAAAACTCACCAGTCCAGGTTCCTGATGTCACTTTGTAGGGCTCCCTTGGGTCTATCTGGGCAGCAGAAATTTGAGGAGGGGACAACTTCGGTCTGCGAAACATCTATCGATATAAGGATACTTTACAGTCATGCCCGAGCCCAGTGCCAGGGGCCCCTGAGCACATCCTTTGGCCATTTTCCCTGGGAAAGAAAACTCATCAGTCCAGGTTGCTGATGTCAGTTTGTAGGGCTCCCTTGGGTCTATCAGGGCAGCACAAGTATGAGATGGGGACAACTTCGGTCTGCGATCCATCCTTCGATATAAGGATTATTTGCATTCAGGCCCCAGCCCAGTGCCAGGGGCCCCTGGGCACATGCTTTGGCCATTTTCCCTGGGAAAGAAGACTCACCAGTCCAGGTTGCTGATGTCAGTTTGTAGGGCTCCCTTGGGTCTATCAGGGCAGCACAAGTATGAGATGGGGACAATTTTGGTCTGTGATCCATCCTTCGATATAGGGATTCTTTGCTGTCAGGCCCCAGCCCAGTGCCACGGGCCCCTGGGCACAACCTTTGGTCATTTTCCCTGGAACAGAAAATTCATCAGTCCAGGTTGCTGATGTCAGTTTGTAGGGCTCCCTTGGGTCTCTCAGGGCAGCACAATTATGAGATGGGGACAACTTCGGTCTGGGGTCCATCCTTCGATATAAGGATTATTTGCAGTCAGGCCCCACCCCAGTGCCAGGGGCCCCTGGGCACATGCTTTGGCCATTTTCCCTGGGAAAGAAAACTCACCAGTCCAGGTTCCTGATGTCACTTTGTAGGGCTCCCTTGGGTCTATCAGGGCAGCACAACTTTGAGGAGGGGACAACTTCGGTCTGGGGTCCATCCTTCGATAAAAGGATTATTTGCATTCAGGCCCCAGCCCAGTGCCAGGGGCCCTTGGGGCATCCTTTGGCCATTTTCCGTGAGAAAGAAAACTCACCAGTCCAGGTTGCTGATGTCAGTTTGTAGGGCTCCCTTGGGTCTATCAGGGAAGCACAACTTTGAGGAGGGGACAACTTCGGTCTGGGGTCCATCCTTCGATATAAGGATTTTTTGCAGTCAGGTCCCAGCCCTGTGCTAGGGGCCCCTGGGCACATCCTTTGGCCATTTTCCCTGGGAAAGAAAACTCACCAGTCCAGGTTGCTGATGTCAGTTTGTAGGGCTCCCTTGGGTCTATCAGGGCAGCACAACATTGAGATGGGGACAACTCCAGTCTGTGATCCATCCTTCGATATAAGGATTATTTGCATTCAGGTCCCAGCCCAGTGCCAGGGGCCCCTGGGCACATGCTTTGGCCATTTTCCTTGGGAAAGAAAACTCACCAGTCCAGGTTGCTGATGTCAGTTTGTAGGGCTCCCTTGGGTCTATCAGGGCAGCACAACTATGAGGAGGGGACAACTTCGGTCTGGGGTCCATCCTTCAATATAAGGACTTTTTACAGTCAGGCCCCAGCCCAGTGCCAGGGGCCCCTGGGCACATGCTTTGGCCATTTTCCCTGGGAAAGAAAACTCACCAGTCCAGGTTCCTGATGTCAGTTTGTAGGGCTCCCTTGGGTCTATCTGGGAAGCAGAAATTTGAGGAGGGGACAACTTCGGTCTGCGAACCATCCTTCGATATAAGGATACTTTGCAGTCAGGTCCGAGCCCAGTGCCAGGGGCCCCTGGGCACATGCTTTGGCCATTTTCCCTGGGAAAGAAAACTCACCAGTCCAGGTTCCTGATGTCACTTTGTAGGGCTCCCTTGGGTCTATCTGGGCAGCAGAAATTTGAGGAGGGGACAACTTCGGTTCGGGGTCCAAACTTCGATATAAGGATTCTTTGCAGTCATGTCCGAGCCCAGGGCCAGGGGCCCCTGGGCACATGCTTTGGCCATTTTCCCTGGGAAAGAAAATTCACCAGTCCAGGTTGCTGATGTCAGTTTGTAGGGCTCCCTTGGGTCTATCAGGGCAGCACAAGTATGAGATGGGGACAACTTCGGTCTGGGATCCATCGTTCGATATAAGGATTCTTTGCAGTCAGGTCCGAGCCCAGTGCCAGGGGCCCCTGGGCACATGCTTTGGCCATTTTCCCTGGGAAAGAAAACTCACCAGTCCAGGTTCCTGATGTCAGTTTGTAGGGCTCCCTTGGGTCTATCTGGGAAGCAGAAATTTGAGGAGGGGACAACTTCGGTCTGCGAACCATCCTTCGATATAAGGATACTTCGCAGTCAGGTCCGAGCCCAGTGCCAGGGGCCCCTGGGCACATGCTTTGGCCATTTTCCCTGGGAAAGAAAACTCACCAGTCCAGGTTGCGTATGTCAGTTTGTAGGGCTCCCTTGGGTCTATCAGGGCAGGACAACTATGAGGAGGGGACAACTTCGGTCTGGGATCCATCCTTCGATATAAGGATTCTTTGCAGTCAGGTCCGAGCCGAGGGCCAGGGGCCCCTGGGCACATCCTTTGGCCATTTTCCCTGGGAAAGAAAATTCACCAGTCCAGGTTGCTGATGTCAGTTTGTAGGGCTCCCTTGGGTCTATCTGGGAAGCAGAAATTTGAGGTGGGGACAACTTTGGTCTGCGATCCATCCTTCGATATAGGGATTATTTGCATTCAGGCCCCAGCCCAGGGCCAGGGGCCCTTGGGCACATCCTTTGGTCATTTTCCCTGGAACAGTAAATTCACCAGTCCAGGTTGCTGATGTCAGTTTGTAGGGCTCCCTTGGGTCTCTCACGGCAGCACAACTTTGAGGAGGGGACAACTTCGGTCTGTGATCCATTCTTCGATATAAGGATTCTTCGCTGTCAGGCCCGAGCCCGGGGTCAGGGGCCCCTGGGCACATGCTTTGGCCATTTTCCCTGGGAAAGAAAACTCACCAGTCCAGGTTCCTGATGTCACTTTGTAGGGCTCCCTTGGGTCTATCAGGGCAGCACAAGTATGAGATGGGGACAACTTCGGTCTGCGATCCATCCTTCGATATAAGGATTATTTGCATTCAGGCCCCAGCCCAGTGCCAGGGACCCCTGGGCACATCCTTTGGCCATTTTCCCTGGGAAAGAAAACTCACCAGTCCAGGTTCCTGATGTCACTTTGTAGGGCTCCCTTGGGTCTTTCAGGGCAGCACAACTATGAGGAGGGGACAATTTGAGTCTGGGGTCCATCCTTCAATATAAGGATTCTTTGCAGTCAGGTCCGAGCCCAGGGCCAAGGGCCCCTGGGCACATGCTTTGGCCATTTTCCCTGGGAAAGAAAACTCAGCAGTCCAGGTTGCTGATGTCACTTTGTAGGGCTCACTTGGGTCTATCTGAGAAGCAGAAATTTGAGGAGGGGACAACTTTGGTCTGTGATCCATTCTTCGATATAAGGATTCTTCGCAGTCAGGTCCGAGCCCAGTGCCAGGGGCCCCTGGGCACATGCTTTGGCCATTTTCCCTGGGAAAGAAAACTCATCAGTCCAGGCTGCTGATGTCAGTTTGTAGGGCTCCCTTGGGTCTCTCAGGGCAGCACAATTATGAGATGGGGACAACTTCGGTCTGGGGTCCATCCTTCGATATAAGGATTATTTGCAGTCAGGCCCCACCCCAGTGCCAGGGGCCCCTGGGCACATGCTTTGGCCATTTTCCCTGGGAAAGAAAACTCACCAGTCCAGGTTCCTGATGTCACTTTGTAGGGCTCCCTTGGGTCTATCAGGGCAGCACAACATTGAGATGGGGACAACTCCAGTCTGTGATCCATCCTTCGATATAAGGATTATTTGCATTCAGGCCCCAGCCCAGTGCCAGGGGCCCCTGGGCACATGCTTTGGCCATTTTCCCTGGGAAAGAAAACTCACCAGTCCAGGTTGCTGATGTCAGTTTGTAGGGCTCCCTTGGGTCTATCAGGGCAGCACAACTATGAGGAGGGGACAACTTCGGTCTGGGGTCCATCCTTCAATATAAGGACTTTTTACAGTCAGGCCCCAGCCCAGTGCCAGGGGCCCCTGGGCACATGCTTTGGCCATTTTCCCTGGGAAAGAAAACTCACCAGTCCAGGTTCCTGATGTCAGTTTGTAGGGCTCCCTTGGGTCTATCTGGGAAGCAGAAATTTGAGGAGGGGACAACTTCGGTCTGCGAACCATCCTTCGATATAAGGATACTTTGCAGTCAGGTCCGAGCCGAGTGCCAGGGGCCCCTGGGCACATGCTTTGGCCATTTTCCCTGGGAAAGAAAACTCACCAGTCCAGGTTCCTGATGTCACTTTGTAGGGCTCCCTTGGGTCTATCTGGGCAGCAGAAATTTGAGGAGGGGACAACTTCGGTTCGGGGTCCAAACTTCGATATAAGGATTCTTTGCAGTCAGGTCCGAGCCCAGGGCCAGGGGCCCCTGGGCACATGCTTTGGCCATTTTCCCTGGGAAAGAAAATTCACCAGTCCAGGTTGCTGATGTCAGTTTGTAGGGCTCCCTTGGGTCTATCAGGGCAGCACAAGTATGAGATGGGGACAACTTCGGTCTGGGATCCATCGTTCGATATAAGGATTCTTTGCAGTCAGGTCCGAGCCCAGTGCCAGGGGCCCCTGGGCACATGCTTTGGCCATTTTCCCTGGGAAAGAAAACTCACCAGTCCAGGTTCCTGATGTCAGTTTGTAGGGCTCCCTTGGGTCTATCTGGGAAGCAGAAATTTGAGGAGGGGACAACTTCGGTCTGCGAACCATCCTTCGATATAAGGATACTTTGCAGTCAGGTCCGAGCCCAGTGCCAGGGGCCCCTGGGCACATGCTTTGGCCATTTTCCCTGGGAAAGAAAACTCACCAGTCCAGGTTGCGTATGTCAGTTTGTAGGGCTCCCTTGGGTCTATCAGGGCAGGACAACTATGAGGAGGGGACAACTTCGGTCTGGGATCCATCCTTCGATATAAGGATTCTTTGCAGTCAGGTCCGAGCCGAGGGCCAGGGGCCCCTGGGCACATGCTTTGGCCATTTTCCCTGGGAAAGAAAATTCACCAGTCCAGGTTGCTGATGTCAGTTTGTAGGGCTCCCTTGGGTCTATCTGGGAAGCAGAAATTTGAGGTGGGGACAACTTTGGTCTGCGATCCATCCTTCGATATAGGGATTATTTGCATTCAGGCCCCAGCCCAGGGCCAGGGGCCCCTGGGCACAAGCTTTGGTCATTTTCCCTGGAACAGTAAATTCACCAGTCCAGGTTGCTGATGTCAGTTTGTAGGGCTCCCTTGGGTCTCTCACGGCAGCACAACTTTGAGGAGGGGACAACTTCGGTCTGTGATCCATTCTTCGATATAAGGATTCTTCGCTGTCAGGCCCGAGCCCGGGGTCAGGGGCCCCTGGGCACATGCTTTGGCCATTTTCCCTGGGAAAGAAAACTCACCAGTCCAGGTTCCTGATGTCACTTTGTAGGGCTCCCTTGGGTCTATCAGGGCAGCACAAGTATGAGATGGGGACAACTTCGGTCTGGGATCCATCGTTCGATATAAGGATTCTTTGCAGTCAGGTCCGAGCCCAGTGCCAGGGGCCCCTGGGCACATGCTTTGGCCATTTTCCCTGGGAAAGAAAACTCACCAGTCCAGGTTCCTGATGTCAGTTTGTAGGGCTCCCTTGGGTCTATCTGGGAAGCAGAAATTTGAGGAGGGGACAACTTCGGTCTGCGAACCATCCTTCGATATAAGGATACTTTGCAGTCAGGTCCGAGCCCAGGGCCAGGGGCCCCTGGGCACATGCTTTGGCCATTTTCCCTGGGAAAGAAAACTCAGCAGTCCAGGTTGCTGATGTCACTTTGTAGGGCTCACTTGGGTCTATCTGAGAAGCAGAAATTTGAGGAGGGGACAACTTTGGTCTGTGATCCATTCTTCGATATAAGGATTCTTCGCAGTCAGGTCCGAGCCCAGTGCAAGGGGCCCCTGGGCACATGCTTTGGCCATTTTCCCTGGGAAAGAAAACTCATCAGTCCAGGTTGCTGATGTCAGTTTGTAGGGCTCCCTTGGGTCTCTCAGGGCAGCACAATTATGAGATGGGGACAACTTCGGTCTGGGGTCCATCCTTCGATATAAGGATTATTTGCAGTCAGGCCCCACCCCAGTGCCAGGGGCCCCTGGGCACATGCTTTGGCCATTTTCCCTGGGAAAGAAAACTCACCAGTCCAGGTTCCTGATGTCACTTTGTAGGGCTCCCTTGGGTCTATCAGGGCAGCACAACTTTGAGGAGGGGACAACTTCGGTCTGGGGTCCATCCTTCGATAAAAGGATTATTTGCATTCAGGCCCCAGCCCAGTGCCAGGGGCCCTTGGGGCATCCTTTGGCCATTTTCCGTGAGAAAGAAAACTCACCAGTCCAGGTTGCTGATGTCAGTTTGTAGGGCTCCCTTGGGTCTATCAGGGAAGCACAACTTTGAGGAGGGGACAACTTCGGTCTGGGGTCCATCCTTCGATATAAGGATTTTTTGCATTCAGGTCCCAGCCCTGTGCTAGGGGCCCCTGGGCACATGCTTTGGCCATTTTCCCTGGGAAAGAAAACTCACCAGTCCAGGTTGCTGATGTCAGTTTGTAGGGCTCCCTTGGGTCTATCAGGGCAGCACAACATTGAGATGGGGACAACTCCAGTCTGTGATCCATCCTTCGATATAAGGATTATTTGCATTCAGGCCCCAGCCCAGTGCCAGGGGCCCCTGGGCACATGCTTTGGCCATTTTCCCTGGGAAAGAAAACTCACCAGTCCAGGTTGCTGATGTCAGTTTGTAGGGCTCCCTTGGGTCTATCAGGGCAGCACAACTATGAGGAGGGGACAACTTCGGTCTGGGGTCCATTCTTCAATATAAGGACTTTTTACAGTCAGGCCCCAGCCCAGTGCCAGGGGCCCCTGGGCACATGCTTTGGCCATTTTCCCTGGGAAAGAAAACTCACCAGTCCAGGTTGCTGATGTCAGTTTGTAGGGCTCCCTTGGGTCTATCTGGGAAGCAGAAATTTGAGGAGGGGACAACTTCGGTCTGCGAACCATCCTTCGATATACGGATACTTTGCAGTCAGGTCCGAGCCCAGTGCCAGGGGCCCCTGGGCACATGCTTTGGCCATTTTCCCTGGGAAAGAAAACTCACCAGTCCAGGTTCCTGATGTCACTTTGTAGGGCTCCCTTGGGTCTATCTGGGCAGCAGAAATTTGAGGAGGGGACAACTTCGGTTGGGGGTCCAAACTTCGATATAAGGATTCTTTGCAGTCAGGTCCGAGCCAAGGGCCAGGGGCCCCTGGGCACATGCTTTGGCCATTTTCCCTGGGAAAGAAAATTCACCAGTCCAGGTTGCTGATGTCAGTTTGTAGGGCTCCCTTGGGTCTATCAGGGCAGCACAAGTATGAGATGGGGACAACTTCGGTCTGGGATCCATCGTTCGATATAAGGATTCTTTGCAGTCAGGTCCGAGCCCAGTGCCAGGGGCCCCTGGGCACATGCTTTGGCCATTTTCCCTGGGAAAGAAAACTCACCAGTCCAGGTTCCTGATGTCAGTTTGTAGGGCTCCCTTGGGTCTATCTGGGAAGCAGAAATTTGAGGAGGGGACAACTTCGGTCTGCGAACCATCCTTCGATATAAGGATACTTTGCAGTCAGATCCGAGCCCAGTGCCAGGGGCCCCTGGGCACATGCTTTGGCCATTTTCCCTGGGAAAGAAAACTCACCAGTCCAGGTTGCGTATGTCAGTTTGTAGGGCTCCCTTGGGTCTATCAGGGAAGCACAACTATGAGGAGGGGAGAACTTCGGTCTGGGATCCATCCTTCGATATAAGGATTCTTTGCAGTCAGGTCCGAGCCGAGGGCCAGGGGCCCCTGGGCACATGCTTTGGCCATTTTCCCTGGGAAAGAAAATTCACCAGTCCAGGTTGCTGATGTCAGTTTGTAGAGCTCCCTTGGGTCTATCTGGGCAGCAGAAATTTGAGGTGGGGACAACTTTGGTCTGCGATCCATCCTTCGATATAGGGATTATTTGCATTCAGGCCCCAGCCCAGGGCCAGGGGCCCCTGGGCACAAGCTTTGGTCATTTTCCCTGGAACAGTAAATTCACCAGTCCAGGTTGCTGATGTCAGTTTGTAGGGCTCCCTTGGGTCTATCAGGGCAGCACAACTTTGAGGAGGGGACAACTTCGGTCTGCGATCCATTCTTCGATATAAGGATTCTTCGCAGTCAGGCCCCAGCCCGGGGTCAGGGGCCCCTGGGCACATCCTTTGGCCATTTTCCCTGGGAAAGAAAACTCACCAGTCCAGGTTGCTGATGTCAGTTTCTAGGGCTCCCTTGGGTCTATCAGGGCAGCACAACTTTGAGGAGGGGACAACTTCGGTCTGGGGTCCATCCTTCGATATAAGGATTCTTTGCAGTCAGTTCCGAGCCCAGGGCAAGGGGCCCCTGGGCACATGCTTTGGCCATTTCCCCTGGGAAAGAAAACTCACCAGTCCAGGTTGCTGATGTCAGTTTGTAGGGCTCCCTTGGGTCTATCAGGGCAGCACAACTTTGAGGAGGGGACAACTTCGGTCTGGGGTCCATCCTTCGATATAAGGATTTTTTCCCGTCAGGCCTCAGCCCTGTGCCAGGGGCCCCTGGGCACATGCTTTGGCCATTTTCCCCGGGAAAGAAAACTCACCAGTCCAGGTTCCTGATGTCAGTTTGTAGGGCTCCCTTGGGTCTATCTGGGCAGCAGAAATTTGAGGAGGGGACATCTTTGGTCTGCGAACCATCTATCGATATAAGGATACTTTGCAGTCATGTCCGAGCCCAGTGCCAGGGGCCGCTGGCCACATCCTTTGGCCATTTTCCCTGGGAAAGAAAACTCACCAGTCCAGGTTGCTGATGTCAGTTTGTAGGGCTCCCTTGGGTCTATCAGGGCAGCACAACTTTGAGGAGGGGACAAATTTGGTCTGGGGTCCATCCTTCAATATAAGGATACTTTGCCGTCAGGCCCCAGCCCAGTGCCAGGTGCCCCTGGGCACATCCTTTGGCCATTTTCCCTGGGAAAGAAAACTCATCAGTCCAGGTTGCTGATGTCAGTTTGTAGGGCTCCCTTGGGTCTATCAGGGCAGCACAAGTATGAGATGGGGACAACTTCGGTCTGGGATCCATTGTTCGATATAAGGATTCTTTGCAGTCAGGTCCGAGCCCAGGGCCAGGGGCCCCTGGGCACATGCTTTGGCCATTTTCCCTGGGAAAGAAAACTCAGCAGTCCAGGTTGCTGATGTCAGTTTGTAGGGCTCCCTTGGGTCTATCAGGGCAGCACAACTTTGAGGAGGGGACAACTTTGGTCTGGGTCCATCCTTCGATATACGGATTCTTTGCATTCAGGCCCCAGCCCTGTGCCATGGGCCCCTGGGCACATCCTTTGGCCATTTTCCCTGGGAAAGAAAACTCACCAGTCCAGGTTGCTGATGTCAGTTTGTAGGGCTCCCTTGGGTCTATCTGGGAAGCAGAAATTTGAGGTGGGGACAACTTTGGTCTGCGATCCATCCTTCGATATAGGGATTATTTGCATTCAGGCCCGAGCCCAGGGCCAGGGGCCCCTGGGCACATCCTTTGGACATTTTCCCTGGAACAGTAAATTCACCAGTCCAGGTTGCTGATGTCAGTTTGTAGGGCTCCCTTGGGTCTCTCACGGCAGCACAACTTTGAGGAGGGGACAACTTCGGTCTGTGATCCATTCTTCGATATAAGGATTCTTCGCTGTCAGGCCCGAGCCCGGGGTCAGGGGCCCCTGGGCACATGCTTTGGCCATTTTCCCTGGGAAAGAAAACTCACCACTCCAGGTTGCTGATGTCAGTTTGTAGGGCTCCCTTGGGTCTATCAGGGCAGCACAACTTTGAGGAGGGGACAACTTTGGTCTGGGTCCATCCTTCGATATACGGATTCTTTGCATTCAGGCCCCAGCCCAGTGCCATGGGCCCCTGGGCACATGCTTTGGCCATTTTCCCTGGGAAAGAAAACTCATCAGTCCGGGTTGCTGATGTCAGTTTGTAGGGCTCCCTTGGGTCTATCAGGGCAGCACAACTTTGAGGAGGGGACAACTTCGGTCTGCGATCCATTCTTCGATATAAGGATTCTTCGCAGTCAGGCCCCAGCCCGGGGTCAGGGGCCCCTGGGGACATGCTTTGGCCATTTCCTCTGGGAAAGAAAACTCACCAGTCCAGGTTGCTGATGTCAGTTTGTAGGGCTCCCTTGGGTCTATCAGGGCAGCACAACTTTGAGGAGGGGACAACTTCGGTCTGGGGTCCATCCTTCGATATAAGGATTTTTTGCCGTCAGGCCCCAGCCCTGTGCCAGGGGCCCCTGGGCACATTCTTTGGCCATTTTCCCTGGGAAAGAAAACTCACCAGTCCAGGTTCCTGATGTCACTTTGTAGGGCTCCCTTGGGTCTATCTGGGCAGCAGAAATTTGAGGAGGGGACAACTTTGGTCTGCGAACCATCTATCGATATAAGGATACTTTACAGTCATGCCCGAGCCCAGTGCCAGGGGCCCATGAGCACATCCTTTGGCCATTTTCCCTGGGAAAGAAAACTCATCAGTCCAGGTTGCTGATGTCAGTTTGTAGGGCTCCCTTGGGTCTATCAGGGCAGCACAAGTATGAGATGGGGACAACTTCGGTCTGCGATCCATCCTTCGATATAAGGATTATTTGCATTCAGGCCCCAGCCCAGTGCCAGGGACCCCTGGGCACATCCTTTGGCCATTTTCCCTGGGAAAGAAAACTCACCAGTCCAGGTTCCTGATGTCTCTTTGTAGGGCTCCCTTGGGTCTATCAGGGCAGCACAACTATGAGGAGGGGACAACTTCAGTCTGGGGTCCATCCTTCGATATAAGGATTCTTTGCAGTCAGGTCCGAGCCCAGGGCCAAGGGCCCCTGGGCACATGCTTTGGCCATTTTCCCTGGGAAAGAAAACTCAGCAGTCCAGGTTGCTGATGTCACTTTGTAGGGCTCACTTGGGTCTATCTGAGAAGCAGAAATTTGAGGAGGGGACAACTTTGGTCTGTGATCCATTCTTCGATATAAGGATTCTTCGCAGTCAGGTCCGAGCCCAGTGCCAGGGGCCCCTGGGCACATGCTTTGGCCATTTTCCCTGGGAAAGAAAACTCATCAGTCCAGGTTGCTGATGTCAGTTTGTAGGGCTCCCTTGGGTCTATCAGGGCAGCACAAGTATGAGATGGGGACAACTTCGGTCTGCGATCCATCCTTCGATATAAGGATTATTTGCATTCAGGCCCCAGCCCAGTGCCAGGGGCCCCTGGGCACATGCTTTGGCCATTTTCCCTGGGAAAGAAGACTCACCAGTCCAGGATGCTGATGTCAGTTTGTAGGGCTCCCTTGGGTCTATCAGGGCAGCACAAGTATGAGATGGGGACAATTTTGGTCTGTGATCCATCCTTCGATATAGGGATTCTTTGCTGTCAGGCCCCAGCCCAGTGCCACGGGCCCCTGGGCACAACCTTTGGTCATTTTCCCTGGAACAGAAAATTCATCAGTCCAGGTTGCTGATGTCAGTTTGTAGGGCTCCCTTGGGTCTCTCAGGGCAGCACAATTATGAGATGGGGACAACTTCGGTCTGGGGTCCATCCTTCGATATAAGGATTATTTGCAGTCAGGCCCCACCCCAGTGCCAGGGGCCCCTGGGCACATGCTTTGGCCATTTTCCCTGGGAAAGAAAACTCACCAGTCCAGGTTCCTGATGTCACTTTGTAGGGCTCCCTTGGGTCTATCAGGGCAGCACAACTTTGAGGAGGGGACAACTTCGGTCTGGGGTCCATCCTTCGATAAAAGGATTATTTGCATTCAGGCCCCAGCCCAGTGCCAGGGGCCCTTGGGGCATCCTTTGGCCATTTTCCGTGAGAAAGAAAACTCACCAGTCCAGGTTGCTGATGTCAGTTTGTAGGGCTCCCTTGGGTCTATCAGGGAAGCACAACTTTGAGGAGGGGACAACTTCGGTCTGGGGTCCATCCTTCGATATAAGGATTTTTTGCATTCAGGTCCCAGCCCTGTGCTAGGGGCCCCTGGGCACATCCTTTGGCCATTTTCCCTGGGAAAGAAAACTCACCAGTCCAGGTTGCTGATGTCAGTTTGTAGGGCTCCCTTGGGTCTATCAGGGCAGCACAACATTGAGATGGGGACAACTCCAGTCTGTGATCCATCCTTCGATATAAGGATTATTTGCATTCAGGTCCCAGCCCAGTGCCAGGGGCCCCTGGGCACATGCTTTGGCCATTTTCCCTGGGAAAGAAAACTCACCAGTCCAGGTTGCTGATGTCAGTTTGTAGGGCTCCCTTGGGTCTATCTGGGCAGCAGAAATTTGAGGAGGGGACAACTTCGGTCTGCGAAACATCTATCGATATAAGGATACTTTACAGTCATGCCCGAGCCCAGTGCCAGGGGCCCCTGAGCACATCCTTTGGCCATTTTCCCTGGGAAAGAAAACTCATCAGTCCAGGTTGCTGATGTCAGTTTGTAGGGCTCCCTTGGGTCTATCAGGGCAGCACAAGTATGAGATGGGGACAACTTCGGTCTGCGATCCATCCTTCGATATAAGGATTATTTGCATTCAGGCCCCAGCCCAGTGCCAGGGACCCCTGGGCACATGCTTTGGCCATTTTCCCTGGGAAAGAAAACTCAGCAGTCCAGGTTGCTGATGTCACTTTGTAGGGCTCACTTGGGTCTATCTGAGAAGCAGAAATTTGAGGAGGGGACAACTTTGGTCTGTGATCCATTCTTCGATATAAGGATTCTTCGCAGTCAGGTCCGAGCCCAGTGCCAGGGGCCCCTGGGCACATGCTTTGGCCATTTTCCCTGGGAAAGAAAACTCATCAGTCCAGGTTGCTGATGTCAGTTTGTAGGGCTCCCTTGGGTCTATCAGGGCAGCACAAGTATGAGATGGGGACAACTTCGGTCTGCGATCCATCCTTCGATATAAGGATTATTTGCATTCAGGCCCCAGCCCAGTGCCAGGGGCCCCTGGGCACATGCTTTGGCCATTTTCCCTGGGAAAGAAGACTCACCAGTCCAGGTTGCTGATGTCAGTTTGTAGGGCTCCCTTGGGTCTATCAGGGCAGCACAAGTATGAGATGGGGACAATTTTGGTCTGTGATCCATCCTTCGATATAGGGATTCTTTGCTGTCAGGCCCCAGCCCAGTGCCACGGGCCCCTGGGCACAACCTTTGGTCATTTTCCCTGGAACAGAAAATTCATCAGTCCAGGTTGCTGATGTCAGTTTGTAGGGCTCCCTTGGGTCTCTCAGGGCAGCACAATTATGAGATGGGGACAACTTCGGTCTGGGGTCCATCCTTCGATATAAGGATTATTTGCAGTCAGGCCCCACCCCAGTGCCAGGGGCCCCTGGGCACATGCTTTGGCCATTTTCCCTGGGAAAGAAAACTCACCAGTCCAGGTTCCTGATGTCAGTTTGTAGGGCTCCCTTGGGTCTATCAGGGCAGCACAACTTTGAGGAGGGGACAACTTCGGTCTGGGGTCCATCCTTCGATAAAAGGATTATTTGCATTCAGGCCCCAGCCCAGTGCCAGGGGCCCTTGGGGCATCCTTTGGCCATTTTCCGTGAGAAAGAAAACTCACCAGTCCAGGTTGCTGATGTCAGTTTGTAGGGCTCCCTTGGGTCTATCAGGGAAGCACAACTTTGAGGAGGGGACAACTTCGGTCTGGGGTCCATCCTTCGATATAAGGATTTTTTGCAGTCAGGTCCCAGCCCTGTGCTAGGGGCCCCTGGGCACATCCTTTGGCCATTTTCCCTGGGAAAGAAAACTCACCAGTCCAGGTTGCTGATGTCAGTTTGTAGGGCTCCCTTGGGTCTATCAGGGCAGCACAACATTGAGATGGGGACAACTCCAGTCTGTGATCCATCCTTCGATATAAGGATTATTTGCATTCAGGTCCCAGCCCAGTGCCAGGGGCCCCTGGGCACATGCTTTGGCCATTTTCCTTGGGAAAGAAAACTCACCAGTCCAGGTTGCTGATGTCAGTTTGTAGGGCTCCCTTGGGTCTATCAGGGCAGCACAACTATGAGGAGGGGACAACTTCGGTCTGGGGTCCATCCTTCAATATAAGGACTTTTTACAGTCAGGCCCCAGCCCAGTGCCAGGGGCCCCTGGGCACATGCTTTGGCCATTTTCCCTGGGAAAGAAAACTCACCAGTCCAGGTTCCTGATGTCAGTTTGTAGGGCTCCCTTGGGTCTATCTGGGAAGCAGAAATTTGAGGAGGGGACAACTTCGGTCTGCGAACCATCCTTCGATATAAGGATACTTTGCAGTCAGGTCCGAGCCCAGTGCCAGGGGCCCCTGGGCACATGCTTTGGCCATTTTCCCTGGGAAAGAAAACTCACCAGTCCAGGTTCCTGATGTCACTTTGTAGGGCTCCCTTGGGTCTATCTGGGCAGCAGAAATTTGAGGAGGGGACAACTTCGGTTCGGGGTCCAAACTTCGATATAAGGATTCTTTGCAGTCAGGTCCGAGCCCAGGGCCAGGGGCCCCTGGGCACATGCTTTGGCCATTTTCCCTGGGAAAGAAAATTCACCAGTCCAGGTTGCTGATGTCAGTTTGTAGGGCTCCCTTGGGTCTATCAGGGCAGCACAAGTATGAGATGGGGACAACTTCGGTCTGGGATCCATCGTTCGATATAAGGATTCTTTGCAGTCAGGTCCGAGCCCAGTGCCAGGGGCCCCTGGGCACATGCTTTGGCCATTTTCCCTGGGAAAGAAAACTCACCAGTCCAGGTTCCTGATGTCAGTTTGTAGGGCTCCCTTGGGTCTATCTGGGAAGCAGAAATTTGAGGAGGGGACAACTTCGGTCTGCGAACCATCCTTCGATATAAGGATACTTTGCAGTCAGGTCCGAGCCCAGTGCCAGGGGCCCCTGGGCACATGCTTTGGCCATTTTCCCTGGGAAAGAAAACTCACCAGTCCAGGTTGCGTATGTCAGTTTGTAGGGCTCCCTTGGGTCTATCAGGGCAGGACAACTATGAGGAGGGGACAACTTCGGTCTGGGATCCATCCTTCGATATAAGGATTCTTTGCAGTCAGGTCCGAGCCGAGGGCCAGGGGCCCCTGGGCACATGCTTTGGCCATTTTCCCTGGGAAAGAAAATTCACCAGTCCAGGTTGCTGATGTCACTTTGTAGGGCTCCCTTGGGTCTATCTGGGAAGCAGAAATTTGAGGTGGGGACAACTTTGGTCTGCGATCCATCCTTCGATATAGGGATTATTTGCATTCAGGCCCCAGCCCAGGGCCAGGGGCCCCTGGGCACATCCTTTGGTCATTTTCCCTGGAACAGTAAATTCACCAGTCCAGGTTGCTGATGTCAGTTTGTAGGGCTCCCTTGGGTCTCTCACGGCAGCACAACTTTGAGGAGGGGACAACTTCGGTCTGTGATCCATTCTTCGATATAAGGATTCTTCGCTGTCAGGCCCGAGCCCGGGGTCAGGGGCCCCTGGGCACATGCTTTGGCCATTTTCCCTGGGAAAGAAAACTCACCAGTCCAGGTTCCTGATGTCACTTTGTAGGGCTCCCTTGGGTCTATCAGGGCAGCACAAGTATGAGATGGGGACAACTTCGGTCTGCGATCCATCCTTCGATATAAGGATTATTTGCATTCAGGCCCCAGCCCAGTGCCAGGGACCCCTGGGCACATCCTTTGGCCATTTTCCCTGGGAAAGAAAACTCACCAGTCCAGGTTCCTGATGTCACTTTGTAGGGCTCCCTTGGGTCTTTCAGGGCAGCACAACTATGAGGAGGGGACAATTTGAGTCTGGGGTCCATCCTTCAATATAAGGATTCTTTGCAGTCAGGTCCGAGCCCAGGGCCAAGGGCCCCTGGGCACATGCTTTGGCCATTTTCCCTGGGAAAGAAAACTCAGCAGTCCAGGTTGCTGATGTCACTTTGTAGGGCTCACTTGGGTCTATCTGAGAAGCAGAAATTTGAGGAGGGGACAACTTTGGTCTGTGATCCATTCTTCGATATAAGGATTCTTCGCAGTCAGGTCCGAGCCCAGTGCCAGGGGCCCCTGGGCACATGCTTTGGCCATTTTCCCTGGGAAAGAAAACTCATCAGTCCAGGTTGCTGATGTCAGTTTGTAGGGCTCCCTTGGGTCTCTCAGGGCAGCACAATTATGAGATGGGGACAACTTCGGTCTGGGGTCCATCCTTCGATATAAGGATTATTTGCATTCAGGCCCCACCCCAGTGCCAGGGGCCCCTGGGCACATGCTTTGGCCATTTTCCCTGGGAAAGAAAACTCACCAGTCCAGGTTCCTGATGTCACTTTGTAGGGCTCCCTTGGGTCTATCAGGGCAGCACAACATTGAGATGGGGACAACTCCAGTCTGTGATCCATCCTTCGATATAAGGATTATTTGCATTCAGGCCCCAGCCCAGTGCCAGGGGCCCCTGGGCACATGCTTTGGCCATTTTCCCTGGGAAAGAAAACTCACCAGTCCAGGTTGCTGATGTCAGTTTGTAGGGCTCCCTTGGGTCTATCAGGGCAGCACAACTATGAGGAGGGGACAACTTCGGTCTGGGGTCCATCCTTCAATATAAGGACTTTTTACAGTCAGGCCCCAGCCCAGTGCCAGGGGCCCCTGGGCACATGCTTTGGCCATTTTCCCTGGGAAAGAAAACTCACCAGTCCAGGTTCCTGATGTCAGTTTGTAGGGCTCCCTTGGGTCTATCTGGGAAGCAGAAATTTGAGGAGGGGACAACTTCGGTCTGCGAACCATCCTTCGATATAAGGATACTTTGCAGTCAGGTCCGAGCCCAGTGCCAGGGGCCCCTGGGCACATGCTTTGGCCATTTTCCCTGGGAAAGAAAACTCACCAGTCCAGGTTCCTGATGTCACTTTGTAGGGCTCCCTTGGGTCTATCTGGGCAGCAGAAATTTGAGGAGGGGACAACTTCGGTTCGGGGTCCAAACTTCGATATAAGGATTCTTTGCAGTCAGGTCCGAGCCCAGGGCCAGGGGCCCCTGGGCACATGCTTTGGCCATTTTCCCTGGGAAAGAAAATTCACCAGTCCAGGTTGCTGATGTCAGTTTGTAGGGCTCCCTTGGGTCTATCAGGGCAGCACAAGTATGAGATGGGGACAACTTCGGTCTGGGATCCATCGTTCGATATAAGGATTCTTTGCAGTCAGGTCCGAGCCCAGTGCCAGGGGCCCCTGGGCACATGCT
The DNA here is from genome assembly GCF_046129695.1 of Lonchura striata. Classification (NCBI taxonomy): domain Eukaryota; kingdom Metazoa; phylum Chordata; class Aves; order Passeriformes; family Estrildidae; genus Lonchura; species Lonchura striata. The sequence continues at coordinate 3,635,532 of NC_134613.1, forward strand.
TTGGCCATTTTCCCTGGGAAAGAAAACTCACCAGTCCAGGTTCCTGATGTCAGTTTGTAGGGCTCCCTTGGGTCTATCTGGGAAGCAGAAATTTGAGGAGGGGACAACTTCGGTCTGCGAACCATCCTTCGATATAAGGATACTTTGCAGTCAGGTCCGAGCCCAGTGCCAGGGGCCCCTGGGCACATGCTTTGGCCATTTTCCCTGGGAAAGAAAACTCACCAGTCCAGGTTGCGTATGTCAGTTTGTAGGGCTCCCTTGGGTCTATCAGGGCAGGACAACTATGAGGAGGGGACAACTTCGGTCTGGGATCCATCCTTCGATATAAGGATTCTTTGCAGTCAGGTCCGAGCCGAGGGCCAGGGGCCCCTGGGCACATGCTTTGGCCATTTTCCCTGGGAAAGAAAATTCACCAGTCCAGGTTGCTGATGTCAGTTTGTAGGGCTCCCTTGGGTCTATCTGGGAAGCAGAAATTTGAGGTGGGGACAACTTTGGTCTGCGATCCATCCTTCGATATAGGGATTATTTGCATTCAGGCCCCAGCCCAGGGCCAGGGGCCCCTGGGCACATCCTTTGGTCATTTTCCCTGGAACAGTAAATTCACCAGTCCAGGTTGCTGATGTCAGTTTGTAGGGCTCCCTTGGGTCTCTCACGGCAGCACAACTTTGAGGAGGGGACAACTTCGGTCTGTGATCCATTCTTCGATATAAGGATTCTTCGCTGTCAGGCCCGAGCCCGGGGTCAGGGGCCCCTGGGCACATGCTTTGGCCATTTTCCCTGGGAAAGAAAACTCACCAGTCCAGGTTGCTGATGTCAGTTTGTAGGGCTCCCTTGGGTCTATCAGGGCAGCACAACATTGAGATGGGGACAACTCCAGTCTGTGATCCATCCTTCGATATAAGGATTATTTGCATTCAGGCCCCAGCCCAGTGCCAGGGGCCCCTGGGCACATGCTTTGGCCATTTTCCCTGGGAAAGAAAACTCACCAGTCCAGGTTGCTGATGTCAGTTTGTAGGGCTCCCTTGGGTCTATCAGGGCAGCACAACTATGAGGAGGGGACAACTTCGGTCTGGGGTCCATTCTTCAATATAAGGACTTTTTACAGTCAGGCCCCAGCCCAGTGCCAGGGGCCCCTGGGCACATGCTTTGGCCATTTTCCCTGGGAAAGAAAACTCACCAGTCCAGGTTCCTGATGTCAGTTTGTAGGGCTCCCTTGGGTCTATCTGGGAAGCAGAAATTTGAGGAGGGGACAACTTCGGTCTGCGAACCATCCTTCGATATAAGGATACTTTGCAGTCAGGTCCGAGCCCAGTGCCAGGGGCCCCTGGGCACATGCTTTGGCCATTTTCCCTGGGAAAGAAAACTCACCAGTCCAGGTTCCTGATGTCACTTTGTAGGGCTCCCTTGGGTCTATCTGGGCAGCAGAAATTTGAGGAGGGGACAACTTCGGTTGGGGGTCCAAACTTCGATATAAGGATTCTTTGCAGTCAGGTCCGAGCCAAGGGCCAGGGGCCCCTGGGCACATGCTTTGGCCATTTTCCCTGGGAAAGAAAATTCACCAGTCCAGGTTGCTGATGTCAGTTTGTAGGGCTCCCTTGGGTCTATCAGGGCAGCACAAGTATGAGATGGGGACAACTTCGGTCTGGGATCCATCGTTCGATATAAGGATTCTTTGCAGTCAGGTCCGAGCCCAGTGCCAGGGGCCCCTGGGCACATGCTTTGGCCATTTTCCCTGGGAAAGAAAACTCACCAGTCCAGGTTGCTGATGTCAGTTTGTAGGGCTCCCTTGGGTCTATCTGGGCAGCAGAAATTTGAGGTGGGGACAACTTTGGTCTGCGATCCATCCTTCGATATAGGGATTATTTGCATTCAGGCCCCAGCCCAGGGCCAGGGGCCCCTGGGCACAAGCTTTGGTCATTTTCCCTGGAACAGTAAATTCACCAGTCCAGGTTGCTGATGTCAGTTTGTAGGGCTCCCTTGGGTCTATCAGGGCAGCACAACTTTGATGAGGGGACAACTTCGGTCTGCGATCCATTCTTCGATATAAGGATTCTTCGCAGTCAGGCCCCAGCCCGGGGTCAGGGGCCCCTGGGCACATCCTTTGGCCATTTTCCCTGGGAAAGAAAACTCACCAGTCCAGGTTGCTGATGTCAGTTTGTAGGGCTCCCTTGGGTCTATCAGGGCAGCACAACTTTGAGGAGGGGACAACTTCGGTCTGGGGTCCATCCTTCGATATAAGGATTCTTTGCAGTCAGTTCCGAGCCCAGGGCAAGGGGCCCCTGGGCACATGCTTTGGCCATTTCCCCTGGGAAAGAAAACTCACCAGTCCAGGTTGCTGATGTCAGTTTGTAGGGCTCCCTTGGGTCTATCAGGGCAGCACAACTTTGAGGAGGGGACAACTTCGGTCTGGGGTCCATCCTTCGATATAAGGATTTTTTGCCGTCAGGCCTCAGCCCTGTGCCAGGGGCCCCTGGGCACATGCTTTGGCCATTTTCCCCGGGAAAGAAAACTCACCAGTCCAGGTTCCTGATGTCAGTTTGTAGGGCTCCCTTGGGTCTATCTGGGCAGCAGAAATTTGAGGAGGGGACATCTTTGGTCTGCGAACCATCTATCGATATAAGGATACTTTGCAGTCATGTCCGAGCCCAGTGCCAGGGGCCGCTGGGCACATCCTTTGGCCATTTTCCCTGGGAAAGAAAACTCACCAGTCCAGGTTGCTGATGTCAGTTTGTAGGGCTCCCTTGGGTCTATCAGGGCAGCACAACTTTGAGGAGGGGACAAATTTGGTCTGGGGTCCATCCTTCAATATAAGGATACTTTGCCGTCAGGCCCCAGCCCAGTGCCAGGTGCCCCTGGGCACATCCTTTGGCCATTTTCCCTGGGAAAGAAAACTCATCAGTCCAGGTTGCTGATGTCAGTTTGTAGGGCTCCCTTGGGTCTATCAGGGCAGCACAAGTATGAGATGGGGACAACTTCGGTCTGGGATCCATTGTTCGATATAAGGATTCTTTGCAGTCAGGTCCGAGCCCAGGGCCAGGGGCCCCTGGGCACATGCTTTGGCCATTTTCCCTGGGAAAGAAAACTCAGCAGTCCAGGTTGCTGATGTCAGTTTGTAGGGCTCCCTTGGGTCTATCAGGGCAGCACAACTTTGAGATGGGGACAACTCCAGTCTGTGATCCATCCTTCGATATAAGGATTATTTGCATTCAGGCCCCAGCCCAGTGCCATGGGCCCCTGGGCACATCCTTTGGCCATTTTCCCTGGGAAAGAAAACTCACCAGTCCAGGTTGCTGATGTCAGTTTGTAGGGCTCCCTTGGGTCTATCTGGGAAGCAGAAATTTGAGGTGGGGACAACTTTGGTCTGCGATCCATCCTTCGATATAGGGATTATTTGCATTCAGGCCCGAGCCCAGGGCCAGGGGCCCCTGGGCACATCCTTTGGACATTTTCCCTGGAACAGTAAATTCACCAGTCCAGGTTGCTGATGTCAGTTTGTAGGGCTCCCTTGGGTCTCTCACGGCAGCACAACTTTGAGGAGGGGACAACTTCGGTCTGTGATCCATTCTTCGATATAAGGATTTTTTGCCGTCAGGCCCCAGCCCTGTGCCAGGGGCCCCTGGGCACATTCTTTGGCCATTTTCCCTGGGAAAGAAAACTCACCAGTCCAGGTTCCTGATGTCACTTTGTAGGGCTCCCTTGGGTCTATCTGGGCAGCAGAAATTTGAGGAGGGGACAACTTTGGTCTGCGAACCATCTATCGATATAAGGATACTTTACAGTCATGCCCGAGCCCAGTGCCAGGGGCCCATGAGCACATCCTTTGGCCATTTTCCCTGGGAAAGAAAACTCATCAGTCCAGGTTGCTGATGTCAGTTTGTAGGGCTCCCTTGGGTCTATCAGGGCAGCACAAGTATGAGATGGGGACAACTTCGGTCTGCGATCCATCCTTCGATATAAGGATTATTTGCATTCAGGCCCCAGCCCAGTGCCAGGGACCCCTGGGCACATCCTTTGGCCATTTTCCCTGGGAAAGAAAACTCACCAGTCCAGGTTCCTGATGTCTCTTTGTAGGGCTCCCTTGGGTCTATCAGGGCAGCACAACTATGAGGAGGGGACAACTTCAGTCTGGGGTCCATCCTTCGATATAAGGATTCTTTGCAGTCAGGTCCGAGCCCAGGGCCAAGGGCCCCTGGGCACATGCTTTGGCCATTTTCCCTGGGAAAGAAAACTCAGCAGTCCAGGTTGCTGATGTCACTTTGTAGGGCTCACTTGGGTCTATCTGAGAAGCAGAAATTTGAGGAGGGGACAACTTTGGTCTGTGATCCATTCTTCGATATAAGGATTCTTCGCAGTCAGGTCCGAGCCCAGTGCCAGGGGCCCCTGGGCACATGCTTTGGCCATTTTCCCTGGGAAAGAAAACTCATCAGTCCAGGTTGCTGATGTCAGTTTGTAGGGCTCCCTTGGGTCTATCAGGGCAGCACAAGTATGAGATGGGGACAACTTCGGTCTGCGATCCATCCTTCGATATAAGGATTATTTGCATTCAGGCCCCAGCCCAGTGCCAGGGGCCCCTGGGCACATGCTTTGGCCATTTTCCCTGGGAAAGAAGACTCACCAGTCCAGGATGCTGATGTCAGTTTGTAGGGCTCCCTTGGGTCTATCAGGGCAGCACAAGTATGAGATGGGGACAATTTTGGTCTGTGATCCATCCTTCGATATAGGGATTCTTTGCTGTCAGGCCCCAGCCCAGTGCCACGGGCCCCTGGGCACAACCTTTGGTCATTTTCCCTGGAACAGAAAATTCATCAGTCCAGGTTGCTGATGTCAGTTTGTAGGGCTCCCTTGGGTCTCTCAGGGCAGCACAATTATGAGATGGGGACAACTTCGGTCTGGGGTCCATCCTTCGATATAAGGATTATTTGCAGTCAGGCCCCACCCCAGTGCCAGGGGCCCCTGGGCACATGCTTTGGCCATTTTCCCTGGGAAAGAAAACTCACCAGTCCAGGTTCCTGATGTCACTTTGTAGGGCTCCCTTGGGTCTATCAGGGCAGCACAACTTTGAGGAGGGGACAACTTCGGTCTGGGGTCCATCCTTCGATAAAAGGATTATTTGCATTCAGGCCCCAGCCCAGTGCCAGGGGCCCTTGGGGCATCCTTTGGCCATTTTCCGTGAGAAAGAAAACTCACCAGTCCAGGTTGCTGATGTCAGTTTGTAGGGCTCCCTTGGGTCTATCAGGGAAGCACAACTTTGAGGAGGGGACAACTTCGGTCTGGGGTCCATCCTTCGATATAAGGATTTTTTGCATTCAGGTCCCAGCCCTGTGCTAGGGGCCCCTGGGCACATCCTTTGGCCATTTTCCCTGGGAAAGAAAACTCACCAGTCCAGGTTGCTGATGTCAGTTTGTAGGGCTCCCTTGGGTCTATCAGGGCAGCACAACATTGAGATGGGGACAACTCCAGTCTGTGATCCATCCTTCGATATAAGGATTATTTGCATTCAGGTCCCAGCCCAGTGCCAGGGGCCCCTGGGCACATGCTTTGGCCATTTTCCCTGGGAAAGAAAACTCACCAGTCCAGGTTGCTGATGTCAGTTTGTAGGGCTCCCTTGGGTCTATCTGGGCAGCAGAAATTTGAGGAGGGGACAACTTCGGTCTGCGAAACATCTATCGATATAAGGATACTTTACAGTCATGCCCGAGCCCAGTGCCAGGGGCCCCTGAGCACATCCTTTGGCCATTTTCCCTGGGAAAGAAAACTCATCAGTCCAGGTTGCTGATGTCAGTTTGTAGGGCTCCCTTGGGTCTATCAGGGCAGCACAAGTATGAGATGGGGACAACTTCGGTCTGCGATCCATCCTTCGATATAAGGATTATTTGCATTCAGGCCCCAGCCCAGTGCCAGGGACCCCTGGGCACATGCTTTGGCCATTTTCCCTGGGAAAGAAAACTCAGCAGTCCAGGTTGCTGATGTCACTTTGTAGGGCTCACTTGGGTCTATCTGAGAAGCAGAAATTTGAGGAGGGGACAACTTTGGTCTGTGATCCATTCTTCGATATAAGGATTCTTCGCAGTCAGGTCCGAGCCCAGTGCCAGGGGCCCCTGGGCACATGCTTTGGCCATTTTCCCTGGGAAAGAAAACTCATCAGTCCAGGTTGCTGATGTCAGTTTGTAGGGCTCCCTTGGGTCTATCAGGGCAGCACAAGTATGAGATGGGGACAACTTCGGTCTGCGATCCATCCTTCGATATAAGGATTATTTGCATTCAGGCCCCAGCCCAGTGCCAGGGGCCCCTGGGCACATGCTTTGGCCATTTTCCCTGGGAAAGAAGACTCACCAGTCCAGGTTGCTGATGTCAGTTTGTAGGGCTCCCTTGGGTCTATCAGGGCAGCACAAGTATGAGATGGGGACAATTTTGGTCTGTGATCCATCCTTCGATATAGGGATTCTTTGCTGTCAGGCCCCAGCCCAGTGCCACGGGCCCCTGGGCACAACCTTTGGTCATTTTCCCTGGAACAGAAAATTCATCAGTCCAGGTTGCTGATGTCAGTTTGTAGGGCTCCCTTGGGTCTCTCAGGGCAGCACAATTATGAGATGGGGACAACTTCGGTCTGGGGTCCATCCTTCGATATAAGGATTATTTGCAGTCAGGCCCCACCCCAGTGCCAGGGGCCCCTGGGCACATGCTTTGGCCATTTTCCCTGGGAAAGAAAACTCACCAGTCCAGGTTCCTGATGTCACTTTGTAGGGCTCCCTTGGGTCTATCAGGGCAGCACAACTTTGAGGAGGGGACAACTTCGGTCTGGGGTCCATCCTTCGATAAAAGGATTATTTGCATTCAGGCCCCAGCCCAGTGCCAGGGGCCCTTGGGGCATCCTTTGGCCATTTTCCGTGAGAAAGAAAACTCACCAGTCCAGGTTGCTGATGTCAGTTTGTAGGGCTCCCTTGGGTCTATCAGGGAAGCACAACTTTGAGGAGGGGACAACTTCGGTCTGGGGTCCATCCTTCGATATAAGGATTTTTTGCAGTCAGGTCCCAGCCCTGTGCTAGGGGCCCCTGGGCACATCCTTTGGCCATTTTCCCTGGGAAAGAAAACTCACCAGTCCAGGTTGCTGATGTCAGTTTGTAGGGCTCCCTTGGGTCTATCAGGGCAGCACAACATTGAGATGGGGACAACTCCAGTCTGTGATCCATCCTTCGATATAAGGATTATTTGCATTCAGGTCCCAGCCCAGTGCCAGGGGCCCCTGGGCACATGCTTTGGCCATTTTCCTTGGGAAAGAAAACTCACCAGTCCAGGTTGCTGATGTCAGTTTGTAGGGCTCCCTTGGGTCTATCAGGGCAGCACAACTATGAGGAGGGGACAACTTCGGTCTGGGGTCCATCCTTCAATATAAGGACTTTTTACAGTCAGGCCCCAGCCCAGTGCCAGGGGCCCCTGGGCACATGCTTTGGCCATTTTCCCTGGGAAAGAAAACTCACCAGTCCAGGTTCCTGATGTCAGTTTGTAGGGCTCCCTTGGGTCTATCTGGGAAGCAGAAATTTGAGGAGGGGACAACTTCGGTCTGCGAACCATCCTTCGATATAAGGATACTTTGCAGTCAGGTCCGAGCCCAGTGCCAGGGGCCCCTGGGCACATGCTTTGGCCATTTTCCCTGGGAAAGAAAACTCACCAGTCCAGGTTCCTGATGTCACTTTGTAGGGCTCCCTTGGGTCTATCTGGGCAGCAGAAATTTGAGGAGGGGACAACTTCGGTTCGGGGTCCAAACTTCGATATAAGGATTCTTTGCAGTCAGGTCCGAGCCCAGGGCCAGGGGCCCCTGGGCACATGCTTTGGCCATTTTCCCTGGGAAAGAAAATTCACCAGTCCAGGTTGCTGATGTCAGTTTGTAGGGCTCCCTTGGGTCTATCAGGGCAGCACAAGTATGAGATGGGGACAACTTCGGTCTGGGATCCATCGTTCGATATAAGGATTCTTTGCAGTCAGGTCCGAGCCCAGTGCCAGGGGCCCCTGGGCACATGCTTTGGCCATTTTCCCTGGGAAAGAAAACTCACCAGTCCAGGTTCCTGATGTCAGTTTGTAGGGCTCCCTTGGGTCTATCTGGGAAGCAGAAATTTGAGGAGGGGACAACTTCGGTCTGCGAACCATCCTTCGATATAAGGATACTTTGCAGTCAGGTCCGAGCCCAGTGCCAGGGGCCCCTGGGCACATGCTTTGGCCATTTTCCCTGGGAAAGAAAACTCACCAGTCCAGGTTGCGTATGTCAGTTTGTAGGGCTCCCTTGGGTCTATCAGGGCAGGACAACTATGAGGAGGGGACAACTTCGGTCTGGGATCCATCCTTCGATATAAGGATTCTTTGCAGTCAGGTCCGAGCCGAGGGCCAGGGGCCCCTGGGCACATGCTTTGGCCATTTTCCCTGGGAAAGAAAATTCACCAGTCCAGGTTGCTGATGTCACTTTGTAGGGCTCCCTTGGGTCTATCTGGGAAGCAGAAATTTGAGGTGGGGACAACTTTGGTCTGCGATCCATCCTTCGATATAGGGATTATTTGCATTCAGGCCCCAGCCCAGGGCCAGGGGCCCCTGGGCACATCCTTTGGTCATTTTCCCTGGAACAGTAAATTCACCAGTCCAGGTTGCTGATGTCAGTTTGTAGGGCTCCCTTGGGTCTCTCACGGCAGCACAACTTTGAGGAGGGGACAACTTCGGTCTGTGATCCATTCTTCGATATAAGGATTCTTCGCTGTCAGGCCCGAGCCCGGGGTCAGGGGCCCCTGGGCACATGCTTTGGCCATTTTCCCTGGGAAAGAAAACTCACCAGTCCAGGTTCCTGATGTCACTTTGTAGGGCTCCCTTGGGTCTATCAGGGCAGCACAAGTATGAGATGGGGACAACTTCGGTCTGCGATCCATCCTTCGATATAAGGATTATTTGCATTCAGGCCCCAGCCCAGTGCCAGGGACCCCTGGGCACATCCTTTGGCCATTTTCCCTGGGAAAGAAAACTCACCAGTCCAGGTTCCTGATGTCACTTTGTAGGGCTCCCTTGGGTCTTTCAGGGCAGCACAACTATGAGGAGGGGACAATTTGAGTCTGGGGTCCATCCTTCAATATAAGGATTCTTTGCAGTCAGGTCCGAGCCCAGGGCCAAGGGCCCCTGGGCACATGCTTTGGCCATTTTCCCTGGGAAAGAAAACTCAGCAGTCCAGGTTGCTGATGTCACTTTGTAGGGCTCACTTGGGTCTATCTGAGAAGCAGAAATTTGAGGAGGGGACAACTTTGGTCTGTGATCCATTCTTCGATATAAGGATTCTTCGCAGTCAGGTCCGAGCCCAGTGCCAGGGGCCCCTGGGCACATGCTTTGGCCATTTTCCCTGGGAAAGAAAACTCATCAGTCCAGGTTGCTGATGTCAGTTTGTAGGGCTCCCTTGGGTCTCTCAGGGCAGCACAATTATGAGATGGGGACAACTTCGGTCTGGGGTCCATCCTTCGATATAAGGATTATTTGCATTCAGGCCCCACCCCAGTGCCAGGGGCCCCTGGGCACATGCTTTGGCCATTTTCCCTGGGAAAGAAAACTCACCAGTCCAGGTTCCTGATGTCACTTTGTAGGGCTCCCTTGGGTCTATCAGGGCAGCACAACATTGAGATGGGGACAACTCCAGTCTGTGATCCATCCTTCGATATAAGGATTATTTGCATTCAGGCCCCAGCCCAGTGCCAGGGGCCCCTGGGCACATGCTTTGGCCATTTTCCCTGGGAAAGAAAACTCACCAGTCCAGGTTGCTGATGTCAGTTTGTAGGGCTCCCTTGGGTCTATCAGGGCAGCACAACTATGAGGAGGGGACAACTTCGGTCTGGGGTCCATCCTTCAATATAAGGACTTTTTACAGTCAGGCCCCAGCCCAGTGCCAGGGGCCCCTGGGCACATGCTTTGGCCATTTTCCCTGGGAAAGAAAACTCACCAGTCCAGGTTCCTGATGTCAGTTTGTAGGGCTCCCTTGGGTCTATCTGGGAAGCAGAAATTTGAGGAGGGGACAACTTCGGTCTGCGAACCATCCTTCGATATAAGGATACTTTGCAGTCAGGTCCGAGCCCAGTGCCAGGGGCCCCTGGGCACATGCTTTGGCCATTTTCCCTGGGAAAGAAAACTCACCAGTCCAGGTTCCTGATGTCACTTTGTAGGGCTCCCTTGGGTCTATCTGGGCAGCAGAAATTTGAGGAGGGGACAACTTCGGTTCGGGGTCCAAACTTCGATATAAGGATTCTTTGCAGTCAGGTCCGAGCCCAGGGCCAGGGGCCCCTGGGCACATGCTTTGGCCATTTTCCCTGGGAAAGAAAATTCACCAGTCCAGGTTGCTGATGTCAGTTTGTAGGGCTCCCTTGGGTCTATCAGGGCAGCACAAGTATGAGATGGGGACAACTTCGGTCTGGGATCCATCGTTCGATATAAGGATTCTTTGCAGTCAGGTCCGAGCCCAGTGCCAGGGGCCCCTGGGCACATGCTTTGGCCATTTTCCCTGGGAAAGAAAACTCACCAGTCCAGGTTCCTGATGTCAGTTTGTAGGGCTCCCTTGGGTCTATCTGGGAAGCAGAAATTTGAGGAGGGGACAACTTCGGTCTGCGAACCATCCTTCGATATAAGGATACTTTGCAGTCAGGTCCGAGCCCAGTGCCAGGGGCCCCTGGGCACATGCTTTGGCCATTTTCCCTGGGAAAGAAAACTCACCAGTCCAGGTTGCGTATGTCAGTTTGTAGGGCTCCCTTGGGTCTATCAGGGCAGGACAACTATGAGGAGGGGACAACTTCGGTCTGGGATCCATCCTTCGATATAAGGATTCTTTGCAGTCAGGTCCGAGCCGAGGGCCAGGGGCCCCTGGGCACATGCTTTGGCCATTTTCCCTGGGAAAGAAAATTCACCAGTCCAGGTTGCTGATGTCAGTTTGTAGGGCTCCCTTGGGTCTATCTGGGAAGCAGAAATTTGAGGTGGGGACAACTTTGGTCTGCGATCCATCCTTCGATATAGGGATTATTTGCATTCAGGCCCCAGCCCAGGGCCAGGGGCCCCTGGGCACATCCTTTGGTCATTTTCCCTGGAACAGTAAATTCACCAGTCCAGGTTGCTGATGTCAGTTTGTAGGGCTCCCTTGGGTCTCTCACGGCAGCACAACTTTGAGGAGGGGACAACTTCGGTCTGTGATCCATTCTTCGATATAAGGATTCTTCGCTGTCAGGCCCGAGCCCGGGGTCAGGGGCCCCTGGGCACATGCTTTGGCCATTTTCCCTGGGAAAGAAAACTCACCAGTCCAGGTTGCTGATGTCAGTTTGTAGGGCTCCCTTGGGTCTATCAGGGCAGCACAACATTGAGATGGGGACAACTCCAGTCTGTGATCCATCCTTCGATATAAGGATTATTTGCATTCAGGCCCCAGCCCAGTGCCAGGGGCCCCTGGGCACATGCTTTGGCCATTTTCCCTGGGAAAGAAAACTCACCAGTCCAGGTTGCTGATGTCAGTTTGTAGGGCTCCCTTGGGTCTATCAGGGCAGCACAACTATGAGGAGGGGACAACTTCGGTCTGGGGTCCATTCTTCAATATAAGGACTTTTTACAGTCAGGCCCCAGCCCAGTGCCAGGGGCCCCTGGGCACATGCTTTGGCCATTTTCCCTGGGAAAGAAAACTCACCAGTCCAGGTTCCTGATGTCAGTTTGTAGGGCTCCCTTGGGTCTATCTGGGAAGCAGAAATTTGAGGAGGGGACAACTTCGGTCTGCGAACCATCCTTCGATATAAGGATACTTTGCAGTCAGGTCCGAGCCCAGTGCCAGGGGCCCCTGGGCACATGCTTTGGCCATTTTCCCTGGGAAAGAAAACTCACCAGTCCAGGTTCCTGATGTCACTTTGTAGGGCTCCCTTGGGTCTATCTGGGCAGCAGAAATTTGAGGAGGGGACAACTTCGGTTGGGGGTCCAAACTTCGATATAAGGATTCTTTGCAGTCAGGTCCGAGCCAAGGGCCAGGGGCCCCTGGGCACATGCTTTGGCCATTTTCCCTGGGAAAGAAAATTCACCAGTCCAGGTTGCTGATGTCAGTTTGTAGGGCTCCCTTGGGTCTATCAGGGCAGCACAAGTATGAGATGGGGACAACTTCGGTCTGGGATCCATCGTTCGATATAAGGATTCTTTGCAGTCAGGTCCGAGCCCAGTGCCAGGGGCCCCTGGGCACATGCTTTGGCCATTTTCCCTGGGAAAGAAAACTCACCAGTCCAGGTTCCTGATGTCAGTTTGTAGGGCTCCCTTGGGTCTATCTGGGCAGCAGAAATTTGAGGTGGGGACAACTTTGGTCTGCGATCCATCCTTCGATATAGGGATTATTTGCATTCAGGCCCCAGCCCAGGGCCAGGGGCCCCTGGGCACAAGCTTTGGTCATTTTCCCTGGAACAGTAAATTCACCAGTCCAGGTTGCTGATGTCAGTTTGTAGGGCTCCCTTGGGTCTATCAGGGCAGCACAACTTTGATGAGGGGACAACTTCGGTCTGCGATCCATTCTTCGATATAAGGATTCTTCGCAGTCAGGCCCCAGCCCGGGGTCAGGGGCCCCTGGGCACATCCTTTGGCCATTTTCCCTGGGAAAGAAAACTCACCAGTCCAGGTTGCTGATGTCAGTTTCTAGGGCTCCCTTGGGTCTATCAGGGCAGCACAACTTTGAGGAGGGGACAACTTCGGTCTGGGGTCCATCCTTCGATATAAGGATTCTTTGCAGTCAGTTCCGAGCCCAGGGCAAGGGGCCCCTGGGCACATGCTTTGGCCATTTCCCCTGGGAAAGAAAACTCACCAGTCCAGGTTGCTGATGTCAGTTTGTAGGGCTCCCTTGGGTCTATCAGGGCAGCACAACTTTGAGGAGGGGACAACTTCGGTCTGGGGTCCATCCTTCGATATAAGGATTTTTTGCCGTCAGGCCTCAGCCCTGTGCCAGGGGCCCCTGGGCACATGCTTTGGCCATTTTCCCCGGGAAAGAAAACTCACCAGTCCAGGTTCCTGATGTCAGTTTGTAGGGCTCCCTTGGGTCTATCTGGGCAGCAGAAATTTGAGGAGGGGACATCTTTGGTCTGCGAACCATCTATCGATATAAGGATACTTTGCAGTCATGTCCGAGCCCAGTGCCAGGGGCCGCTGGGCACATCCTTTGGCCATTTTCCCTGGGAAAGAAAACTCACCAGTCCAGGTTGCTGATGTCAGTTTGTAGGGCTCCCTTGGGTCTATCAGGGCAGCACAACTTTGAGGAGGGGACAAATTTGGTCTGGGGTCCATCCTTCAATATAAGGATACTTTGCCGTCAGGCCCCAGCCCAGTGCCAGGTGCCCCTGGGCACATCCTTTGGCCATTTTCCCTGGGAAAGAAAACTCATCAGTCCAGGTTGCTGATGTCAGTTTGTAGGGCTCCCTTGGGTCTATCAGGGCAGCACAAGTATGAGATGGGGACAACTTCGGTCTGGGATCCATTGTTCGATATAAGGATTCTTTGCAGTCAGGTCCGAGCCCAGGGCCAGGGGCCCCTGGGCACATGCTTTGGCCATTTTCCCTGGGAAAGAAAACTCAGCAGTCCAGGTTGCTGATGTCAGTTTGTAGGGCTCCCTTGGGTCTATCAGGGCAGCACAACTTTGAGATGGGGACAACTCCAGTCTGTGATCCATCCTTCGATATAAGGATTATTTGCATTCAGGCCCCAGCCCAGTGCCATGGGCCCCTGGGCACATCCTTTGGCCATTTTCCCTGGGAAAGAAAACTCACCAGTCCAGGTTGCTGATGTCAGTTTGTAGGGCTCCCTTGGGTCTATCTGGGAAGCAGAAATTTGAGGTGGGGACAACTTTGGTCTGCGATCCATCCTTCGATATAGGGATTATTTGCATTCAGGCCCGAGCCCAGGGCCAGGGGCCCCTGGGCACATCCTTTGGACATTTTCCCTGGAACAGTAAATTCACCAGTCCAGGTTGCTGATGTCAGTTTGTAGGGCTCCCTTGGGTCTCTCACGGCAGCACAACTTTGAGGAGGGGACAACTTCGGTCTGTGATCCATTCTTCGATATAAGGATTCTTCGCTGTCAGGCCCGAGCCCGGGGTCAGGGGCCCCTGGGCACATGCTTTGGCCATTTTCCCTGGGAAAGAAAACTCACCACTCCAGGTTGCTGATGTCAGTTTGTAGGGCTCCCTTGGGTCTATCAGGGCAGCACAACTTTGAGGAGGGGACAACTTTGGTCTGGGTCCATCCTTCGATATACGGATTCTTTGCATTCAGGCCCCAGCCCAGTGCCATGGGCCCCTGGGCACATGCTTTGGCCATTTTCCCTGGGAAAGAAAACTCATCAGTCCGGGTTGCTGATGTCAGTTTGTAGGGCTCCCTTGGGTCTCTCACGGCAGCACAACTTTGAGGAGGGGACAACTTCGGTCTGCGATCCATTCTTCGATATAAGGATTCTTCGCAGTCAGGCCCCAGCCCGGGGTCAGGGGCCCCTGGGCACATGCTTTGGCCATTTCCTCTGGGAAAGAAAACTCACCAGTCCAGGTTGCTGATGTCAGTTTGTAGGGCTCCCTTGGGTCTATCAGGGCAGCACAACTTTGAGGAGGGGACAACTTCGGTCTGGGGTCCATCCTTCGATATAAGGATTTTTTGCCGTCAGGCCCCAGCCCTGTGCCAGGGGCCCCTGGGCACATTCTTTGGCCATTTTCCCTGGGAAAGAAAACTCACCAGTCCAGGTTCCTGATGTCACTTTGTAGGGCTCCCTTGGGTCTATCTGGGCAGCAGAAATTTGAGGAGGGGACAACTTTGGTCTGCGAACCATCTATCGATATAAGGATACTTTACAGTCATGCCCGAGCCCAGTGCCAGGGGCCCATGAGCACATCCTTTGGCCATTTTCCCTGGGAAAGAAAACTCATCAGTCCAGGTTGCTGATGTCAGTTTGTAGGGCTCCCTTGGGTCTATCAGGGCAGCACAAGTATGAGATGGGGACAACTTCGGTCTGCGATCCATCCTTCGATATAAGGATTATTTGCATTCAGGCCCCAGCCCAGTGCCAGGGACCCCTGGGCACATCCGTTGGCCATTTTCCCTGGGAAAGAAAACTCACCAGTCCAGGTTGCTGATGTCAGTTTGTAGGGCTCCCTTGGGTCTTTCAGGGCAGCACAACTATGAGGAGGGGACAATTTCAGTCTGGGGTCCATCCTTCGATATAAGGATTCTTTGCAGTCAGGTCCGAGCCCAGGGCCAGGGGCCCCTGGGCACATGCTTTGGCCATTTTCCCTGGGAAAGAAAACTCAGCAGTCCAGGTTGCTGATGTCACTTTGTAGGGCTCACTTGGGTCTATCTGAGAAGCAGAAATTTGAGGAGGGGACAACTTCGGTCTGTGATCCATTCTTCGATATAAGGATTCTTCGCAGTCAGGTCCGAGCCCAGTGCAAGGGGCCCCTGGGCACATGCTTTGGCCATTTTCCCTGGGAAAGAAAACTCATCAGTCCAGGTTGCTGATGTCAGTTTGTAGGGCTCCCTTGGGTCTCTCAGGGCAGCACAATTATGAGATGGGGACAACTTCGGTCTGGGGTCCATCCTTCGATATAAGGATTATTTGCAGTCAGGCCCCACCCCAGTGCCAGGGGCCCCTGGGCACATGCTTTGGCCATTTTCCCTGGGAAAGAAAACTCACCAGTCCAGGTTCCTGATGTCACTTTGTAGGGCTCCCTTGGGTCTATCAGGGCAGCACAACTTTGAGGAGGGGACAACTTCGGTCTGGGGTCCATCCTTCGATAAAAGGATTATTTGCATTCAGGCCCCAGCCCAGTGCCAGGGGCCCTTGGGGCATCCTTTGGCCATTTTCCGTGAGAAAGAAAACTCACCAGTCCAGGTTGCTGATGTCAGTTTGTAGGGCTCCCTTGGGTCTATCAGGGAAGCACAACTTTGAGGAGGGGACAACTTCGGTCTGGGGTCCATCCTTCGATATAAGGATTTTTTGCATTCAGGTCCCAGCCCTGTGCTAGGGGCCCCTGGGCACATGCTTTGGCCATTTTCCCTGGGAAAGAAAACTCACCAGTCCAGGTTGCTGATGTCAGTTTGTAGGGCTCCCTTGGGTCTATCAGGGCAGCACAACATTGAGATGGGGACAACTCCAGTCTGTGATCCATCCTTCGATATAAGGATTATTTGCATTCAGGCCCCAGCCCAGTGCCAGGGGCCCCTGGGCACATGCTTTGGCCATTTTCCCTGGGAAAGAAAACTCACCAGTCCAGGTTGCTGATGTCAGTTTGTAGGGCTCCCTTGGGTCTATCAGGGCAGCACAACTATGAGGAGGGGACAACTTCGGTCTGGGGTCCATTCTTCAATATAAGGACTTTTTACAGTCAGGCCCCAGCCCAGTGCCAGGGGCCCCTGGGCACATGCTTTGGCCATTTTCCCTGGGAAAGAAAACTCACCAGTCCAGGTTCCTGATGTCAGTTTGTAGGGCTCCCTTGGGTCTATCTGGGAAGCAGAAATTTGAGGAGGGGACAACTTCGGTCTGCGAACCATCCTTCGATATAAGGATACTTTGCAGTCAGGTCCGAGCCCAGTGCCAGGGGCCCCTGGGCACATGCTTTGGCCATTTTCCCTGGGAAAGAAAACTCACCAGTCCAGGTTCCTGATGTCACTTTGTAGGGCTCCCTTGGGTCTATCTGGGCAGCAGAAATTTGAGGAGGGGACAACTTCGGTTGGGGGTCCAAACTTCGATATAAGGATTCTTTGCAGTCAGGTCCGAGCCAAGGGCCAGGGGCCCCTGGGCACATGCTTTGGCCATTTTCCCTGGGAAAGAAAATTCACCAGTCCAGGTTGCTGATGTCAGTTTGTAGGGCTCCCTTGGGTCTATCAGGGCAGCACAAGTATGAGATGGGGACAACTTCGGTCTGGGATCCATCGTTCGATATAAGGATTCTTTGCAGTCAGGTCCGAGCCCAGTGCCAGGGGCCCCTGGGCACATGCTTTGGCCATTTTCCCTGGGAAAGAAAACTCACCAGTCCAGGTTCCTGATGTCAGTTTGTAGGGCTCCCTTGGGTCTATCTGGGAAGCAGAAATTTGAGGAGGGGACAACTTCGGTCTGCGAACCATCCTTCGATATAAGGATACTTTGCAGTCAGGTCCGAGCCCAGTGCCAGGGGCCCCTGGGCACATGCTTTGGCCATTTTCCCTGGGAAAGAAAACTCAGCAGTCCAGGTTGCGTATGTCAGTTTGTAGGGCTCCCTTGGGTCTATCAGGGAAGCACAACTATGAGGAGGGGAGAACTTCGGTCTGGGATCCATCCTTCGATATAAGGATTCTTTGCAGTCAGGTCCGAGCCGAGGGCCAGGGGCCCCTGGGCACATGCTTTGGCCATTTTCCCTGGGAAAGAAAATTCACCAGTCCAGGTTGCTGATGTCAGTTTGTAGAGCTCCCTTGGGTCTATCTGGGCAGCAGAAATTTGAGGTGGGGACAACTTTGGTCTGCGATCCATCCTTCGATATAGGGATTATTTGCATTCAGGCCCCAGCCCAGGGCCAGGGGCCCCTGGGCACAAGCTTTGGTCATTTTCCCTGGAACAGTAAATTCACTAGTCCAGGTTGCTGATGTCAGTTTGTAGGGCTCCCTTGGGTCTATCAGGGCAGCACAACTTTGAGGAGGGGACAACTTCGGTCTGCGATCCATTCTTCGATATAAGGATTCTTCGCAGTCAGGCCCCAGCCCGGGGTCAGGGGCCCCTGGGCACATCCTTTGGCCATTTTCCCTGGGAAAGAAAACTCACCAGTCCAGGTTGCTGATGTCAGTTTCTAGGGCTCCCTTGGGTCTATCAGGGCAGCACAACTTTGAGGAGGGGACAACTTCGGTCTGGGGTCCATCCTTCGATATAAGGATTCTTTGCAGTCAGTTCCGAGCCCAGGGCAAGGGGCCCCTGGGCACATGCTTTGGCCATTTCCCCTGGGAAAGAAAACTCACCAGTCCAGGTTGCTGATGTCAGTTTGTAGGGCTCCCTTGGGTCTATCAGGGCAGCACAACTTTGAGGAGGGGACAACTTCGGTCTGGGGTCCATCCTTCGATATAAGGATTTTTTGCCGTCAGGCCTCAGCCCTGTGCCAGGGGCCCCTGGGCACATGCTTTGGCCATTTTCCCCGGGAAAGAAAACTCACCAGTCCAGGTTCCTGATGTCAGTTTGTAGGGCTCCCTTGGGTCTATCTGGGCAGCAGAAATTTGAGGAGGGGACATCTTTGGTCTGCGAACCATCTATCGATATAAGGATACTTTGCAGTCATGTCCGAGCCCAGTGCCAGGGGCCGCTGGGCACATCCTTTGGCCATTTTCCCTGGGAAAGAAAACTCACCAGTCCAGGTTGCTGATGTCAGTTTGTAGGGCTCCCTTGGGTCTATCAGGGCAGCACAACTTTGAGGAGGGGACAAATTTGGTCTGGGGTCCATCCTTCAATATAAGGATACTTTGCCGTCAGGCCCCAGCCCAGTGCCAGGTGCCCCTGGGCACATCCTTTGGCCATTTTCCCTGGGAAAGAAAACTCATCAGTCCAGGTTGCTGATGTCAGTTTGTAGGGCTCCCTTGGGTCTATCAGGGCAGCACAAGTATGAGATGGGGACAACTTCGGTCTGGGATCCATTGTTCGATATAAGGATTCTTTGCAGTCAGTTCCCAGCCCAGGGCCAGGGGCCCCTGGGCACATGCTTTGGCCATTTTCCCTGGGAAAGAAAACTCAGCAGTCCAGGTTGCTGATGTCAGTTTGTAGGGCTCCCTTGGGTCTATCAGGGCAGCACAACTTTGAGGAGGGGACAACTTTGGTCTGGGTCCATCCTTCGATATACGGATTCTTTGCATTCAGGCCCCAGCCCAGTGCCATGGGCCCCTGGGCACATCCTTTGGCCATTTTCCCTGGGAAAGAAAACTCACCAGTCCAGGTTGCTGATGTCAGTTTGTAGGGCTCCCTTGGGTCTATCTGGGAAGCAGAAATTTGAGGTGGGGACAACTTTGGTCTGCGATCCATCCTTCGATATAGGGATTATTTGCATTCAGGCCCGAGCCCAGGGCCAGGGGCCCCTGGGCACATCCTTTGGACATTTTCCCTGGAACAGTAAATTCACCAGTCCAGGTTGCTGATGTCAGTTTGTAGGGCTCCCTTGGGTCTATCAGGGCAGCACAACTTTGAGGAGGGGACAACTTCGGTCTGTGATCCATTCTTCGATATTAGGATTCTTCGCTGTCAGGCCCGAGCCCGGGGTCAGGGGCCCCTGGGCACATGCTTTGGCCATTTTCCCTGGGAAAGAAAACTCACCACTCCAGGTTGCTGATGTCAGTTTGTAGGGCTCCCTTGGGTCTATCAGGGCAGCACAACTTTGAGGAGGGGACAACTTTGGTCTGGGTCCATCCTTCGATATACGGATTCTTTGCATTCAGGCCCCAGCCCAGTGCCATGGGCCCCTGGGCACATGCTTTGGCCATTTTCCCTGGGAAAGAAAACTCATCAGTCCGGGTTGCTGATGTCAGTTTGTAGGGCTCCCTTGGGTCTCTCACGGCAGCACAACTTTGAGGAGGGGACAACTTCGGTCTGCGATCCATTCTTCGATATAAGGATTCTTCGCAGTCAGGCCCCAGCCCGGGGTCAGGGGCCCCTGGGCACATGCTTTGGCCATTTCCTCTGGGAAAGAAAACTCACCAGTCCAGGTTGCTGATGTCAGTTTGTAGGGCT